>NC_091474.1:84402514-84717157 GCF_036971445.1 Narcine bancroftii
TTCCACAGATTCACCACCCTCTGGGTAAAGAAATTCCTCCTCATCTCCGTCCTAAATGGTTTGCCTATTATCCTCAAACCATGGCCCCGGGTTCTGGATTTTCCCATCATTGGAAACATCCCATCTGCATCCATTCTGTCCAGTCCTGCCAGAATTTCCATTGCTGATGTACAGTGCCCTCCATAATGTTCAGGTACCCCAAAATGGAGGAACTATGTATAAAAAGTGCTATAATCTCGATGAAGTCAAACCAAAATGTGTACAAATAATCTTTGAATAAAAACTAGAATGTGCACTTAAATCACATGTGAATTGTTTGATTACAAATTTAAAACTGTGCAGCACAGGGACAAATCAAGTAAAAAATAGTCTTTGTCCCAAACATTATGGAGACATTGTGTTACAGCAGTAATTGCTATTCAACAACACTGGGATGCTGTGAGGATATTAAAGGTGCTGCAGAAATGCAAGCTTCCCTCAGTTGGTAAGAACTTTTCAACCATGTGTGGATCTCTTAAAAGCATTGTCCTTCAATCAGCTCATTTTGAAACTCAATGCTCCCTCAAGAGATTAAATGTAGCTTTTCATTGCTGGAAAGCTAATTGTGCAATGTTTGATTTTGACTGTAATGGAAAGATGCAAGCAGAGAACACAAAACTACAGAGGTTGCCTCAAGAAAAAATGGATAACATAAAAATCCCTGGTCAACCAGTCTGTTACATATCAATTTTTAAGGTCTATTCCCCTGGAGAATGTCTCCTGAGAGTTTCAATGTATCTCTGCCACAAGGATTATTGATTGTCAATTCGTCCAATTGGCATTGAAGGAAAATATAAGCTGGTGTGTTTGCCACTGGTTTTTAGGCTTTGTGTTTTATTCCATCTCTTTTTTTTTCCATTGCCTTTGGGTGTTCCAGAGCACTTTCGAGTCTTTCGATCAGAACAGCACAACAGGAAGCCATTCACCCATTTGAACCCATGCTGGCCATTACAATGTGATCCAGTAAACTATATTTCCTGACTCTTTCTTCAATTCCCTGCAAACATTTTCCAATGACTGAGATTCATCAAATCTTGATAACTACTAACCTTTTGATTAAACATCAATTTTTAGGAACATGGTCATTTAGTTCTTTGATCATTTACTTCTGAAGTTTATTTTTGTTTAGTATGTTATCACATGCAGTGAGATACAGTGAAAATCTTTGCTTTGTGTGGTATCCAGGCAGCACAAACAAATCACCACTCTCCAGTGCTATTTTTGATTCAACATTTACAGAAAACACGGTGAAGGAAAAGTAACAAGATTTGTGATAAACTGGGTTTCTGGCATTTTAAATAACAGGCGAATCCAATTGATTCATGGTGACTTCCTGTCATTCCAGGAGCTGCTTGGTTATTAGCACAGACCATGCTCTGTGCCATCAGTCATGGTCCTGTTATGTGCAACCTCCGGTACTTACCAGAGGTTTTATGCTGCTGATCTTGGTCATTCACGTCCCCACTGCAATATTCTCCCACCAACCACTGCTTCTCCCATGGCTGTTATAGTTGCAATAGCCACATGATGCATGTTTGAATCCCTCCCTATTATGGCAGGAGTTAGGATGACCGTGTACAGTTAAATCTTGCATTGAAGTAGATGCAAATCAGTCATGTTCCAATGGTATCTCTGCTTTAGATTCCTTCCATTGCATCTCCATCCTTTGAAATCTCCACCCATCCCACAAGTTAATCAGTTGCTTTGGAAATTTCAATCGACAGCCTTCTGGGAAGAGTTTTCCAAATATCCACCACTGTTCATGAAAAGTTGATTCAACCAACATACAATTGTACTGGAGAAACTCAGTAGGCCACACAACATCCCTAGGAAGTTAAGGGTAACCAACGTTGCAGGCCTGGGTCCTTCATCAAGGGTTAGAGCGTGAAGCCAAAACCAACACAATAATTCACACCTTGATGAAGAACACAAGCCTGAAATGTTGGTTATATATCTTTATCTTTGCTAAATAAAGTTTGACCTGCTGTTTTTCTCCAGAATCAGGTTTTTAACAATAATTCCATTCCAGCCTTCTGATGGGCTCAAGTCAGTCAAGTTCAGTAAGCAATGGAACGTTTTATAATATTAAAGGCCTACACAAAAACAAGTCAATTTATTGCATCAGAGACTGATATTTGTCCCATTCATTTCTTCTTTTGATTCTGTCCAGAGTTTGGCTTCAAGTGACTCAAGTTTTTTCTCTATTTAACATTAACATTACTGGCACTACAAGCAGGTAGTTTCCCCCACATTTCTACTGTCTGATTTGTTACTTATTCACAGCTTGACATTGTAGCTTTAATAACATATTGTTTACGGACCTCAATACTCAAGGTCAAGCTGTGTTTCTTTAAGCTAATGACATTGAGATCATTTGCATATTAATATTCCACTTTCACTCAAAAATTAATATGAAAATTATCTCCATGTCCGTGAATGATTTCACATTATATCCTTTGCCTTCAGCAGTCTAGCCATCCTCTTCTTCCTTCTCATCAGAAAATCCTTGTCAATTCTCTCCATCCTAATGGATTATTAATCATTTCACCTGGCAAAGACCGACATATTTAAATTACCAAGTGGTTTGCAAGGACATAAGGTGTAATGCAGATAATGGAAATCATTATATCCTCGGCTCCACTGCCTTTAACCCACTTTAATCATCACTGGAGCTAATATCTGCTCAGTGGTTGAAACAAAATACAAGCAATGTTATGTTTTCCTCTGAGAGTTTCCAAATCTACAGAGAATGAAGAATCAGACTTTACAAATGGGCAGTCAACTTAACCTGATCTTCAGTGGAGCTTATAGCCATCTGTCTCCTGTCAATTCCATTTGTACATCCCTCCACAGTAGTCAGAATCTGTGTTGTGCCTTCAACAGAACAGTAATTTTACATGGCAGTCTAACAGAACATTTTTGAGTGTGATATTGCTTGCAATAATTCATAATAAAGCAAAAATGGGCAGCGGTATCATTCCACTATTTTAGATATAATAAAGTGCCTTCCAATATTATTCAACTGCTGTACTCTATGGAGTGGGAAGAGAAATAGTTAATTTTACAATCGAAATGCCACTGTGCAATCGTCTCTACTTTGACATTTCTGTACCTTGTCATTTTCCATTATAGCAAAACAAAAGTTGCAGATGCAATCGAAAACTTGATTTAAACAAGTGTTTACCAAGAAGTAAAAAGTAAAGCCAACACAATAATTTATATTCAGAGATTAGTACTCAGTTCAGCTGCACAGTCTTCCAGGCAGAATGGGGTAGAAAAAAGATGGCGAAGCAAGAGGATAAATCATTTTAACTCTCTTGTTCACATTGCTCCCTCATTTTCTATGACCACTACCTTTTTCAGGACTTAACACTCGGGGGGGGGGGGGGTATTGGTGTCCCCATGCAAGACAGTCATGCAGCCAGTCAGCACACTTTCCCCCTCACATTTGTAGAAATTTTCCAGGGTTTCTGGTGTCACACCAAACTTCTACAAACTCCTGAGAAAGTAGAGGTGCTGACATGCTTTCATGATACTGTTAGTATGTTGGGTTTAGGAAAGATCCTCTGAGATGGTGACTCCCAAGAACTTAAATTTGCTTACTCTCTCCACCTCTGATCCCCAATGATCATTGGATCGTGCTCCTCTAGTTTTCCCTTCCTAAAGTTAACAACTTTATATGCCCCAATGAGCCTACTCTAAGTCCTAAATTCCAATGAATCTTTCCTGCCGTCATTCATTAGTTGATAGCCGTATGCATTTTCTGTTGCTATAGATTTTTACTTTTCCATCCAGTATCTACTCCAACCTCAGATGCCAGAACAAATGGTCTGTGGCAACCTCTTACAATCAGCCCGAGCTGGGAAATGAATCTTTATCATCTTTCAAGTTCTGATGACATGGTTTTGCTGGAAGACTGATGATCATGGTCGCAGTAATGCCAGTACATCAGGTTTATTGTTGTTGCATGCACAAGGATATTACTCTCACAGAAAACAAATGATGAGCAATGATCATGAGCAAGTCAATTTTTCAAGAAAGTTCAATAATGAAGGATAATTTACAGAATATTCGAGGAGTTGTGAATTACGCCCCATATTAGGTTGATTTCTATTTTGCCCAGCAAGGAGTCAAGGAAAAATAATCAGCCATATAAAAAGATCTTTCTAAACTCTCAGTCCTGTAGCTACAACAATTACACTGGTACATCAGAAGGTTATCTGGTGTACTTGAAGGAGATGTAAACAAAGGAAAATAAATGAGGGCAGAAAGAAGGAAAAAGAAACCATGCTGGAACATTTATGATCACCACTGTCTCAGATATCCCCTACAGAATACATCTTTGTAGGTTTCTTGGTGTGAAAACTATCACAACTTTTCCATTTGCATCCCTTAGCCTTGTCAAAGTTACAGTTCCACTGAACTGGATTTAATCCCAATTCCTGATGGTGCTCATTTGCAGTTTGTATGTTACCCCTGTGACAGTTCAGGTTTTTTGATTAACCAGCACCTTCCACATCCCAGAGATATGCGGGTTGGATAATTAGCCATACATTTCTTTTAGTGTTCATGTAACAGATGGATCAAAGGCTAAGTTAGAGTAGAATAAGTTAGAGTAACAGGGAAATAAGGCAAGGGGGACATGGGACCACAAGAAACTATTGTTATGAATACAACTTAGAGCATCACACAAGCCGATTTGCCCACCATCAACTCCGCTGCCTCAGGAAAGTTGCTGATCCATTAAAGGACCCATTCCACACTCTCCTTCCCCCTTTCTGTCAGGCAGAAGATGTATGAGTCTGAAAACAAGAAGCTCCAGATTCAAGGGCAGCTTCTTTCCTGCTGAATGGATCTCTCATCAGCAAAAGATAATGTCTCTCCATGTTGAAATGTACCTTTCTCCATTTTGTTCTGGTGACACAAATATTTGCAATTTTTGACTCAATGTGCCACAATTCTCTGCCCTTTATTATGGTACTACCTGTTGTACCTGTTGTACTGCAATGGCCTCCATTGCAGGCAAAATCTTCGCTAGGATTCTCCTAAATAGAATAATACCTAGTGTCGTCGAGAATGTTCTCCCAGAATCACAGTGCGGCTTTCGCGCAAACAGAGGAACTACTGACATGGTCTTTGCCCTCAGACAGCTCCAAGAAAAGTGCAGAGAACAAAACAAAAGACTCTATATCACCTTTGTTGACCTTACCAAAGCCTTCGACACCATGAGCAGGAAAGGGCTTTGACAAATACTAGAGTGCCTCGGATGCCCCCCAAAGTTCCTCAACATGGTTATCCAACTGCACGAAAACCAACAAGGTCGGGTCAGATACAGCAATGAGCTCTCTGAACCCTTCTCCATTAACAATGGCGTGAAGCAAGGCTGCGTTCTCGCACCAACCCTCTTTTCAATCTTCTTCAGCATGATGCTGAAACAAGCCATGAAAGACCTCAACAATGAAGACGCTGTTAACATCCGGTACCGCACGGATGGCAGTCTCTTCAATCTGAGGCGCCTGCAAGCTCACACTAAGACACAAGAGCAACTTGTCCGTGAACTACTCTTTGCAGACGATGCCGCTTTAGTTGCCCATTCAGAGCCTGCTCTTCAGCGCTTGACGTCCTGTTTTGCAGAAATTGCCAACATGTTTGGCCTGGAAGTCAGCCTGAAGAAAACTGAGGTCCTCCATCAGCCAGCTCCCCACCATGACTACCAGCCCCCCCACATCTCCATCGGGCACACAAAACTCAAAACGGTCAACCAGTTTACCTATTTCGGCTGCACCATTTCATCGGATGCAAGGATCGACAACGAGATAGACAACAGACTCGAAAAGAGTCTGGAAAAACAACCAACTGAAAAACCTCACAAAGATTAGCATATACAGAGCCGTTGTCATACCCACACTCCTGTTCAGCTCCGAATCATGGGTCCTCTACCAGCATCACCTACGGCTCCTAGAAAGCTTCCACCAGCGTTGTCTCTGCTCCATCCTCAACATTCATTGCAGAGACTTCATCCCTAATATCGAAGTACTCAAGATGGCAGAGGCCAACAGCATCGAATGCACGCTGCGGAAGATCCAACTGCGCAGGATAGGTCACATCTCCAGAATGGAGGACCATCGCCTTCCCAAGATCGTGTTATATGCTGAGCTCTCCACTGGCCACCATGACAGAGGTGCACCAAAGAAGAGGTACAAGGACTGCCTAAATAAATCTCTTGGTGCCTGCCACATTGACCACCACCAGTGGGCTGATATCGCCTCAAACCGTGCATCTTGGCGCCTCACAGTTCGGCGGGCAGCAACCTCCTTGGAAGAAGACCGCAGAGTCCACCTCACTGACAAAAGACAAAGGAGGAAAAACCCAACACCCAACCCCAACCAACCAATTTTCCCTTGCAACCGCTGCAACCGTGTCTGCCTGTTCCGCATCGGACTTGTCAGCCACAAACGAGCCTGCAGCTGACGTGGACATTACCCCTCCATAAATCTTCGTCCACGAAGCCAAGCCAAAGAGAGAAGAGACCTGTTGTACTTAAGTGTAGGTTGACTTTCACTCAAAACAAAACTTTTCAATCTCTCTTAGTAAACATGGCAGTACACAATTCAGATCATTCTTCTTTTCTCCACAGAAGATTGCTGGTGACACAGTGGTAGAGCACATGGAGTCCCTGCATCAGAAGTTCAATGATCTGAGTTCAATCTTGATCACCAGTGCTTTCTGTGTGGCGTTTTCACATTCTTCCTGTGATGGCAAGGTTGTCTTCCTTGAGCTCTGGTGTCCTCCCATATCCACAAGAGATGTGGATTGGTAGGTAAATTGGCCGCTGTGAATTTGTTCCTAGTATGAGGCAAGTGGCAGAACTTTGGAAGGGGGAGGTGAAGTTAATGGAAATGTGGGGAGAATAAATTACGTGGCAAACAGTGGGGAATGCGATTACTCTTCGACCCATTGTCAATTTGAAACATCACCCTTCTGTTATAAGAAAATGTTGCAAATGATAAAATGTATCCACCTTTTTGCAAATATCAACCAGTGTCATCACTCAATTGAAAATTCATGCTTTCCTCAATGACTTGAGTTGCTGGTTAATCATAATTAAGCTGCCCCACAACTGTCAGAAAGGTTTGTATTTCTATCACTTATCTGATTGGCTTTGTTCCAATACATATCATCTATTCAAGGCCAGCATTAAAATTACAGTCTTGTCGAATGCTATCACACACCCTGGATGTCCATCACTGCGTCTGTACCTTGTCTTCTTCTTTGGCTTGGCTTCGCGGACGAAGATTTATGGAGGGGGTAAAAGTCCACGTCAGCTGCAGGTTCGTTTGTGGCTGACAAGTCCGATGCGGGACAGGCAGACACGGTTGCAGCGGCTGCAGGGGAAAAATGGTTGGTTGGGGTTGGGTGTTGGGTTTTTCCTCCTTTGCCTTTTGTCAGTGAGGTGGGCTCTGCGGTCTTCTTCAAAGGAGGTTGCTGCCCGCCAAACTGTGAGGCGCCAAGATGCACGGTTTGAGGCGATATCAGCCCACTGGCGGTGGTCAATGTGGCAGGCACCAAGAGATTTCTTTAGGCAGTCCTTGTACCTTTTCTTTGGTGCACCTCTGTCACGGTGGCCAGTGGAGAGCTCGCCATATAACACGATCTTGGGAAGGCGATGGTCCTCCATTCTGGAGACGTGACCCACCCAGCGCAGCTGGATCTTCAGCAGCGTTGACTCGATGCTGTCGACGTCTGCCATCTCGAGTACTTCGACGTTAGGGATGAAAGCGCTCCAATGAATGTTGAGGATGGAGCGGAGACAACGCTGGTGGAAGCGTTCTAGGAGCCGTAGGTGATGCCAGTAGAGGACCCATGATTCGGAGCCGAACAGGAGTTGTGACATTAAGCATCATTCATTCATCTCAGCTGATCTCTGCTCTACTTTATAGCCTTAATTTCAATTTCCATTGAAACTTTTTTTTGTGTGCTGGGAGAGTTAGAGACTGTAATGTGGATGAAAGGGTATGAGATGATGACAATGAAATGCCAAAGCAGAGCAAATTCTGAGTGGGATTAGTCTGCCCAGAAGCTTCAGGTGGGTGACAGACTCAAGTCAATTACTTCTGCTGGAGTCTGGTCCCAAAGGGGAGGCAGAGAAGAGGCGGAAAATCTTGTGATATGGTGTGAGTAACAACCCAAATCTCAACATGGACAGGATGAAGGAGATGATTGTGAAATTCAGGAAGACCAGGAACAACCACCCTCCACTACACATCAATAACTATGTGGTGGAGGGAGAAGAGCACACCATATTCCTTGGAGTCTACTTAATATGTGAACTATCATGAATACACATCTCCTCACTTGTCAGGAAGTTGCAACAGCGACTGCACTTCCTGAGAAGATTGAAGTGGGGAAGCTACCAGCCACCATCATGTCAACATTCTGCAGGTGTGGTGCACTGTTAGCCAGAATCAGACACACACAAGGTAAAGACTGTACAACAGGTTTTAATCCACAAAGACTTCCACAGAGCCAGGCTGGCTGTAGCTGCAGTAACTCTGAGCGAGCTTCGGGAGGCCAGCGTGGGCTTATTATCACCCAACTGGGTGGGGCCTGATCCCTTCAGGCCGACTGATTGACAGCCGGCCAGGTGTTGTTCTGACCTCTTACACTCCTGCAGGTACAGAGATTGCCCCCTGCAGTAGGCTGGTGGTGTACCGCCACATTCACCCCCTTCTTTAAAATTGTCCCGGAGGAGGGGAGGGGCAGTAACAAGGAATTGCACCCACTATATACATACAATATTAACAGGTTGAGATGATCTGGCGGCCGCAGGGGTCTCTGTGACTGTCATAGAACTGGCTCCTGGTCACTGGTCGGAGGGCAAGTGGGGGGGCTGGCGACAGGGGTCTGTGTGACTGTTGTGGTGCCCCGCAGAGGGGTGGCCAGGGGAAGGGCCGGGATCGACATATGAGAGTCGTATTGGATGGGTGGGGGGGGGGGCGGGTTCGTCTCCCAAGGCTGAAGCAGGCCCCTGGTGGTCAAGGAGGTCTTGTGTGCCCCTTAGCTGCCTGGAGATGTGGATGTATGCCTGGTCAGATTCGTCCTGGGCTGGAGGCTGGCATGGTTTGGTGGGTGCTCCTGCTGGTACCAGGTTCCTGGTTGAGACGGTGTCCTCCCTGCCACTGCCGAACCTAACATAGGCATAGTTGTGGTTTGCATGTAGGAGGAAGAGCTGCTCGACCAGGGCTTCAGCCTTGTGTGTCCGTACGTGCTTACACAGGAGCACCAGTCCCAGGGACGCGAGCCATGCTGGGAGTGACATTTCAGTCGCCAACCTCCTGGGGAATGAGAACAGACGTTCGTCAGGGGTCTCGTTGGTAGCCATGCACAGCAGTGACCAAATGGCATGGAATGCCTCGGGCAGGGCATCCTGCCAGTACTCAACGGCCCACTCTTTCGACCTGAGAACCAGGAGGAATGCCTTCCAGGCCACCGCGTTCTCGTGTTCCACTTGCCCATTGCCTTTTGGGTTATAGCTCGTGTGCGACTGGTCGCGATGCCCCTCGCCGTCGGGTACTGGCGCAGCTCGTCACTCATGAAACTAGACCCCCGTTCGCTGTGGATGAAGGCAGGGTCACCAAACATGGTGAAAATCTGCCCCAGGGCCCTGATGATGGTGGCCATGGAGGTGTCCAGGCAAGGGATAGCGAAAGGGAAGCGTGAGTACTCATCCACTACCGTGGGGAAGTAGACATTTCGGTGTAGGTT
Organism: Narcine bancroftii; assembly: GCF_036971445.1. Classification (NCBI taxonomy): domain Eukaryota; kingdom Metazoa; phylum Chordata; class Chondrichthyes; order Torpediniformes; family Narcinidae; genus Narcine; species Narcine bancroftii. The sequence continues at coordinate 84,412,319 of NC_091474.1, forward strand.
GCCAGCTCGACTCTCCAGTGCAGGATCTTCTCATTCTTGATCTTGCTCTTGTGGGTAGTGTTAAACATGAACGCCACGGCCCGCTGGTCCGTGAGGAGGGTGAATCTCCTGCCAGCCAGGTATTGGCGCCAGTGGCAGACCGCCTCCATAATCACCTGGGCCTGCTTTTCAATGGCGGAGTCCCCTATCTAGGAGCCATGGAGGGTCCTAGAGAAGAAAGCAACAGGGCGCCCCCCCACCTTGGTTGAGTGTAGCAGCGAGGGCCACCTCGGAGGCATCGCTCTACACCTGGAAGGGGGAGTCTGCATCCACAGCCTGCATCGTGCCGTCCGCGATGTCTTGCCTGATGCGGATGAAGGCTGCCTGGACCTAGGGTGGGAGTGGAAAAGTTGTAGCTTGGGCCAGTGGGCGAACCTTGTCCAAGAAGCGAGGGACCTACTGCAAATAACAAGATAACAGGCCAAGGCACCTGTGGAGGGCCTTTAGCGTGAGCGCATCCTTTCTGGATCTGGGCTGACGACTCCATGGGCCATGATGTACCCCAGGATGTGAGGCGGGTGGTGCTGAACACACAATTCTCCTTCTTGTAAGTGAGGTTCAGCTCCCCGGCCATCTGGAGGAATTTTTCCAGGTTAGCATCGTGGTCCTGCTGGTCACGGCCGCAGATAGTGACGTTATCCAGATATGGGAACATCGCCTTCAGCTTGTGCCGGTCTACCATGAGATCCATCTCCCACTGGAAAACGGAGACCATGTTCGTGACCTCAAAGGGAACTCGGCAGAACTGGTACAGGCGCCCGTCCACCTCAAAGACGGTGTAGGGCTTGTCCTACGGGTGGATGGGGATTTGGTGATACGCCGACTTCAAATCAATTGTGGAGAAAACCTGGTAGCGGGCTATCTCATTGACCACGTCAGCAATCCTCGGCAGGGGATGTACCGGTTAATGGTCTGGCTGAAATCCACGACCATCCTCTACTTACATCCACCTTTGACCACCGGGATTTGGGCTCTCCAAGGGCTGTTACTGGGCTCTATGACGCCTTCCTCCAGGAGTCACCACACCTCCGCCTTGATGAAGTCTCTGTCTGTGGCACAATAGCACCTACTTCTGGCAGCGATCGGCTTGCAGCCTAGCACAAGACATGGGAAGAGAGCTGGTGGGGTGATGCGCAGTGTTGAGAGGCCGCAGGTTGGCTGGGGCTAGTAGGTTGGGAGGCTGTGTAATGTGAGTGGAGGTTGGGGCCCCCTGAAGGCAAGGGTGACACTCTACAGGTGGCACTGGAAATTTAGGCCCAGGAGGATTGGGGCGCAGAGTTTGGGCATGACCAGGAGCCTTAACGCTGTGTAAGTCTTCCCTCCCATAGTTATATCGGCTGAGCAGCGCCTGAGGGTACCAACAGTCTTATCCTTGGAGGCGAGGGCGATCGAACAGGAGGTGGGGTGGACTTTTAATCTCAGGCCACGCTCGGGTAAATGAAGCTCTCGGTGCTGCAAATGTCGAACAGGCACTTCATTACCTGCCCGTTGACTTGCACGTTCATCATCGAGCACCCGAGGTCATGAGGGTTGTCCCTGGTCAGCGTGGTGGCGGCCAGGACCGTCTCAAAGTCGGAGTCGTCGCTCTCCAGCTGTGCGCAGTGATTTATAGCTTCCGGAGACATGGGGAGCATCGGTAGGGCGGCTTGCTCATCGCCCGTGTTGACCAAGTCTTTCTCAATATCGTCGGGGGCCCTCCGTGTCGGTCACTGCCTTGCCCAAGATGGTGGCGGCACGTGGGGGCCCGCTGCATGGCTGGTTCCTTCCCTAGCCGTGTCTGTTGCGCTGGGGGAAGTGATGTCATTGCGACTGGCAGCAGTGACGTCTTTACATCTGCCAGAAGTGACGTCATGCCGTGAGCCGGAAGTGACATTGCTGTAGTTCTCAGCGAGCGGCGCTGGCAAGGGTGGGGGCTGGTGCAGGTGCTCAGGGCACACACTGCGACAGTCGCTGGCAGGGGTCAGATGCTGCACCGTTGAAGTCGGGAAAGGTGGAAGTTGTCACAATGGATGGGTGGCACAATGGCACCGCCCGGCACACGCACGTGGAGACGTCTGCGGGGGAGGTGGGGAGGTGATTGAAGGCCACTGAGCTGCCAGCTGGTTTTGAGAGGCACACTTTTCCAAAGTGGCCTTTCTTGCCGCATCGAGAACAATACTGGTTCCTAGCTGGGCAGTTTTGGCGTGATCATCAATCTGACCCACACCAGGACCCACAGCATTTACAGGGGCACTGGGCACCTGCCACAGTGACATTCTCTCCCCAACATGGTCTGGGGCTGCAGCTGCAGTGTGACAGGGTCACGAGGGAGCTTGGGGGAACCTGGAATCGAAGGCTTCGATGTGCAGGGCTGCTGCTTCCAGGGTTTGGACCACTTCCACAGTCTTGGTTAGGGCGTAGACATTGTCTTCCAGCAGCTTTTGTCGGATGGCCCTCGAGCGTAGCCCTCGGATGGCGTCCTGTATCAGCCTCTCGACCTCCTCTGCACCTACCCTGGGTTCAGCCAGACATGGTCGGGCCAACTCTCGCAAGTGTCCCAGGTAAGACTCAGCCGTCTCCCCAGGTTGATGGGCTCGAGTGTTGAGGAGGTACCTTGCACAGACCATATTCATGGGGGCTTGTACAAGTTATCAAAATTGTCCATTCCTCTCTTGTACGTGGAGCAGCCTTTGTTTGCCTGGAAGGCGTGGGGACCCATCTTTGACCACAGTAGGACCAACCTCTTCTGATCCGAGTCCAGGATGCTGCCTTTGTGTGCCTCGATGATTGCCTCGACCACGTGCTGCCAGATCTCGAAGCGTGTCTGGGCTTCCGCATGACGTGAGTAGCTTTTGAGGCTCCCTGCGCTCATTCCATGACAGCCGTGGGAAAATTTTGTGGATTAAATTGTGATGTGCTGTTAGCCAGAATCAGGCACACACAACGTAAATACTATACAACAGGCTTTAATCCACAAAGATTTCCACAGAGCCAGGCCGTCTGTAGCTGCAGTAACTCTGAGTGAGCTTTGGGAGGCTTATATCCTAGAGGGTGAATGACACCCGACTGGGTGGGGCTTGATCCCTTCAGGCTGACTGATTGACAGGCGGCCAGGAGTTGTCCCATCCCCTTACACTCCTGCAGGTACAGAGGTTTCCCCCTGCAGTTGGCCGGTGGTGTACCACCACTGCAGGAGCTCTAAGTAAAGGTTAAAACCTTGTGTTTTCTGACTCTTCATTAATTTTGTGCCTATCTCTTTAAGCAAACTATTGTTTGTAGTGTTACCATAGTGACTATGATGTAATGTCATAATATCCACTCAGGCTAATGACCTGCTCATTATTCAACCAGATAAGAAGGAAGCATGAGCACAAGAAAATTATTTGAATTTTTGCATCTCTTTAAATACCTTTTTATGTATCTCTTTAAAGTTTGTGTATTTCTTTAAACTAGTATATCGACATATATTTTGTATCATTATACAATAAATGGTTTGTTATTCATCATTATAAAGGTCTTAATGCGAAGTTATGCAAAATGTTTATCTGTTTTATCAATGAATTAAAGCTGCATAAAAATAGCCACAGAGTTTGATTTATTGGATTAAAGAGATCTAAATTTGGAATATCGTAGCTCACGCCTTTGAAGATGACACTTTGAAATTAGGATATATTAGAAGAAGGAAAATGTCATCCGGGCAGCTGCATCATAATATGGTATGAGAAATGGATCAGAGGTCAATCCACATGACCATAAGAGTGACAGAGAGGATCACTGGATCCTCCAATCTCTTCCCCCCACCACCCTCCCCAACAACCCTAGTGACGTGATCCATCAGGATCATTGTCTGAAGAGGGTGTGCAAAATCATTGAGGACCCCTTCCAGCCTGCACATAGCATCTTTTAGCTGCTCCCTTCAGGAAAGAAATGCAGGAGGATCAGAGCCAGCACCACCAGGCTGAGGAACAGCTTCTTCCCATGGGTTGTGAGAATACTGAATGACCAAAGGACCTCTCACACTAACTATCTGGGACTCTCACATTCACAAAACGTTTTTATTTATTTGTATACATTAATATTTGTCCTGCATTGTTCATCTATATGTGTGTTATGTCTGGTTGTGTATCTGTACATTTTGCACCAAGGACCAGAGAATACTGTTTTGTCGGGTTGTGATCAGCCAATCAATAAACTTCACTTGACAATTAACAAATTACATTCAATGCCAGAGAGTGTGAAGTAAAATGTTGGGGAATGGTGAACAGACCAAGACAAACATGAAACTGAGAATGACTGAATCTTTCAAGTGATAGGATAGACAAGGTGGTTAGGAGAACAGTTGAAATAATTTCCTTTATTCCAATGAACAAAATGGGAAAGCAGCTGGGTCGTGGTCAAGCAGTTGTCTAGGAAAGAGTTGCCTTTGATCGACTGGAAGCATCGTCAAAAAAACATGGTGGAAATGCAATGGCAAAAATTGGAATTAGTGGTTCCATTTTTAAGGTTCGATTTAACAAATGCAGAAAATTCACATTTCACTCTGGCACAAAAAGACAAGACAAGACTCAACCAGAGCCAACAAAAGTTAAGGATATCATTGAATCCAAAATGGAGTTATATAAAGTTGCCAGAAAGATGTAGCAAATCTGATGATTGGGAACAATTTAGAATTCAACAGCAATAGACCAGGATATGCTTGAGAAAGCAAAAATGGATCATGAAAGTCAACCTGCAACCATATAAAAACAGACCGCAAAAGCTTCTGCAAGTAATGTAAAAAGGAAAAAAAAAGATGAGCAAAGACTAATGTAGGTTTCTTACAGAACTGGAATCGGGATTAAATTATGGGGGACAGGAGGAGTGAGATAAAGCAAATACTTTGGTTCACAGAAAAAAAAATGTCAAATAACTTTCCCGCAATGCCATTGAATAAATACCAACTTTCTCCAATTCTTCCTTTTCTTTTGACTAATTGGATGAAAGAGAAATTAATATCAATGTAAAAAAATGGTGCTGGAAAAAATTAATGGAATTGAAAGGTAATAAAACCTCAAAACTGCATTGCCGAGGACCCAAATGGATATGTTGGATATATCGATTATTATCTTCAAAAAATAGGTTATGGGTCGATTCCTTCAAATTGGAGGGTAAATGTAACCCCTAAACTACAAATGGAGGAAGAGAATAAAGGAACTACAGACAAGCAAGATAAATTCCGGTTCCCACTGTTCAAAAAGTATTGGGGCTGTGGGTTCATTGGGTGGCACGGGCTCGTAGGCTGAAAGGGCCTGTTACCGTGCTGTATGTCGAAATTTAAAAATTTAAATAACATTTAAAAATTCATAAGAACTGAAGGAATAGGAACAGGAGTTGGCCATCCGGCCCGTCGAGCCTGATCGACCACTCAATGAGATCATGAACGAGCTGATGATAAGCTCCTTACATTATTTCCTTACGACATTAATGAGTTCATTGTTTTTATGCTAGGTCACAGAGCATTCCAAAATTAATTTTCCTTGTAATCTATTGCCCCAACATTCCTATCAATTATTTCAAAATTCTACCATGTTAGAGGCAAATATAACCTTCCAATTTAGAGGTCTAATGGGATAAAGAAGGAGCGTCAAGTGCTCGTAGTTATTGTTGATTTTCATGATCTTTAATGTTCAATGCTTTTCTTGAGTTAAATAACCATTCAAAGTGATGAAATAAATGCCTTACAATTTTAAAATTAAATATTGTGCTGCTCAACTTTTGTAATTTTTACAGCTACAGCTTATTTGCATGTTAAGCATCACATGGCGAGGTGAAATAATAAAAATGAAATAACTCGTTATTAAGGACAGTGAAATGATGGGGAAAGCAGAGCATGTGGAGAGAAAGGAAGGGAGAGAGAGACACACAGAGCATCCTCAGAGATGGTGGAAGGAAAAGAAAAGCAAAGATGAAAGTGGAAAAGGTGTGGAACAGAGATGGACGGAGGGAGGGGGGGGAAGAAATAAATAAATGGAAAGATAAAGAATAATAAATAAACAGAGGGAGATAAAAAAAATAAAAGGAGAGAGAGAAAGAGAAAAAGAACAAAGAGAGCAAAAGAGATTAAAGGAAAAAAGATAAAGAGAATGGTGGGTGCAGGTGCTTGGTACTCAATTGCTCAGAATCAGTGCAGTTGGAGTTAGACATTTAGACAAGCCAGAAACAACTTTAGGAAATAAACATTAGTCCAAACAAAATGCATTTTTTTAAAAATTGATTACATGGGAAGAAATAACAAGGTCACTGATACCAATAGGCATTAGTTTTAAGACTGTGTACACTGTGGGCATTGGGTTGATTGGCAGCACATGTATCAGGGAAGGATATGATTGAGTTTGTCACTTTCATTGCAGGAAGGTGGTAATGTCAGACTGATGTTAAAGTACATCACATTGCAGCATCAGCATACAGTGCCATAATGAGTATCTGAACTACACAATGAAATATTTAGATCCACAGTCAGACCCTTCCCTGACTCGGCATCACACACCGTGACATTTACAAATATATTTGAAAAGCAATTAATCCTGAGGTGATCTCAATGAGGCCTCCATCAGTCGCAGAATATCAGTCTACACACACCAGGGAAAATCTCCTGCACAGTGCACACTGCTTCCATTCATGGATAAACCACAGATTCCACATCTTCATTATAGAGCTCTCCATGATTTGAAACACTAGCTTTGTTTCTTTTCAACCCCAACACGTTAATCAGCTCCATCTCAGAAATGACTGCTGCTTTTTCCTTCAACTGTAATGCATATTTTTTCTCTCTCTCTGAATAGGCCAACTGTTTAATGAGTCAAAACCCTAATCCCAAATTGCTCCAATTCTCATTCGCCCAACAACCCTCGGCTCGCCAACCAAAATTGTCTTCTACTTGAAAAAAGCTCAATGCTATTCTTCTCAAGTCATTTCATACGTCCCATCTTCTCAAATGGTATAACTCTGAGGTTTCTGCACTGCTTCAATTGTGGCCATTTGCACATGCCTATCAAGAAACAATCGCAAACATTTCAATAGGATCATTTTTCTAATCCTTTAACAGAGTGTGAAAAAAATAGTCCACTGGTCTTATCCTATTGTCTGCCTAACTGATACAATGTTAGATCAAGCCAAGATCATATTGGACTTGAATGTTTTTGATTGGTATATTAGGTCTGAGACTGGCTGAAGGAGTAAAAATAACTGAAACATTGGAAGAGTTCAGCTGGTCTTTCAGCGTCCATGGGAGGCAAAGATATACTGCCAACATTTTGGCCCCAAGGCCTTCTTCAAGGAATAACCAAATGCAAAGGGGTGTTGAAGGATTCCTGATTGTGTTGGAGGTATTACGAGCTCCTGTTTTAGTAAAATGTGATTATCACTGTAAGGGGTGGTATAGACAGAAGGGACTGAATGGCCACAATTAAAATTTAACATTTCACACAAGCACAACACAAATCACAGCCCAGTGATAATTTAATACATTAGAAGAACTGAGGGAAGGCTTGTCACAGTCTGTTCCGGAATTTAATACATTTGCAAAGGCATTGTGATTTTGTAGGAGAGAACCATTCAGATTGCTGGAGAGAAAACAACTTTTTGAAGTAGCTCTGTGGCCAGCCTTTGTTGTGGTATTCAGAGCAAAGCATGCACTATGAATAACCGGGCATTTTCAATAGATTGACCTGTGCCAGAAGGGTCTTTCAATGAAGCAAAGGGCTTCATTTTGATTGTGACTAACAGTGGAGGTCACTTGGAGAGACTGCCTCATTTTCAGTGTGACTTGCAGTGAAGTTACTTGGAAAGAACGGTGCCAGCGTCTTGGAAGCTTCAAGGAGGCTGCCCATTTCAAATCTTGCCTACTTGACCAGGAGTGTTATCACTACAGCTCGTGTGGATGGACATTTCTTCAAAGGCAACGCAAGAAGAATTCATGAGTCTGTAGAAGCCACAACTCCAGTCTTCCCATTAGTTCATCATTAATTCTGGGCATCAAACTTCAAAAGCCTACGCTTCAACACTGAATTTGAAAGAACAACTTTGAAGTAACTTTCCAGATTTCAGCCTGCATTGTAATGGTTTGGGTATATCTCAAACACACACAAAAGACACCTGTGCACAGCTGGGATAGATTTAGTGTTAAGGATAGTTTAAGACTATAATTTTAGAGTAAGAAATAAAAAGTGTTTTAAAATTAAACACTGTTTGCTTCATTGTTTATGCTGCTCATTACGCATGGTTCGTAACAGGTTTGGATCTGGAGCTTGGGCTGCTGATGGTTTGGACTTGACTCAGTGTGGCTGCGAAGGCTGCAGCAGAGCTGGAGGTGAATCCACGGACACTCAGCGACTCAGAGGACTTCCTTTTGTTTCCCTGTCTCTGACTGTAAGGGACACTTCAACTAATGGCAAATTTGCCTGCCTTACAGCAGATGAAAGCAAATTCCATGTAACATTACACAGTTTTTAATTAACAATAAAGTGAATGAATCTTGAATACAATGTGGAAATGTACCAAAGCTACAAGCCCAAATCATGGCAAAAAAATCCCCATTCACAAAATTATGGTTATTAAGGGGCTCAATCTATACAAGATGGGGAAGAGGTCAATGCAGAATATACTGAAGGAAAGAGGCACATCGGTTACAGTGGCAGTTGCTATTCAAGATGAGAGGTTAAAATGACAAAAAAATAAAATGGATTAAAACATTAATTGGGCAGATTCTCACAATATTTACCCCATTTCATTTTCATGGTTATCTGGTTTTTTTGTCAAGTTTATTGTCACCTGATTGCACAAGTACAACCCACATTCTAATCGGCGCAAACATGCAGACACACAACCAAACATAACACACACACACACAGAGACAAACAATACACATGCAGGATAATTATTCATATACACAAATAAATGAATATTGTTTCGTGAATACGAGAGTCTCGGATGGTTAGTGTGAGCAGATCCTTTAGTCATTCAGCATTCTCCCTGCCCATGGGTAAGAAGCTACAATGGTGCTGGCTCTGAGACTCCTGTATCTCTTTCCCGATGGGAGCATCTGAAAGATGTGTGCAGGGTGGAAGGGATCCTCAGTGATTTAGTGCACCCTTTTCAGACAACAATCCCAGGAGATTATATTGATAATTTTGGGGGTGGGTGGAGGGTGGAGGGAATCTCCAGTGATCCTCTTTGCTACTCTTATAGATCCATGGATTAACCTCAAATACATTTCTCTGCAGAAGCTACAGAAAACTGTGATGCAGCTGGCCAGGACACTGTTTATCAAGCTCCTGTATAGGTTGACATAATGGTGGCCGGTAGCCTTGCCCGCATCCATCCTCTCAGGAAGTGCAGTTGCTGTTGCACTTTCCTGCCAAGTGCCGAGATGTTGAGTGTCCACGATAGGTCACTCGTTAAGTGAATGACAAGAGCTTGGTGTTCTCCACTACAGAGTTGTTGATGTGTAGTGAAAGATGGTCATTCCTGGCCCTCCTGAAGTCTACGATCATCTCCTTCATCATGTCCATATTCACTTTATTTAACTTTGTTCATCATTAAGTAACTCATCCAAGCTCCACTCTTAATGCTCCCTGTTCCAGAGAAAACAATGCATCATGATGGCAGTGTTGCCAATACACTCCATGTGACACATTGTCCCCTTGCAATATCATTCCACTGTTAATTGTACAACACACCGTTACATATTGTATGGCATGCCCCAGTGTTAACATTATTATCCCTAGAGTTTTTACTGCATTCCATGTAATATTATGTATCCTAGTGTTAACACTGAACTGTGTGTTGAACAATACATCCTTGTGTTATCATTGAACAGGTAGTCATGCCTTACATTATCAATCCACTGCATATTACAGTAAAAGTCCAAAAACCCGGAACTGCTCGGGGAATTGGGTCAGTCCAGATTTTTTGAATTCTCAGGCAGTACCCATAAAATTAAAATTTAAGGAGGAATAAAGAGATCAGGCAAATTTTGATCATTTATTCATTAGCAAATACAGTGTTCTTCATTTATCAAAATGAGCAGTTTAAAAAAAAAGTCAACATGAGAAAAATGTAAACATGTTATTCATGACAAAAAAAAGCATGTAATGCTCAAAATTATGTTTAAAAAAAAATCATTAAAAAAAAATACAGTATACAAATGAATTTCTTTGTTATAAGATTATTAGGTGTGGTCGCTTGTTGCTGCTGTGCATCTTTGGTGCTTATAGATGCACACACACACACACACACACACATACACACACACACACACACACACACACACACACAAAAGCCCATTAAATTTAAGAAGTTTGAGAGTCCAGATTCTCATGTGGTCTGGATATCACTCAGGGTCAGTAGAGGTTGCAGAGTTCAGCCATGGCCTCTGCGTAGGATGTGCAGCTCCTAATCCCCTGCTATGCTCGGTAGCCCATCCTCGCTTGTAGGACCTTGAGCCCCTTTTCATCCGAGTCCACTCGGTTCGCAGTGACCTCGAGGAAGTTGGAGAAGCAGGAAATCCACTGCTTGTACTGTTCAGCAGCTCCTGGTGCCTGAGGATCAACGTCTAGCCTGTCGGGTCTCAGCAGCTTGTCCATCTCATGTAGCAGGAATAATGTGTATTAAATTGATATGCTCTATCAATAACACCAAAGACTGAGTGAGGTGAACGATAGGCTTTAATACACTAGATTGTAGCTGGCCCGACTACATGTGCTCGAATGGAGGACAGGGGAAGGGAGGGCGACCTTTATGTTCAGGTCAAAAGGGGGAGGAGTCACTAGTGAACGAGTTATCAGTGGGTGGGCCAGCCACTCGTACACAGTACAGTGTATATATATATATATATATATATATATATATCACATAGGGCCGAAATGGTCTAAATTAAAAGGTCGGTGACCCCTGCTAAGGGGATGCTTCCTTGCAGGAGATGCTCATCTTCAGATGTTTGTAATTCCATTGTTATTCGATCTAAGATTTCTCTCTATCCTTAGGTTTCTCTCTCTTTCAATGAATGGTTCACTGAGGAATATCTTAATACGTGAAACTAATTAGATTGTAAAAGATGAAGATTTCCATATCATATGTCATATCTCAGAGCCCTTCCAGATTGCTCTGCTGCCTTTAAAATGTGGTCATCATATTATGTCAGAAAGTTGGCAGTCAATTTTCATCAGTGTGCAAATAAAATTAGGTCATATCTCAGCTGCTCTTTTTCAAATACGGCTATGGGATTTTTATAGCCACTTGAGACAGTGGATAGGCGAGCCTCTGTTGTTGGCAGCTCTGAGAGTCCAGGGCTTTTTTTAATTTGACAACTTGATGTAAATTACTCCTTTTTTTGACATCATGATGAGATTTGTATTGATGATTAAGCATTTTATACCTTAAGCATTTTCTATTGTTTACTTAAACCTTGGTGCTTCGGAGGACTTGCACGTGTGCAAGAGAAAATTTCATTTTGAATGTCTCACAATACAGTACAAGAGGATCTTTGACAGAAACTGTATGAAGTAAAATGTGGCAGAAATGCAAGAGCTGGAACAGGATAAGTAGATCACAAGCAGGGGCATGTTTTTTAATAAGATAGAAGTTCTGTGGTGAGCAAGACATGAGAAAGGAAGGGGAGGTTCAAACACATCAGCATTGCAATACATCAAAGTAGTTTCAAGAGACATAAAAGTAGATTTAGCAGGGAATATGGATGAAAGATGTCTTTTTAACATATTCCAACAGGAGGAGAACAGCAGCGGGTGAGAAGGAGCTGATCTGACAGAAAATGGATCCATGTGCAAACTTAACCTGGAAGCATGCAAAGTAGTCAGCTTGAAGCAAGATGCTCGTCTGCTACAGGGGGCTAACAGGGAGGGGTGTCAGTTTTGTCTGGAGAGGATAATGGACATTTGGTAACTCACAATTCCTAAGTGTTTCAGGAAAGTGAACCCCTTTTAATGCTCCAGTTGATGAGTTCTTGTTTTTATTCTGGCGAACTTTATGATACTTCAAAAATTCTCTAACCTCTTTACAATAGATGAATATATGGTTATTCCTGCAATATGCTGTACCACATACAGTGAAGAGACAATACCAAGGTATATCAGTAAAAACACTAAGCTGGAGAATCTCAGCACGTCAAAGGATGTACTTTATACAGCAAAGATAAAGAGACATGACCAACATTTCAGGCTTGAGCCCTTCATCAAATGTAGACGTGTGCCCAAACAAAAAGTTTTTGATAAAGGGCTCAAGCTTGAAATATTGGTTATGCATCCTTATCTTTGGGTGGCACGGTTGACATAGTGGTTAATGCAATGCCTTCACAGCGCCAGCAATTGGGAATGGGATTTGAATCCCATGTGATCTTCCTATGTCTGTGTGGGTTTTCCTTGGGGACTCTGGTTTATTCACACTGTTTGAAACATACGGGGTTAATTGGACGGCATGGACTCATGCGCCAAAATACCATGCTGCATGTCTAAATTTAAAGGACACTGTTTGACCTGTTGAGTTTCTCCAGCTTTGTGTTTTTACTTCAACCACCGTGTCTGCAGACCTTGTGCTTTACTTCCACCAAGGTCTAGCATGTATAGTAAAAGTCCAAGAATCCGGAATCATGGTATCTCCTGGCCTCGAGAAAGCAGCAGCCTGGTGAGTCTATGGACGAGTTCTTTCGGGCCATGTACAACCTGCTGAAGCGCTGTGTTTTTCACACATGCCTCCAGCCCAGTGCTTGGAAGAGTTGGTCCAGGTTGCCTGCGTGTCCAGGGTGAGGTCTGCTTATATCCATAGGCAGGACAGGAGAAGGGAGGTTGAACTTTATGGCCAGGTTGCAAAGGGAGGAGTCACTAAGGAGTAAGTCATCAGTGGGCAGGGCAGCCACTCATACAAAGCATAGTATACACACATCACCACAGACCCAAAAGTAAGTACCAGGGGTGTAGATTAATTGGGTGGCACAGACTCATGGGGCGAAATGGCCTGTTTTGTGCTGTATTTATAAATTTAAAATTTTTAAGTTGACCACCCTTAGGCTTTGAGGAGTCTTTGGGACAGAAGTTGGCCCTTCAGCCCATCATCTTGCTGATCAAATCATAGTTCAAAATTATTGTCACAATACATGTATCACATAGAACCCTGAGATATATCTTCCTATGGGACAGACAAAATTTCTAATTACTGGGATTGAAAATTGTATTCAGGAAGAAAGACATGCATACACAAGAAATAAATGTAAAAAACTATGCAAATACAGAAAATTAAATATTCAGTAATAAATAATGACCAACGTAAGAGACTTTAAATGAGTCTCTGATTGAGTCTGTCATTCAGGAGCCTGATGGTGGAGGGCTAGCAGCTGTTCCTGAACCTGGAGGTACGAGTCTTGTTAATCAGTGTACCTCTCTACTGATGATAGCAGCAAGTACTTTGCATGCAGTGGGTGGTATGGATCCTTGATGATTGCTGCTGCTCGACAGTGGCAGCATTCCATGTGTATTTTTTTGATGGTGGGGAAGAGTTTTGCCCGTGATGACTTGGGATGAGTCTACTACCTTTTGCAGGGATTTCTGCTCAGAGTTATTCATGCCCCCATACCAGGCTGTGATGCAACCAGTCAGCATTCAACTACACATCTGTCGAAGTTTGCCAAAATTTCTGATGACATTGTGAACATCTGTAAACTTCAGAGGAAATAGAGGCGCTGGCGTGCTTTCTTCATGATAGGTCCAGGAAAGGTTCTCTGAGATAGTGTCTCCCTTGAATCCGTCTCTGATCCCCCAATCATCACTAGATTGTACACCTCTGGTCTTCCTTTCTTTAAGACATTAGCCAGCTCCTTGTTCTTGGTGACATTGAGACTTTTTTTACGTTAATTTTGCACTAATCTGATTACTTTACCCCATTTCCCACCAACTCCCTCACATTCTACCATTCACCCATCAAGAAGATTGGCCTCAAAGTCCAGAAGAGTCAAAAGAAATTTCAATGAAGGATCCTGAAATCCAAAACACTAACGTAAATATGATTCAAATCTCTAATGAAAATGATCTGATCACTCAATCAATTTGCTATCATTCTTCATGGTTTCATTTGAAAAAGGCTGTAGCATGGATTCTTAGGTTAAAAACTATGCTTTTAAATCATATCTTAAGACTCGAAATTGCCACATGAAGAGCAATTCTACATGTCATTGGGATGTCAGAGGAAACTAGAGCAGTTGGGATAAATGCACAGAGAGAAGGTGCAAACTCCACACAGACAACACTGAGGGTCAGGGTTGAACCCATTTGTGCTCTGTAGTGTGGCTCGTATTGCCCTCTGGATTTATCTCAGGTGGTATGCTAAATTCTTGATTGGACCTTGTAAGTTAATTGTATCTATACACTGATACACAGGTTATATCTCACGCTTTCGTTTTTCAAAATTGAGCATTTCCTTCTGGAGAACAGTAACTGCTTAAGGTGATTGAGAAAAATTACATAAAAGAACATTCATCCCCTTAATTCTCCTTTGCCATTTAATTACATCTTAATTCCATTTACCCTCATTGTTCTGCACATATTCTCTCTCTCTTTGGCTTGGCTTCGCGGACGAAGATTTATGGAGGGGGGTAAATGTCCACGTCAGCTGCAGGCTCGTTTGTGGCTGACAAGTCCGATGCAGGACAGGCAGACACGGTTGCAGCGGTTGCAGGGGAAAATTGGTTGGTTGGGGTTGGGTGTTGGGTTTTTCCTCCTTTGCCTTTTGTCAGTGAGGTGGGCTCTGCGGTCTTCTTCAAAGGAGGTTGCTGCCCGCCAAACTGTGAGGCGCCAAGATGCACGGTTTGAGGCGTTATCAGCCCACTGGCGGTGGTCAATGTGGCAGGCACCAAGAGATTTCTTTAGGCAGTCCTTGTACCTTTTCTTTGGTGCACCTCTGTCACGGTGGCCAGTGGAGAGCTCGCCATATAACACGATCTTGGGAAGGCAATGGTCCTCCATTCTGGAGACGTGACCCACCCAGCGCAGCTGGATCTTCAGCAGCGTGCACTCGATGCTGTCGACCTCTGCCATCTCGAGTACTTCGACGTTAGGGATGAAAGCACTCCAATGAATGTTGAGGATGGAGCGGAGACAACGCTGGTGGAAGCGTTCTAGGAGCCGTAGGTGATGCCGGTAGAGGACCCATGATTCGGAGCCGAACAGGAGTGTGGGTATGACAATGGTTCTGTATACGCTTATCTTTGTGAGGTTTTTCAGTTAGTTGTTTTTCCAGACTCTTTTGTGTAGTCTTCCAAAGGCGCTATTTGCCTTGGTGAGTCTGTTGTCTATCTCGTTGTCGATCCTTGCATCTGATGAAATGGTGCAGCCGAGATAGGTAAACTGGTTGACCGTTTTGAGTTTTGTGTGCCCGATGGAGATGTGGGGGGGCTGGTAGTCATGTTGGGGAGCTGGCTGATGGAGGACCTCAGAAACTTGTCCGTGATCTACTCTTTGCAGACGATGCCGCTTTAGTTGCCCATTCAGAGCCAGCTCTTCAGCGCTTGACGTCCTGTTTTGCGGAAACTGCCAATGTGTTTGGCCTGGAAGTCAGCCTGAAGAAAACTGAGGTCCTCCATCAGCCAGCTCCCCACCATGACTACCAGCCCCCCCACATGGCACATATTAATAAATGCACAATAGCCCTGAAATTTTCACAATCACAAGCTGACAGTCTTCCTCCCAGTAACCTGGATGATCCAGAAAAGGGTCTCAGATCTGAAGTGCAAACTCCGTTTCTCCTTCCACAGATGCTGCCTGACCTGCTGAGTCTTTCCAGCAATTTCTGTTTTTATTTCAGATTTCCAGCATCTGCAGAGTTTTGAAAAATTTAATTTTGATCCCCTGCTTGGCACTGGGGAGATCAGGAGCCAGGTCTTGTTAAACAGGCTCAGATCTGGTTCGCATTTGAAATAGTAATAGAAAATGTTGAAGATACTCAGAAGATCAGGCAGCATGCTTTGACATTTTTCAGATTATTACTTTCTGCAGGTGTGTTTGTTTTGAATTTATGGTTTGCACTTGGATGGAAGGATGCTTTAGAATGTTAGATATGGTAGCCTTCCTTTCTGGGGATACAAGTGATCCAATCACCAAACTTGAGTCATGTCTCAATGGGACTATCACTCACTGCTTTAAAATGGTCAGCATCTTGAAAATGAGTTAGCGCTTTGGTGTTCTTTGGATAGTTAAGAGTCCAGAATTTCTTCATTTTTTAAAAAACTATACAAGAGAACGTTAAAATTCCCCATAAAAAGTATTTTACTAGTTCCAAGATTACAAAGCAATCATCAAGGATCCACACCACCCAGCACACGCTCTGGTCTTGCTGTCACCATCAGGGAAGAGCTATAGGTGCCACAAGACTCATACCACCAGGTTCAGGGCCAGCTGCAGCCCCTCCACCATCAGACCACTCGACAACACTCAGGGACTCTTTCCTTGGCATTTTATTGTTTTTTAAAATTTTTTCTGCATTGCAGTTTGTTTGCAATTCTTTACCTCTTTACATTTCTTTATTTGCTTACGTGTGTACACTACATTACCAAAATGTGATAATTCTGCCTTGCCCACAGGAAAAAGAATCTCAGGGTTGTATGTGATGCCATGCATGTACTCCGACAATAAATCTGAATCTGACTGGACCTGTAGCATTGCAAATCCTTCTGTTGAGGAAGAGAGATAGAGATCAGAGATCACACTGGTGGAAGGATGGAATTTGTGGATAGAATGGCTTCAGATTGTGGAGGTGAAATGTAACAAGCACAACTGTTTCTGGAGCAGACAAATTTATATATTACAGATATATTTCAATGTCTCTTCACTCCCCAGTCACTGCCCTTGGTGTATTGCCAATTGAGTTTCTGTTGTCTCACTGGCTCACTCTATATTTTCCCTGACCTTCTCAACTATTAACTACAGACAGGACTTCACAGGGGGCATGACAAGCACCCACTAAATGTAATTAGAAGTTTTTTTTGCCAACTCTGCCTTTTCATTAAATCTCATAACGTGCTCATACATCTGAAATGCCAAATATTGACGTATTTTGGTAATTAGTCAGGGAGCACCTGGGGTGAAGTTAATGCAGGCAGCAGAGCATAGAGAGAATCATTTATTGGTCTTCTGTTCTTAGTTGGCTCGATAAGCCCTGCATCACCAGGAGTTGATGACATGCAAACAAAAGCAGCCCAGAAATGCTCGAGGAACTCAGCAAGTCTCACAGCATCCGTAGGAGGTAAAGATATGGATGAGACCACCTGTAATTGAAGGAACAACACTTCATCTACCTGGGCACCCTCCAAATGTATGATATTAACATAGATTTCTCCGCTTTCTGTTAGAAACCAGAAACCACCCCCACCATCTTTTCTCCCGTCTCCTTTTCTCTCTCTCTCTCTCTCTATCTCTCTCTCTCTACTTTTCCATCTGACTCCTTTCAGAGAGCCAAAATCAATTCTCACCTTTCTTCACCTGTCCTCTTATTATATTCAATTAAAACCTTTTTTCTTCTGTGGTCTGCACTCCACCCCTGCCGTTCTTCCTGTCTCTCCTTTTTTGCTCATTTCTTGATGAAGGGCTCTGGCCTGAAACATCGGTAATATATCTTTACCTCCTATGGGTGCTGCGAGATGTGCCGAGTCCTCCAGTATTTCTGTGCTTTTACTACAATCACAGCATCTGCAGACTATCAGCAGCCATTAAGGTTTTCCAGTCATGTCAGTTCTTTCTGTTTGCTCCAACTCAAAGCCCTTATTTTATTTTGTAGTCTGTGGTATTTCACCATCAGCTCAAGACCTTAATTTAACAGAATAATCCTAAATGGGTTCAGTGATTAATAATCATTCCCTCACTCTGCACATTAATCATGCATTACATCAAAAGTCAAAGCTGACAAACAAGAGCTTCTTGTCAAATCAAAATCCAATATTAATTCCTGTTTAAAAAACCGTACAGATGGCTTCATAACATCACAGTATTGGTGCAGTGAAAGAGCATTTAATTGATGCCAATCAATATAGTTAAGGGGAAATATCCAAACCTGTTTCAGACAATTGCAATTATATTTTAATCCTTAATTAATCTGATGAAGTGCTACTGAAATGAAGTGCTGTATTTGTCAAATGGGGAAAAAAGGGTTTCAATGGAGTCAATACTACCTACACATTTTCAAGTGAAACATGAAAGTCTGCAGACACAGTGAATGAAGTTAAAACAAAATGCTGGAAAACTCAGCAGGTCACGCCACTCCCCATTCTCCCTCTCTTCCCTATCGCTCTGTCTCCTTTCCTCCAACTCTCCACTCCCTTCCCTCTTCATTCACAGAACTATTCCTCCACCCCCCTCATTTGCTGTTGTGCCCCCCCCATCCACATATTACCTCCTCCCTGTGGACCTATTCTCCTCCCCCTGCCCTTTCCTCTGTCCATTTTATTCAGGCACCAGTCTAGAGTTTGATTATATCTTTTTTTTTCCTTTTAAAAAAAAATGTATTTAATTGTTTGCATCATTACAGGAAAAAAAATGAATAAAACATTAATCAAATATCCATAGCCAATGATACAAAAAACTTTTATATTTTTATCCCCATCCCCCCCCCACGCAAAAGTAAGAAAAGCAAAGAAAAGAAACATCTACCATCTACAACAATAATAGCAGATACAATCATTAATTTTTTTTGTAATTCTTTATTTATCGCACTATGAACCATATCAACCAATATATTTACAGATACATCTCTTTAATATTCACAGTGACATTTTCTCTTTTTTCCCCCATTCCTCCCTTCCCCCTTCCCACCCCCTCTAAAAACAGTAAATATTGGTCATATAAAATACCATAAAACAATATCTTTATACAAAAGCAATACAAACAAAAAAGATGCATCATCTACTTATTCACAATAAATCTGATCGTGTTTATCTTCTTATCATTTTAGGTGGTGGTGGTCCGAGGCCTGCTCTTTCTGCCATGATCCATATATGGTTCCCAGGCTTCCCCAATCATTATAACTTTGTCTTTTAAATTATATGTGATTTTTTTTCCAATGGGAGACACATAAACTTGGTTATATATTCCCGTTAATGTTTATAGTCATTTAGTCCAACATGGCCATCTTATATCTTTATTTTCACTTTTTTTCCACCTCTTCACCACATCCATCCCTTTTTTCCATCACTGTTTTTTAAGTTTTCCTTTTTAATTTCAATATATGACAATGCACTTAAGACATGAAATACCCCAACAATACCCACAGGCAATAACCCTTTAACCCCAAATGAACCTCCGCTCCTTGGATTGCCCCTTGTCCCTTAACGGCAACCACAACTCCCCTTTCCATTCAGTTTGCGAACTTGTTCGCAGGCGTCAACCGATTTCGCAGTGACCATTATTCTTCCCCCCCCAGCCCCAAGAGAACACTGTTTTCCTATACCTATAACAAAGCTCTCTCTTTTTTTGCCCTTCTTCCCCTTCTCTTATCCATCTTTAAATCTTTATATATATATATATATATAATCTTTACATAATTTTGTATATTTTCTTGCCGGCGATCCTTCTTGTCACTCCTCCTCCTCTCTTCTCCTGTCCTGCAAATGTTCAGCAAATTCTTGGGCTTTCTTTGAGAACAGTCTATTCTGTTCCCCAGGAATAAATACTTAGAGTACTGCTGGATGTCTTAATATAAAGTTATACCCTTTCTTCCATTAGATTGTTTTCGCCGTGTTAAATTCCTTCCTCTTCTTTAAAAGTTCGAAGCTTATGTCTGGGTAAAAAAAAATTTTTATCCCTTATATTCCACTGGCTTATTGTCTTCTCTAACCTTCTTTCTTGCCTACTCTAGTATGTTTTCTCTTGTCGTATGTCTTAGAAATTTTACCAATATGGATCTCGGTTTTTGATGTGGTGGCGGTATCAGTACTAGCACTCTATGGGCCCTTTCAATTTTTCAATTTCTATTTCTTCCTGTGAATCTGTCGTTCCCAGCACCTTCAGGATCCATCCTTTTATAAATTCCTTCATATCTGACCCTTCTTTGCCTTCTTTCGGGCCCACTATTTTTATGTTGTTTCGCCTACTGTAGTTTTCCAAGACGTCAATTTTTTGTGACAATTAATCACGTCTCTTTAATTTTATTTTCGTTCTCTTCCAACTTCCCTCTTAAATCATTTATCTCCATTTCTACAGCAGCTTCTCGTTCCTCCACATTTTCTACTCTTTTCCCTATTTCAGTCATGACCAACTCTAAGCTTTGCATTCCGTCTTCAGTTCTTTTCATTTTTCTTTTGTTTGAACTAAATTCTAATGATAGCCATTCTTTTAATGACCTCATTTGTTCTTCGAAAAAGGCTTTATCTAAACTTTGTCCTTCTATTTTACCACTTTCTTTCCTCTGAAATTCTTGGTCTTCTTCCTCCTCTTCTTCTGTGTCTATATCGATGTCTGTGTCATCTTCTTCTCTTCTCTGTATCTGTGTATCTTCATCCTTCTCTGGTGAACAGCTTCTGTATCCTTGCTGGGCTTCCAGCTGGTGTGTCTCCTGTTGTTGGGCCTCCTGCTGCAGGTCAACCCGTTTTTGGGCCTCCCGCTGCAGGTCGACCCACTGTTGGGCCCCCTGCTGCAGGCCAACCTGCTGTTGGGCCCCCTGTTGCAGGCCTATCCACTGCCAGGCCTCCTGCCACAGGTCATCTCCCTGCCGATCGCCCCATTGTCGCTCACCCTCTTCCAGCCCTTCGTTCTCACCACTTCTTCTTTCTTGTTTGCTTCCCCCAGCCGAACACCCCGATACTGGGCGTCTCTCTGCTGGCCGCTCCACAGCTGGCCACTCCTCAGCTGAGTCCCCCTCCCGCCGCCATTAACCTTTTCTTTTACTTGCACACTACGCATGTGCAACTCTTTGCGCATGCATAGTTGCGCACCTCTTCTTGGCTCTGAGAGCCATTTTTGAAGCCCGCCGGTCGGAGGACACCTCTCCTCTGGGGACTCACCAACACCAGAGATCGGACGCTCCTCTCCATGGTGGCTCTCTGCTCCGATGTGCAGGTAAGGCCTTCTTCTTTCCTCTCCAGTGATTTTCCTTCTTCCCTTTTCTCAGTTATTCTTACTTTTTCTCTTTTGGGCGCCATCTTCTGTCTCTTCTCTGTAACTTTGTCTTTCTCTTCCTGTATTTTATGTTTATTAAGCTCTGTTTTTTCACACTTTTTCTTTTCTCTGGAGAGGGATGGTTCCACCCAACCAGCCACTACTCCATCACATGACTCCCCTCATACAATCATTAATTGTTACTAAAAATTTACTAAGAGGAGTGGATAAGATTGAGGAGGTGGATGGAAAAATATCCATAAAATCTATCTTCTTTGGCTTGGCTTCGCGGACGAAGATTTATGGAGGGGGTAAAAAGTCCACGTCAGCTGCAGGCTCGTTTGTGGCTGACCAGTCCGATGCGGGACAGGCAGACACGATTGCAGCGGTTGCAAGGGAAAATTGGTTGGTTGGGGTTGGGTGTTGGGTTTTTCCTCCTTTGCCTTTTGTCAGTGAGGTGGGCTCTGCGGTCTTCTTCAAAGGAGGCTGCTGCCCGCCAAACTGTGAGGCGCCAAGATGCACGCCTATATATGGTTTCCAAATACTATAAAAATTTTCAACTCTGTTCCTTAAACCTCATGTAATTTTTTCCAAAGGTATACAATTTTGCATCTCATTTTACCATCTACTTAATAACACTTCTCTCTCATCTTTCCATGATATACATTTCTTTGCAGTTGCTATTGCAATACTTTAAAACTTATCTTGGTATTTCTCCAATTTCAATTTATATCTTTTTAATAAATATCTCCAAGTAAAAATATTCTTGGATCCTTTCGTATCATTATCTTCATAATTTGCCCTAATAATAAACTCAGTTCATTCCAAAACCTTTCCACTTTTTCACAAGACCACACTAAATGCAAAAAAGTCCCTATTTCTTTTGCACATCGAAAACACTTCATTGAATAATTAGGATTAAGTCCATTTAACTTATGTGGAGATTAATACAATTGATGAAGAAAATTATATTGAACCATTTGATATCAAATATTTACTGTATTCATAATACTTTCATAACATAATTTTGACCCAATCTCCTCCTGAATTTGTATATTTAAATCTTTCTCCCATTGGATTTTTGATTTATATCACCTTCCGTTTCACTGCCCCTATCGGCACATCCATCCTTCCCTCTACTTGAAGAAGCCTATTCTGTTTGCGTCATTATTCATTGTGGAAATGTTGATTGATGCACAGTTGCTCCAGAACACTGTGGTGAACCTCCCTACCCTGAAGTCATTTGCATTCTCCACTCAAAGTTCAGCAGTGGGACATGAACCCCGAATTTTCAGAATCAGCTGGTCATGAGTTTATTGAAGCCTTTCTGCTAATCATGAGAAAGACAAAGTTGTCCAACTCTTTTTACCACACCATGGGATAACCACCCTCACACATTTCATATAATCATCATCAATTAGTGTCACCATCCCTTGTGTGTAATGTACAATACAGAAATTATATCTCGTCCACCAGTGTTATCCCAGGGCTAGCTCTGGCACCATCCATTCAATTTACATTGAGCATCCCTCTCCTCTTTTCAGTGTTTCAGGTCAGGGCCATTCATCAGGTGTGGCAAATATTTGATTAAGGGGTCAGACGCAAAACAATGGTTACCCTTAATTCCTGGTGGATGTTGTGTGACCTCCTGAGTTTCTGCAGGTGAAAGTAAAGCTACTTTAAGATCCTCATATTCCCATCAACTCCTCCCAGATTTTACAATGGGAGGAAAATGGAACACTTGAAGGAAACAAAGATGTCACAGAGAAAACATGCAAGCTCCACAATAGAGTGAATCCAGGTCATTGGAGTAGTGAGGCAACAGCTGGCCACTGTGCTCCCTCTATCGTTCATAGCCTTTCACAAAAGTTCCCAATTCACAAAGACCCTTGTGTGGAAAGGAGCCTCATCCCGATTTTGAATCCTGATAAGCCTGGTTAGAATTTTGATCATCCAAATGAACAGTTCCTCAACATCTAACCTGTTAGACAAAACATACAGAAAATAGCTAACTGATGACAATTTCAATCAAGCAAAGTACATTTTGATCAAGTGTCCTGGGAAAGACAAAGGTTGCTGTGGGGCCAAACGAATTACAATTGGCTTTGTGTGCCCTTGACTAACACCTTAGTCATTCTCAACCTTTTCTTTTTGGCTTGGCCCCCCTGAGGACTCTGCTCAAAGTTTATGGGCCCCCTTCCCTGTAAAGCAGCCAAGTTTAGTTGCTACTTTTCTCCTACTGACTACAGTAAAAAAACCCATGAAATATTTACAGTGAAACCCCCATTTTACGCATCTCAATTTAACACGAATCGCAATGTCACTGGACTCAGGCATTGGGCTGCTGGCAGGAGCGTCGACGTCGGGAAAGACAAGGCAATTCCAAACACAGATGCACACGGGTTTATACTCAGACACTCTGATATTTCCAACACAAGTACTGCAACATTGGGTCAGATAAGTGGGTCCGTAAGTGCATTCCGCATCACACACTTTATTTGTTTCCTCCTGGCGAAATTGCCATCTCTGGTTGATAAAAAATTTAATTTGTGTCTTAATTTCAACTGAAACCCTGATTTAGCATGACCCCACTCTTTCCACAATGAGATTTTATGGACCCCCAATGATCGTGTTATAACGGGGGAACCATGAGGTGAAAATAAAACAAGGTTTTTACTTCAATGTGCTTAAGGGCCTCCATTGAGACAGATCAGGTGGGGGAAATGACATTATTAGCACAGCTGCAGGTTAAAAGAGGCAGGGAGGTCTATTGAAAAGGAATTCTCGTCAGTTCACACACTGAGCTGCAAATAGCCATATAGCATTTTGTGTAAGTTAGCGATCACTCTGTTTGTTCCAACCAAATAAGTTTTACACAGAGTGAGAGGACAAAGTTGTGAGGTTCTGTTCCTGCTGGCTTTTAAATCGTTACTGTGTAGTTTGGATAGAGTTTAGAAACAGAAAATGCTTGAAACACTCAGAACATCAGGCAGCATCTGTGAAAACAGAACTCTTCTGTTTTTTAACCCCGATTTCCAATATCTACAGTTTGTATTTGATGTTTGCTAATATTTAGCATGGTTAGCATAACGCTGTTACAGCACCAGCATCTGGGACCTGGGTTCGAATCCCATGTTGTATGAAAGTTCTCCGGGTGTCTGTGTGGGTTTCCTCTCGGTGCGCCGGTTTCCTCCCACCATTTAAAAACATTCCAGGGGTTGTAGGTCAATTGGGTGTAACTGGGCAGCATGGGCCGAAACAGACTGTTACCATTCTGTACGTCAACATTTTTTAAATTGAAAACTTAAATTTAAGCTTTATGCAAGTTTTACAATTTTCTTGTCAAATAATTTCCAGAAGTGGTTTTAAAGCTAAGGGACTCAATGGAAGTATAAACAAGCAGAAAATTACATCAGAAGTTTTCATAAACACTGTTTTGTGCTTTGGACAGAATTAAAGATTACAGGCTCCGATTATATAAAAAAAAAGGCTTGGCACTTATCAAGAAAGCACCCCATAATCTACCTTTGAACCAATAATTGGCTTTTCAGCTTGTTGATGGCAATATTAGCAATCTTGGCAACTGTACACAGACAACACCAACACTTCAGATTTTTGGCACTGATAGAGGAAGAAGGAATGCTCACCTGGACACTCAGAGGCCAGGAATTTTTTAGTGAGAACAATTCCATCTTTACTGACCACATGAATAAAGATGCTTCACACCTTATTGGTTCGCTGCAGATTTATTGAGCAATAATCTGCTGCCAATAAATAGAATCGGTTTATTAATTAAACCTTTGCTAATGAGCTCCAGTTCTAGCTTTGCTGATTGCTTGAGGTTGAGGGTCTAAACTGAGATAAATAAATAAAGCTAAGGGGCTCCTTTGATCTGTGATAACTTGTAGTATTTGAAGAGGAGACCAATTTGGGCACAGCAAGATCACACAAACATCACTGTGATAAGGTAATACAGCTCTTTATGTTTCTGAACTGCAGTCATCGTTGTAGCCACACCTAGCTTGGGATACAGCAAGTTCCCAGCCATACAACCATGAACTAATTGGAGATTCTGACCAAGTCTTCAGATGCTAGTGACAATTGCAATACACCATCGTGCTTGAGAAAATCAACTGCTCACGCAGCATCCACAGGAAGTAAAGTATAACCAACGTATTGGAGTAAAGCACAAAAGTCTCCAGGTCAAACAGTAATGAGTATCTCCACTGTGTTTTTAAACAAAGATATGGACCTGGACACTTTGTCATGGTAATTCCTAACATCAAAAGGAACTTGAGCAAAGGGTGCATGGAAACACCAGCACCTTTAGATTCCCAAGCAAGCCGCACATCATCCAGAGGTCAAAATGTATTATCATTCCTTCCTCGCTGTTGAATCCAAATCCTGGCCCTTCATATCCAACAGCTGGAGTACCTTCACCAGGAAGGTTTTTCTTTAATTTCCAGATCAACTAACGCACACACAAAAACAAAACGGGACTAATCAAATCATTCTCCATTTGTACGATTTCCACATTTTGCATCACGTGTTATGTTCAGCATTTCCAGCATTACCAAGTATGGACTTGGTCAATTCAGGGAGAGCTTGTCAAACAGTTACTCTCTGATACGCTCTATCAGTGACCCCAAAGACTGAGTGAGGAATGATAGGCTTTAATACACATTAGGTTTCGGCTGGCCCAACTCAATTTGCTCGAATGAATGGAAGGGGGCAGGGAGGTCAATCTTTATGGCCAGGTTACAGGGGGAGGGGTTACATGGGGTCGTCTCTTCACGTTGGTGAAGTGATCTCCAAGCTTCGTCACCTGATCATCCAATTCATGACTTTCTAGGAAGTCACATAGATGCTGGTCAGTGTGCCAAGTGAAGAGTTGGTGGAGATCCAGCAGGCTCTGGTTCACATCCCCACCTCCATCTGGAGAGCTCTCTGCATCATTCCCAGAGCATTGCTCCACTCATCCTGCATTAGCTTTTTGATGTCCGCCAGCAAATGCAGCCTCCCCACCAATTCTGGAATTCCATCAGTTTCTCTGCCAGATCCATTTCCTCCTGGGTTTGCTTCCTGAAGAACTCAGTGAAGCTACACCATCCCACTCAGAGTAGAAAGACATGGACAGATAAGATGAACAGAGGTGAACGTTAAAATAAAAACACATGCTAAAGAAACTCAGCCCGTCAAACCGTGCACTTTATATAGCAAAGATAAAAGATATATAACCAACATGTCTGGCTTGAGCACTTCATCAAAGCATGGAAAAATGACAGCAGGTACCCAAACAAAATGGTGGGGGGCGGTAGGGGGGGGGGGAGAACACTGACTCAAAGGCAGGAGGTAATAGGTAGAGAAGGGAGAGAGGGCACAGCTGTAAACCGGTGGAGGAGGGATGGCTCTGTGAATAGAGAGGGAAGGGGTGGAGAGCAGGAGGAAAAAATACAGAGCGAAAGGGAAGGGAGGGAGAATGGGGAGTGAGCTAACAGAAACCAGAGAAGTTGACATTAATGCCATCCAGTTAGAGAGAACCCCATCGTAAAAGCAAGTGATGTTCCTCTAATTTACGGGTGATCTTGGTGGGATCGTACATGAGGCCATGGGTGAATGTTGAGCTGCTCGTTTAGTATCACCACAGTCTGTGTTCTTCCAAATAAAAATAATCCATAAGCACTTTTACACAGCCGCTGAGAAACAGAAAATTAATGCACATGTTCTGCTCCACTGGCAGTGTGAAAATGTCCTGATGGAATTTATTTGCTGAATTCCATCAAGTAATTTTTCCACCAAGACCCCTACATATTTTTACAGAGTGGCTGCTGTCTAAATTGACCGCAGGCACTCCGTATGAAATTGGGCTGATGAATGCAACATTCACTCTCCGAAAATATCTGCAACACAGGAAGGCAGTGTAAATGTGCTGTGTCATGGAGCACTCCAGAGGTAAGTATGCAAATTTTTAAAAAAAACATAATTTTTCCTTGATACTGTGTAAAAAAAAATCAAAATCTACCCTCTCTGTACTATCAAACACAAGTCAGATGGACATCTGGGAGAACTGCAGAACTTCAAGGCAGCTCACCTGTTCAATGGCATTAAGGGAGGGGACTTTTAAACTCACATTGGCAGCAATCCTCAAATCCCAAAAATGAATGAGAAAAAGTTTGCCATGTTAAAATCATTATCCAGATGTCGAACACTCTGTTTACTGTCTAGACTGGCCATACAGCACAATTGCATCGTTTTCCTGCCTGCCAGCCAATTAGAGAGATTTGTTACAATCAATAAGAAGTAAAAAGTAACAATAAAACGCTAATGGCTGCACAGAATTTTCAAGTAAACTGCGAGACAAGTCTCCATAATGATCCCACCTCTAATGGTTATCAGCAACTTTGATGGCTTCCTAACAGTAGTTCAATAATCATCGACTGCTCTGCATTGAAATGCTTTGCTTGGTGCTAATGCTTGGGCAGAGCTACCCAGATTAACGGAAGATGCTTTCAGGTTTCTGCTTGTGCTCTGCTGCCTCTTTCCAGTCTGTTCTGGGAAAAAGTCCCAGAGACAGGAATTTTATTAATTTATTCAAAAGAGAAAAACTAACAACAGTGATTGGCCTGGAATATATCATCGGACAAGGTTGTTGGGGTCTGGAGTTGTTTGTTGGCCAGATTGGTTTGTGGGGGAGGTCACAGATTCTCCTCGCTGATAGTTTTTCTGTTACTGATAACATTGAACAAGGAAGATTTGATTCCTGAACACTTTTGGGTGTATTTTGGGCTGTTGATCACAAAAATAACCTTAAAATTTTCCTATCATCTGGTTTCCAAATGTCATCTTTTGTTTCCTAAATATATTAGAAATGCAAGTTAACGGGGACGGATTTGATTAACGGGGTTTTTTTTTCCATTTTTTTTCTTTTGAGATATTTTGATAAAATGGGTTTAATTGAGAAGTTTATACTATGTATGATTAAGGAACTATTTGAGAAGTACACATTGTCTGTCTTTTCCTATATTTCATACCATGTATTGGATTGTTATGTGTATGTTTTCTTTACTAAATGCAATAAATACATTTTAAAAGGAAAAATATGAAAACAAATTGGAAGATGACATTTCAATTAGACAGCTCAAAGAGTCACATGCTCCCATCCTGTGTTGAATGGTCCTATATTTAACAAAAAAGAAAACTTTCCCATCATGCATTGATTTTTAGATAAAACCTATTTTTGTGATTTCCTGAGATATTTAAGTTTACTAATGATTGCCCTGAAAGGAAGCTGTTTTGGTCAGTCTAAGCATTGCCCTCAGTGAAGGTGCTATGCAAATGTTGTCTTGGGCCTGGGCATGCTTAGTCAGGATAGATGCAGACAGGCTATAAAAACTGCTTACATATATAGATCAGTGGTTTTCAAACTCTTTCTTTCTACTCACATACCACTTTAAGTAATCCCTATGCCATCAGTCCTCTGTAATTAGTAAGGGATTACTTAAGGTAGTATGAGAGAGGGAAGGGAAGGTTGAAAATCACCGCTCGAGATCCAAATGTTACTGAAATATTTTGGGTGAGAAGAATTGTCATTTGTCCATTTCCTTTGGAGTTATGAAACCATGCACATAACGAGTCAATTAGGTACGATTAAAACAGTGGTTTTCCCACTTTTTCTTTCCACCCACATTAAGGTGGGAAGCTGATTTAATTAATCAGATAGATGAGAATGATTGGATGCAATTATGTAAAAAAATGACTAAAATTATTAATGTTAGATATAGGTTGGTTCAATATAATTTTTTTCATCTGTTACATATAACTCCTCAAAAATAAAAAAAATTGAACCCTATACTATCAGATAGCTGTTTTAGATGTGACCAAGAAGTCAGATCATTTCTGCATTCTACTTGGAAGTGTCCTAAAGTTAAACATTTTTGGTTGGAAGTTGGAAAATTTTTGGAACCAATAACAAGGGTTAAGTTCCCATGGGATCCAATGCTATTTTTGTTGAGTGATATTAGGGCTATCAGACCCAAAATGAAATTATGTATCAAATTGAATTTGTACAAATTGCTTTAGCAGTTTCTGGGAAGTGTATAGCCATTACATGAAAATCAGATATGGATTTAGGTATGGAGAGATGGCATGCCAAACTTCATAGTTGTATTTCACTTAAGATAACATAATTTCCAAATAAATATCAGATATTTT
This sequence comes from Narcine bancroftii, assembly GCF_036971445.1. Taxonomy (NCBI): domain Eukaryota; kingdom Metazoa; phylum Chordata; class Chondrichthyes; order Torpediniformes; family Narcinidae; genus Narcine; species Narcine bancroftii. The sequence goes on from NC_091474.1 coordinate 84,441,670, forward strand.
GGAAAATATAGTGCCCATATTTGCAATGTGTGGGTATAAAAGTTTAATGAGCTCTCTGAAGACTCCATCTATTAGTAACCTTCTGGCTCCATTACCATTATTAAAATTTTATCAGATATATTTTGTCCCTTTGATGTTCTCCAGTTTCTGATTTTCCTTCTTAATTTATCTTTTTGGGTTTGTGTTTTGAGGGGAGTGGGTAGGGGAGAGGGAAGGAAGGGGGTGGGGGAGTGAAATGACCCCACAAAATATTTTGAAAGTCTTTATTGAAGAAATGCATTCATTGTTGTGGTTTAAATTTTTTAATTAAAAAAATTAATCCCTTACTAATCACAGAGCACTTATGGCACAGGGATTACTTAAGGTGATATGTGAGTGGAAAGAAAAAGATAAAGATTGAATCATGTTGATGCACATATTCTTCAGACAATAGCATTCGCTCTTGGACTTCTTCCCTGCTATTCTTTGTTGCAGTCAGTGACAAACATGGTGAAAGGTTTCACCACTTCATTGTGACCATGGAAAAGCAGTATCAGGGCAACTGGAATCCATCAATGCTGCCCAACTATTGTTGGACACTGGCACAAAAGGCATCAGCTGCTGAGTACAAATGAAAATCAGTGGCAAAACATTTTTAGGTCGGTCGAACTAACACAAAATATGTCAGCATCATTATGCGATTAAACCAACGAAATTTAATAAAAGTTAATTTCATGTCTCTCAAACTTCCTACATGATGAAGCAAACCTAAAAATATCTTTGTGTTCAGCTTGACGTATCTCTATTATATTTCCCAATTTTTTTTCAGGAAACAGAACATGTGCAAAAATTTGTTGTCCAGTCTAATCTACCAGTTATATTCATCATTAATGATAGTAGATACTCACATTTTGTTGCAAATTTATTTCTATTTCTTAGCTACCCTAGAATTTGAAGTCACATCTACAGGCCAATAGCCCAGATGTTTAGGTACCAGGCTGATGTCTAAACCCATGTACCCCAGTCCATTTTCCTGTGTCCTCAGGGCATGTTTTAATTTGGATCCAATGTTGTTGAGGCAATCAACCATATGGATAGCAACTCATCAAGTTTATTCTTAATAAAGATATAGAGAGAATGGAAGGGTGTAAGGAACATTTCAAGGATGATATCAGCAGTGCATGGGAATTCTTGTCAGGACTGGAGGAAGAGCTTGGATCATTTTTCATTTGTTATGGTAAATACATGGTGTATATTTTATGTGATTTTAAAATATCATGACTACACAATCACACCAAGAAAATAAATGGAACTTGCAATTTTATAACTTAAAAATCACTGCATTTGCAATCCCCAAAGATAAGCAGATGGATACTGCTTGCCACAACATTGTATAACTGGATTGTGAATATTAATGTCTTCTGGTGACATTAATTATATTGAATTTGCTTGGCAAAGGCTTTGAAGCCACTATTATGAAGCAGACCAAGGAATAGTTCAATGCTATTAAACAAGTTGATAAATTGCTGCTAATATATAACAAATCTACAGTTGATGTGTGCCATTAGCAAATATTACTGAGTCACAAAATATCTGAATGTGTTTGGCTTCAGTAAATTAATCCAAAACTGTGAATCTGCGTAGAACAGTTAGGAATCGGTATAAAATGTTCACACTATCATTAAATGGGGAGTTGTGAGTTGAGATTCAACTTAATTTCACTCCTTAATGTATTAAATTTCCACTAGCTTCACTGAGGAAAAATTGCAATGGGCTGATGATTTATTCTCACCAACCCTTTAAATTATTGGAAAGTTTTAAAAAAATGAATTCACTGCCCTTCCCTAAGCAATATAATAGAGACTGGAGATCAATAGAAAGTTGAGCTTTGATTTTTGAATGATATGGATCAATATTAACCACTTAAATTATTAATATTAAATAATAACAGTTCTAAAAGGGCATGTAGGAACATAGGGTATACATCTGAATAAATCCTTGAGAATACCAGAGAATGTTGAGGGAGCAGTTTTTAAACCTAGTGGAATCATCAAATCCATAAATAGCTGTGCAAACACAAAAAGCAGGAAAGCTATGTTAAACCTGTACAAAATGCAAGTTTGGCTCCAAGTGAAGTATTGCAACCAATTCTAGTCTTGCTAATTTAGAAAGAACATGAAAGTCCTTTAAAATTGTTGTTTTTTTTCTTCTCTATATTGCAGTCAGTTGTTTATATTTCCTTATTTGTGCACTGTGTTCAGCTTTTATTTGCACTACCAATAAGCGGTCATTCTGCCTGGCCCACAGGAAAAAGAATCTCCGGTTTGTTTGTGATGTCATGTGCTTTCTCTGACAATAAATCTGAAATCTAAAATCTAGTTAAATGATCAGGACAAGAGGGAGGCAAGGCAGTTCTATGCAGAGAGCAATTATGACCTGGACTCCACAACTTGCAGAGGTGATGCAAACAGATCAGCCAATGCCCGCAAAGAAAAAAATTGGATGAGCATTTAAGGGAAAATAATTTACAAACACTGGGGGAAGAGAGCGTGGAAATGAGGCTGTTTGCTCTGCTGGGAGCTGGCATGGTCTCCATCGACCTGCAGCTATTCAAGGAATCAAGATAACTATTAAAAATAATACTGAAATAAGTGGGCAAGAAGAGTTTAAGATAATCTGATTGAACAGCAGAACATTGTCAAAAGAGAGTGAAACACAAGAATCTACAGACGCTGTGATTGTTGTAAAAACACGAATGCTTGAGGAACTCACCAGGTTCTTCAGTGTCATAGGAACTAATGATACATTACCGACATTTCCAGCCGGAGCCCTTCTTCAAGGTATCAGTAACAACCAGGCAGCTGCCTGTACTGAATGAGTGGGGGAGGAGAATGGACCAACAGACAAAAAGTGTTAATTGGATACAATGTGAGGACAGGAGAGAGAAAAGGGGAGAATTAATTGGGAGATGGGGGTTGTTTATGGCTCTGTGAAAAAAGAGAGAGTTAGACAGTGAAAGGAACTGAGGCATAGGTAAAGATGGGGGCTAATGGAAACTGAGAAGTCGATGTTAATGCCAACTAGTTAGAAGGCACCTAAACGCAATACGAGGTGTTGATCCTCCAATTTGCAGATGTTAACTGATTGGAATTCTTTGATTGCAAATAGGAGCCAATTGTCTATGTCAGAATAACTGGAATTCTGTGTCGATCAATGCAATCATGGAAAATTTTAATTTTTAATTAAAAAATAATTTAAATTTGTACACTTTTGGCCCACAAAGCCATCCCGTGCATTTCATCCAATTAACCTACAAACCCCACTAGGTTTTGAATGGTGCGAGAAAACCAGAGCCCTCGGCAGAAACCCACGTGGACACAGGGAGAAGGTACAAAGCCCTTACAGAGCACTGGATTCGAACCCCGTCCTGATCGCTGGCACTGGGACAGCATTGCGTTAACTGTGCCCCCAATGTTGCTAGTAATTTCATGGAAAAATGGCAACCAAACATCCAGGGTTGCAAAGATGTCTTTACCTCTTCTTTTTAAAATAGGAAACAATGGGAGGGAAAATTCATTTACCACCCATGAGGACAGTTTCTGACCAACATATTCACTGCTTAGTGAGAACTGGACACACAATGCAAAACAAATGCCATATGACAAAACACTGCATGGCTTTTTATTTATTCAATCTGCCAAAAATCTTGGATTGACTTTGAAAGACAGTTGATTGATTTGATTCCAGGGCTGCTTGAATGAAAATAGATAAATGTTGCTGGAGGTTGAAAGAGCTTTGTGGCAAATGGAAAAAAAAGACATTTGGGAATTACCACAGGGGATTTTGCGTGAGAGCAAATCAGAATCCTGTTTAAGGCAACCCGTTTCTTGCCTCTTGATTCTAGGCTGCCAATTCACTTTTACCTGCCTTGTTCTATCACCCAGGACTAATTTCTAGCCCATAGTTCCACACCATAGTGTTCACTCAGATCCCTTAAAAAAGACAGACATTGGCTTCACAGAGCAATACTTTCAAGCGTAAGTGTATAGATTACAAAGAAAGGGCGTAGCATTAGCTCAACACTGTTGCAGTGCTAATGATCGGGGCCAGGCTTTGAATCGCACACGAAGGAATTTTTATGTTTTCCCTGTGTCTGTGTGGGTTTTTCCCGGGGCCTTGGGTTTCCTCCCACCATTCAAAACGTACCGGGGGTGGGGGGGGGGGGGGGGGGGAGGGATGTAGTTTAATTGGGCTGCACACACACAGGCTCATGGGCCAAAAGGGCCTGTTACCGTGCTGTATGTCTAAATTTAAAGACTGGCGGCTCACCCAAACAACAGAAGAACTGGCTCACAGACAACTCCACAGCAGATCTGACTGTGAGAGCTCCAGGTGCGGGACAAGCCCACAGCCTAGTGGCTGAAGTCATAAAGGTCCCAGGAGTCACATCATCGGGTTCCGAGGGATTTAAATGCACGTAAGAGTTCTATTGAAGTCAGATGGTTCAACTCACTTTCAACTCTGCATAGTTCTTTAATTTGCTGCGAGCCTAGTGCAACTACATTGGTGACCTCGATAGTCTAAATGGCACTTGGACCCAATGATGCACGCAGCATGCAGTTTCACTGAAACTGTCAACTGTCTGGACCTTGCATCCACAGGTCCCGTTCGAACAGGCTGAACCCCAATTCCAGGTCAGACAAATCGTTTTGGATGCCACAAGGTACGGTGTGGTCAGTTCACTCGACAGGAAACAGCCGCCCAAATCATCGACTTCCTATACCAGCCACCAGTGTGGACAGGTATGAAACAATCAAGGTGCTCCTGATCTGTACTTTTGTCCTCCCGCCGTGAGCGCGCAGCGCGGTTGCTCCACATGGACAGCCTAGGTGACCGTGCGCCATCAGCCTTAATAAATGAGATGCTTGCACTAGCAGATGGCCATTAGCCATGTTTACTGTCTGAACAAGTCTTTCTCGAGCAGATGCCAGACGATGATTTCAGTGACCCACTCAGTGCACATCCAGCCTATAGTCAGTGCTGGCACAGCTAATTGGGACCCAGCTGCACCACACCACGGCCTACCATCCACAGTCCAACGGACTGGTAGAGTGTTTCCACTGGCACCTGGTTGATCCTGAAGGTGCACCTCCGAGGCCCAGGTTAGATGAACGAACTCCCATGGGTGCTTCTTGGCATCCGCACGGCTCCCAAAGACTTAGCCACTTAGGCAGAGTTGGTATCTGGCACCCCACTGACGGTCCCAGGCGAGCTTGTGCCTGCAGCCTGTGGCACAGAGAAGACACCTGTGCCAGTGTTCACAAGACTCAGAGAAGGTGGGTACATCAGCTCCTGTCCCAACCTCATGCCATGGTCTGACACCTTCCTTTGTCCCAAGGACCTCTGGGACTGCAACTACGTCTTTGTCCACCAGACTCCACTCCAGCAGCCGTACGAAGGCCCATATAAGGTGGTGCACCAAAACGGAACCATGTGCATCCACAACATGAGTGACCATGAGGAGATCTTCACCATTGACCACCTCAAGCCAGTGCACCTCGACCTGGAACACTCTATGACTGTGCCACCCCCACGCTGACGAGGTCAGTCACCCAAATGGACTGAAGAGGAATTGACCGTGGACTCCACACCTCCTAATGCTGGTTCTGGGGGGTGGTCATGTGGCAGCTCACCCACACAACAGGCGAACCTGCGGCAGATCTGTGAGACCTCCGGGTGCGGGTCAAGCCCACAGCCTGGCGGCTGACATCATAACGGGCCTGGGAGTCACAAGCATCATCGGGTTCAGAGTTGGTTCAATTCACTTTCGACTCTACGTGGTTCTTCCACTCGCTGCATGCCTAGTGTGACTACAATACATAAAATTTAAATTTACAAAAAACATAATTAGTTAGAAATCAGAAAAAACCATAATGCTGGGTCACTGAAATCACCGTCTGGCATCTGCTCGAGAAAGACTTGTTCAGACAGTAAACATGGCTAATGGCCATCTGCTAGTGCAAGCATCTCATTTATTAAGGCTGATGGCGCACGGTCACCTAGGCTGTCCATGTGGAGCAACCGCGCTGCGCGCTCACGGCGGGAGGACAAAAGTACATGCCCAACAGCCAGGGAGAACCTATGGAGACAGAAACATGGCCACTCTTTCTGATCAATGGCCCTTCTTCTGAAGGTTTGGCATTACATCGGAAACCTGGCAAATTTCTACAGAGGTGTGCTGGAAGGTATGCTGCCCGGCTGCATCACGGTCTAGTATGGGGACACCAATAAACCCGAGTGCAAAGCCCTCCAAAGGTAATGGACACAACCAAGGACATCACAGCAAAACACTCCCCACAATCAAGAACAGGAAACGCTGCTGTCAGAGAGCAGCAGCAATCAAGGATCCACACGACCCAGCACAGGCTCAGTTCTCGCTGCCACCATCAGGTACAAGATCCACACCACCAAGTTCAGGAACAGCTGCTACCCGGCCACCATCTAGACTCCTCAACAACAAAATCAATCAGGGACTCACTTAAGGGCTCTTACTTTTCCACTGATTTTTTTTTTGCTCTATGTTCATTTGTTTACGTATGTACATTGAGTACAATTTTGCACTATCAACAAGTGGCAATTCTGCCTCACCCACAGGTAAAAGAATCTCAGGGTTGTATGTGGTGTCATGTATGTACTGTCAATAAATCTGATGAAATGTCACTGTCCAGGGTTATTTGCTGTTTTTATCTCCACTGATGCTGTCTGAACAGCTGAGCATTTGCAGCATTTTTTTTCTTAAATAACAAGTTTTTTAATGTAACAGGTTTAATCTGAGTACGAGCTGCATAAATTGCTACATGGTAATCATGACAAATCCAACTCTACATATCTTGATACTATCCAGTTATCTGTCCAACCCAGTGCTTTTCAAACTTTTTCTTTCTACTCACATACCAACTTAAGTAATTGCTCAGCCATAGGTCCTCTGTCATTAGTAAGGGATTACTTAAGGTAGTATGAGAGAGGGAAGGGAAGGTTGAAAATCACTGTCAAGATCCAATTGTTACTGAAATATTTTGGTTGAGAAAAATTGTCATTGGCCCATTTCCATTGGAATTATGAAACCATGCACATCATGAGTCAATTAGGTTTGATTAAAACAGTGGTTTTCAAACTTTTTTCTTTCCACCCACATACCACCCTTACTAATGGCAGAGGACCTATGGCATAGGGAATACTTAAGGTGGTATGTGAGTGGAAGAAAAAGTTTGAAAACCGCTAGTCTAACCAAACAAGGCACTTGCCATAAACCCTTGGTCTTTTCATTGAAGTTTATATTGCCATGTAGAGGCAATGCTTCTTTTTTGTTGCTCACTGACATGTTTGTACATCCCAGGGAAACAAATCCGAACGATCTTCCATAAGTTATTAAATAATAATTTCCATTCTGTTTCAATCAATAATTATAGAAAGAAGACAAATGTTAAGCACAACATACCTGCGAAGTATTAAAAACATTGCACATCATTCCAAAAGCATTACCTTTTCCACCAAAAGGTTTTTCTTGATCCTGCTTTGTTTTGGCTTTCATGGCTGCAACTTCATATGCAATGTTAAATTGCGCTTTTTACTTAAATCTTGCTGCCTCAACATTCATACAATTAATGCCTCTTGTTGGGGATGTGGAGTAAACTTCTACAGTCCCAAGAACTGTCATCATTTGGATGACAGAAAAATATGATGGAGGATAGATTTATAATCATTCCTAACACTGGAATTATTTTAGAATAATCGTGAGATAATGTGATCAAAATTCATAATAAAAGAACTCAGAGAATTCCTTGTGTTCCAAGCTTACCGAGGGTGCCCATGTAGAAACAGAAATTTAAGTTTCCAAGTGAGTGAACAACATCCGCGAGATCTTTCAGATAATGGCAGAATGGTTAGCGTCGCGGTTGGCACAACTCCAGCGACTCGGGTTCAAACCTCCCCACTGCCTACAACCATGACTGCATGGGTTTCCTCCAATATTCCAAAGATGGCACAATTCTATTACAACACCAGCGACTCGGGTTCAACCTCCCCGCTGCCTACAACCATGACTGCATGGGTTTCCTCCAATATTCCAAAGATGGCATAATTCTATTACAACAACAGCGACTCAGGTTCAAACCACCCCCGCTGCCTACAACCATGACTGCATGGGTTTCCTCCAATATTCCAAAGATGGCACAATTCTATTACAACACCAGCGACGCGGGTTCAACCTCACCATTGCCTACAACCATGACTGCATGGGTTTCCTCCAATATTCCAAAGTTGGCACAATTCTATTACAACACCAGCGACTCGGGTTCAAACCTCCCCCGCTGCCTACAACCACGACTGCATGGGTTTCCTCCAATATTCCAAAGTTGGCACAATTCTATTACAACACCAGCGACTCGGGTTCAACCTCCCCGCTGCCTACAACCATGACTGCATGGGTTTCCTCCAATATTCCAAAGATAGCACAATTCTATTACAACACCAGCGACTCGGGTTCAACCTCCCCGCTGCCTACAACCATGACTGCATGGGTTTCCTCCAATATTCCAAAGTTGGCACAATTCTATTACAACACCAGCGACTCCGGTTCAAACCTCCTCCGCTGCCTACAACCATGACTGCATGGGTTTCCTCCAATATTGCAAAGATGTACGGATTAGTATACTAATTAGTCACATGAGCTTGTGGCTCAGAAGAGCCTGTTACCATGTTATATCTCTAAATTTAAACATATAATATTGGAAATAAAGCACTCACAGATCAATAAAGACCAGAACAAACAGAAGAAACTGGAGTATTTCCATATTCTCACTACATTAGATCTCTTCCCCACCTAATATCTCCATAGATATTTGTGACCTTTCTTTAAGTCCTCAGGCAGGAGATTAAGTGAGAGCAGGAACATAGTCTTCAATTAATGGGGGAATGTTTTTTATATTTGTAGTAATTCTGCCTGATTCTATTTGTTCCTATTGTGGAAGAGCCTGTGATCATTGCCACAGACTTGTGCCATGCCCTGGTTTGAGAGAACAGCCTGGATCAAAATTACACAATTTTACATGACACGGATTTTTAATTGCAAGCTCCGCCTTATCCAAATCCATAAAGGGAAGAGGAAAATATTTCAGAGGGAGAAAAAAATGTTGAATCAATGGAATTAAATAACAGCAGGCCTGATGAGTAGGATTTGGTGTGTGGTGAGATTATCACCTGTGTCTCCCATTAATTCAGAAGTGGTGGGTTCAAACCCATTTTATTCATTTGAGCAAAACATTTCAGCTCATGATCCATTATCAAAGGTGAAAGGTTAAGTAGCTCATGGGAACCAGGTATCGGAGACGTGATTCAAGAGGTGCTGAGGACAAAAGAGTCCCCCGAAAGGCTTAGGATGCTGAAAGTTACCTGATCGTTTTGGATGTTCGGATCTGGAGCTCAGTTTACCAATGGATCAAACAGGGGTCTGTGCAGCTGCAGAGGCTGTGGGAGCGCTGGAGGCAAATCCATGGACACTCAGTGACTCTGAAGGGACTCCCTTTTGCTTCTCTTTCTCTCGTACTGTAAGGCGCACCAGGAAAGCCTTATGGCAGGCAAAAGTTAAGCACATTTGTTATATTTTTAATGAATTGTTATATGACAAAAATCTTAAATTTTAAAAGGAGGCTCATTCTTTTCTCTCAAGTGACTATACTGTTGTGAAGAGGAGAGTTATTCCAGATTCCTAGGTCCAATATTTATCCTTCCTCTTCTCAAACAGATTATCTGCACATTATTTTAATTCTCCGTCTAATTCCACTGACCTCTCTCTCTGGTAGCCTGTATTGTTCCAGCAATACCCAATGCAAGTTCAAGGAACAGTACCTCATTTTCTACAGAAGCACATTGAAATTTTCAGGGCTCAATCCTGAACTCAATGATTGATGTAACATTAACTCAGTTAATCTCCATCCATAGATATTGCTCATTTTGGAAGCAGTGTGCAGTGCACAGATTCCACGATATTGCATGTTTAGGACAAATAACTTCAGAACGATCTTCAACCCCTTTATCTTCAATTGTAGGTAAGTGCAAACGAGAGTTCAGAAATAATCTCTTTACCCAGAGAATGATGAGCATGTGGAACAGGCAGTGGTCAAGTTAAATAGGTGAACACCTGTAAAGGAAGCCTCATTGACATATGAGGGACAAAGGAGCAGATGGATGTACACGTGGAAAGAATAATAACATTAAAAATAATCTATTTCTGTGCTACAAATTTTATAAAAAAGGTATTGCAAGCTAACCAGCTCAAGTACAATTAATGAAAAGTACAGCAAAATCACATTATCCAGAATTCTGGCAAAAAAATTGCAGAAAATAAATGTTTAAAATTGCCGACCCCCAGTAGTCAGTTCCCAAATCTATTCAACACGCACTCTCAAGCAACCCGAATACTCACTTATCTAGTATCTATCAATCCCCATAGGTGCCGATACCACGGATTTTACTGTATATGAAGAATGATAGCTATTTTAAAAAATGCTTTGTGAAGGGAGAGATCAGATCTGATCAGCAAGTTCTTAAATGGCCTGCAGGAGACTATGGTCTTGTGCAGACAATGGCTAATGTCAGAATGGCCCTCGTGGGGTTCCTGTTAATCATTAAAGTTGCCATCGTCATCCAGCTTTACAAGTGCTGAGTACAATCATGCAAGATGTGTACTTTGCAAGAACAGATGATAACAAACAATGACAAAGGCAATCACTTACAATGGAAAAGATAGCTGGTGGTCTCTATGGTCCAATCCTCTTCATATAGATGGGCCTGGAAGGATTTGATGCTGCACTGATCTGTCTCTTACTGTGTGTTTCAAAGTGTCATTTGATTAATATAGGAGCTACATTAAATGCCATGAAATTTGCTTCAGAAGATCGGAGTACAATTTTTCAACTTAAATCTCTGATCTCCAGGTGGATTGAATTTTTTGCAGAATCAAATCCTCTCTGCATGAACGTGAGGAATTGCCGATTGATGTTTGTGACTCTTAAAACCCTTTGGCCAATGCACCCAGCTCCAGTGACCCATTATCAAACTGCCCTTCGTTCATTATGGCTGGGTCAACTTCACAAGTATCCATCCCTCATTCAGACCTACATTTACTCAATCTAATGCATTCTTAGCAAACAAACAGAAGTAAAACCTCATTCTAATTACTTTTTCAGTTCCATTTTTTTTTTAAAATTAATTTAGAGACTCAGTGTAACGGCAAATCAAGCATTTATTTTCCATTCATAATTGCTTGAAACCATACTAAGGAGCTGCCTTCTGGAACCTCTGTGGTCTAGTTATAGGCAGCCAATTACCACAATCACCAGGTCCCAAAAATTATGTTGCATCAATTACAAATGCTCATCTTGTGAAGCCCAATTAGATTTCCTCATTTTCATCCCAACTTGGGTTTGTTTCAAGACTTTCTTTTTAAAACTCCATGGTATTTCTCTACCATATCCTTGCTATTGAACCCAGCTGTTTACCCAGATTATATTCAGATTTTGCAGTCTCAATCATTTTTCTGGAGCAAACCAGTCAATTCCTTGAGTTAGTTTTACCCCTTCCAGAGATTAAATTTCAAGTTCATTGTCACACACATACTGAAGTGACAAGATGTTGTTTCACGAAAAGACCAGTTAGACACTTTATATATAGAAAAACAAGACATATTTCAGTAGCATAGAATCACAGAGAGAAAGAGAGAGAGAGAGAGAGATCAGATGATACAGAGGAAAAGTAACTATTTTATTATTTTGAGGTTCATTCAGGGATCTGATAACAGCAAAAAAAGTGACTGAGAATCTGATGCATGATCTTCTTCTCTTGCATCTGACAGCACTTTATATCCCTATCCTGTTACCATCATCACAGTGAGAATACACTATTTCTACATATTTTTCATAACTTCAAGGTGTCCTACCAAAGGAAAAAAAATGATACCCTTCCCACCTCATAACCTTTTATTTTTCTTTCATCCATGTGCCTGTCTAAGAGTCTCTTAAATCCCCCTAATGTTTCATCCTGTACTATATCCCCTGGCAAAGCATTCTAGTCCACAACACTCTGTAAAACTTACCCCTGATGTCTCCCCTAAACATTCCTCCCTTCACTTTGTGAAGGGATGTCCCCGGGTGTTTGCTATTCCCACCCTGGGAAAAAGATTGCTTGCTGTCCACCTTATCTATGCCTTTCTTGTAGACCTCAATTAAGTCACCTCTTATCCTTCTTCGCTCCAGAGAGAAAAGTTCTAGCTCTGCTCACCTTGCCTCGTAAGACATTATCCAATCACAATGAAATACTTCTTTAAGTCCCAATTTAATCATGGGAAACAGATTTATGCATAGCAAGTTCCCCAGATAATTGCATGATTTTTCTTTATTATTTGTTGAAGAATAGTTATTAACCAAGATAGAGGGTCTGATGCAGGGTCTCGACCCGAAACATGGACCAATCCTCTTCCTAACCCCTCTAGTTCCTCCAAGAGTTTTTTTTTTGTTCAGCTGACAGCATCTACAACCCATCAGAGTGATCGCCCCTGATTTTTGATCTGACGGAGGATTATTTGGTTCATCAGAGAGGACAGATGGCCCTTCAAGTTGATACGTCATCTGCTCCAGAAGAGTGGCAGCTGCACAGAGCAAGGCTCAAATCCACAACCTGTGCTATCCTCAAGTCACAGGCCAGCTCAGTTTCTTTCCACGATTGGAGGTCAATTTGGATTGAACACAAATTATGAATGCAACGTGTTGCACACTGCATCTGAAGTTCCAGTCATTTAAGTAGTTGGAGAATGATTAGAGAACATAATGCAGAGAACCACCACCAAGTTGTCAAATCCCAGGATTCTGAACATTCATAATGCAGTTGACATTAGATCAATGAGCAGTGTTGGCTGTAAATTAAGATATATTACACAATGTAAAGTATTTTATCATTAATTCTTTCATGATAAAGCGCAGAGGCAGTAGCAGAAGTCATTTGTCTAACAGGCTTGCCAGTCCCAAGTTGACACGGTTCATAAGGCAGGCACAGAAGAAAGCAAAGGACAGTACAAAATTTCCATTCAAATGAGAGGATGCAGTTTCAAGGTGAGCAGCAGAAGTGCTTCGATTTCGATGTAGAAATCAGCATTTTAAAATTTCAGGTGTCACAGCTAAGTTTGAAATCAGAGATACAACAGCATGGAAACAGGTCCTCAGATTTCTGATTTATTGTCAGAGTACACAAATGACATACAACCCTGAAATTCCTTTTTTCTGTGGGCACAGAACAATTACCACTATTGGTTGTACAAAAATTAACTGCATACAGTGTAAATATGTAAGCAAACTGAATGTGCAATACAGAGAGAACAAAAAGAAAGCCAATAAAGTGCACAAGAAAGAGTCCTTAATTGAGTCCCTGACTGAGTTTGTTGTTGAGGAGCCCGACAGCGGAGGGGTAGCGGCTGTTTCTGAACCTGATGGTGAGTCTTGTGGCACCTCTACCTTTCTCCTGATGGCAGTGGTGGTGTTGATCCTCGATGATAGCTGCTACTCTCCAATAGCAGTGTTCCCTGTAGATGTACTCAATGGGGAGAGGCTTTTTCCTGTGATATCCTGGGCTGTGTCCACTACCTCTTGGAGGGCTTTATGCTCAGGGGTATCGGTGTACTTATACCAGACCATGATGCAGCCAGTCAGCACATGTTCTACCACACCTCTGTAGAAATTTCCCAGTGTTTCTGATGTCATACCAAACCTCCGCAAACTCCTGAGGAAGTCAAGGCACGATGTGCTTTCTGCACAATGCCATTAATGTGTGGGTCCAGGAAAGATCCTTTGAGATAGTGACTCCCAAGAACTTAAATTTGCTCACCCTCATCCTTCAGCACAACTCACCAATGCTGACCAAGTTATCAACATGAGCTGACCCTACTTGCCTGTGTTTGGCTCATGTTATTCTAAATCTTTCCTGCCCATGCACTATTCTAAAAATATGAAATATAAATGTACTCACTTCCACCACTACATCCAGCAGCTTGTTCCACATAGCTACCATCTGATGTGTGGAATATGTTGCCCCTCTGGACCTTTTAAATCTTTCCCCTCTCACCTTCAACCTATGTCCACTTTATCTATGCTCCTTATGATTTTGTATTCCCCAAGGTAGTCACCAATTAGCTCAAGGGAAAAAAAATTGTTCTGGCCTCTCCTTAGAACTCAAGCTCTCCAGTCCCTGTAACATCCTTATGAATCTTTGCATCCTTTCCAGTTGAATGACATTGTTCTGGTAACTGGGTGGCCTGAACAGCACCCAATACTCCAGGTGTGGTCTCACCAACATCTTGTACAGCTGTAATATGATGTGCCAACTCTTGTGCTCATTCCCCTGACCAATGAAGGCAAGTAAGGCAAATACCTTCCTCACTACACTGTCTCTGTGACTCACCACTTTCAGGGAACTGTGCACCTGTAACCCAAACAGATCCCCACAACCGGTGGGTAAAAACACTTGCGCCAGGGTGCATACATGCAGGACTCGGAGATGATTTTATCGTCATAAAGAAGTCAGGCCCAATATATTCCCAAGTGTCAGAAAGGCACTCACATGGACACATGTCTTAAATTGAATACTTTCTGCTCTTTCTTCCCAAGGCAAAAAAGCCAATGAGGATTTACAAATCAAATAGGGATAAAGAGATACAAATCCATGGTTAGCTCTGTTCCCATCTCCATGTTCCCAGCTTTGAGGGAGCATCAGACGGAGAAAGCAAATGTCCTGATTTTGACCTGCTCCACCTGCTCAGTGAGTGAAGAGGCTGGAAGGAAACTAAACTGAGGCCCAGATGGTGTTAGCAAGACGGGCATTCCCAATTGCAGGGAAATGGTGCACAAACCAATTGTAATTTATTTACACCTAATGTCTTACCCAGAGAAAGTTGCCAGCGAGCTGTTTTGGTCCAATGCTGGAGCTTTAAATCTATTCCTTATTCTCATCCATAGCACATCCTATTTATCATACCTTACCCTCTGCTCACTGAACAACGCTGACCAGTGGATGAGCAGCCAACTTCACTAAATCTGCCCGTAGGAAGTCTGTCAGAGTAAAATGTTGCAGAATATAAGGGGGATCTGCCCACCTCCATCAAAATGCAAGCAACCCCCTGCCAGTGATACCATCATGGGATTATTCCCTGTAAATAAGCAACAAAGCAATTTTCTTGAATTTAAGCTTTTGTGTCTGTGAGATGTGTTAAGAGTCCAGAGATGCGCCCAGGAGGCCTAAAAGTCACAATGGGGCTCAAGATAGTTGCAAGGGGCTTAAAAGGTGCTGGTGAAAGGATTTCTCATCAACCAAACATAAGTGGTCAGGTAAATAAACTTGTGTGATTGGCAGGGATAAATCTTGGCCAGCTCTCCTATTCCTTTTTAATAGGATGCCAAGGACCATCATTCCCTGGCCTCAAAGATTAATCTTGCTCAGTAATAATTGGCCTGAAAAGTTACCAACCTTGACTCCCCAAGTTCGAGTTTATAATTTCTACAACCAGGATGACTGGCAGCTTTGTTTACAGCTTTTTTGGGATTATGCACCATGCATTTTACATTTACTGTCAAGAAAATTACCACTATTATAAATCACTTTGCTGATCAGACTCAGAGTCCCAACTCAGCTGATAGCAAGCATTATAAACATTCCTTCAACAGTTAGTGGACAATCACACTTTCTTGGGTCATCTGACAAGACCACTTCTTCCTGGATGTCTCCCTCACTGCCTCCAACTACAGTCCCAGCAGTCTCTGACTGCGGCTCCCAGAGGCTCTCTGACCACAACTTATCATTCGTTCATTTGAAAAGGTCTTGATCCAAAACATCATCTACTATTTCCCTCCACAGATGTTGTCGGATACTCAGATCCTCCAGATGTTTTTTTTTTTCGCTGCATACTCCAGCATCTCGAAATTGATATCTAAAAATGTTTATTTGAGACAGTCCACTGCTCCGGATGTCTGATCAGCTAGGTTAGTGGCCATTGAGATCCCACTTTTCATCAGACTGCACAGAACGACACTTTTTACCCCATCAAGACCACGACTATCATTAAGCACTCACTCTGCACAAATCCTTTTCTCTCTTTCTAGATTCTAAGCATCATGACAATTTGAGGGAGTAATTAATTAACTCACCCTCACAGCATGTGGGAGGAAAGCAGAAGATGAGGAGGAAACCAAGAGGGTCAGAGGGGAAATATGCAAACACTGCAAGACAGATCAAACTAGTACACTGTAGCTAAGTGACAGCAGTTCTACTCAATGCACCACTGCGGTGCCACCTCTTCCAGTACTTGGTTTACAAGATGAACCATCTGCATTCTTATGAAATGTTTTCTCCCAGATAGACAAAGGTTAAAAAAAAACTGCTCTTGTGTACAGAGATTTTGAACTTGAGTCTTCTGTGTTTTTTCCCTGACTGATGAAGGTCCTTTATGATGTTCACTGGCATTTTGGTGCCATATTCAGAGAACGGCATTCACTAAATCCATCCTTCATCTTAAAAGTTAAATACAAAAAGGAATACCAACTGCTAATCACTTTGATCGAATTACTGCTTGAATGCAGAGTGTAACGCAGACAACTGTCTGCTGAGTTGAACAACGAAAGACTAACTTCCACCACCTCAAATCCATCAGCAGTTTGATCATGAAACACTCCAGTAAGCGCAGACAAATGTTTCCTAAAAATAGCAAGCAAAAGTACTTCACAAGCTGAAATCTGTCATGAAGTTGTTGACCATTACCAGTCCTTCTCAGTTTCTTACTCCTGACATCTTAACCTGCTGAATCCCTGTTCCCTCCTTTACAACCACCAAGTACAGTTTTATCACCCTTTCAGCTGGCACTGATATTGCCCTATTTTCTCAAAGAGCTATGCAATCCTGGGACCATGATAGCAAGCTAACAAATGAAATTGCCCATCTCACACAATAGTCTTGGTGAGCAATTTGTCCACTGGGTTTGATCAATCATGGATTTCCATTCCACATGGTATGAACATTACTGAAAAATGTAGGATAACCTAAGACCTTTCAGGTTCAAGCACCAATATGGTACAGGCCCAATGCTGAGATCCAGGAGTGGTGCAAACACAGAATTCACACCTCAGTGTGCAGAGCCACTGTATTTTTTAAATTCTCTTGAAAGGCTCTATATTTAAGTGGAGAGAAATCCCAAAAGCAGTTCCTCCTTTGCCTCCAGGGATATGCTGGACTTTCATAACCTTCATTTTGGAATAAAACTCAAGTGGCTTGCAGATGTGGAAGTGAGGGCATGACTGGTTTAGACAGATGCTGAATAATGCAACTTGGCTAATCTTTGCATGTGGCAGGTGTTTGTGGAGGTATGCTGAGACGGCTGCAAAAGCTCAAGGCCAATTGGGATCCGTTAACTTGTTGCTGGCAATGGTAGCCTAGCTGATAAATCTCTGCTAGTCACAATTTCCCCAAAATCATGTAACCAACAAGAACTAGGGGAGACCAAACTGTGAGCAATGCCAGAGGAGATTTGGGGGGGGGGGGGGGAGGGTGGGGGGGGGGGGAAGTGAAACGACGTCACATCTTTGTCTGTCTTATGGTAGACTGGTAGACCAAAATAAATTTTGTGTAGCATTACACTTTTTGTTTTATTATCTAATTAAATGATCTTGAATCTCTGAGATTGGTTCACAATATTGCGCATCTTGATGCTGATGGGATCATGTTTGCCATGTTGGAGGAGACGGTTTGTGATTGGTCAACATCAAACAGCATTGGAGAATGTAAACCCATGCATTTTAGGTTCGAGGAGCTCCTTGATCCTCTGTGAAGGTGCAGACCTCCCACATGCCTGTGTATCCAATAAAGAGAATGAAGTCCAAGTTCTTCATTCCTCAAGGGGGTAAAATGATGAATGAGATCTCACCCCAGAATCACTGGACCCTCTAAACTGTTTTGCAACCAGTGCACAAACGAAACTAATGTGGGCACAAATGGTTAGTTACCTAAAATAATGTAGTAATTAATAATTATACTTTTTGAAAATAATCTCTTAGCCATTTCTGTTAACTGCTTAGTCAGTTTTTCAAATACCACATTTGCACATCATTCATTTACATCACCTCACCTTCCCTGTTCCGGTTTGTACAGCTGCAGCCATGTTTGGCGAACTTTAATAACAATGATAATCTGTTATTGTAATTAATTTATTTAGACATTGGATCACAAAAATATGAAATTGATGCTTTATTTAATGGAACAACATAATGAACAAAATAGCTCAAAGTATAGAATAAAATTTTAACTAAATAAGTTACTTCGTAGAATGCAATCATACTTGTATTAGATTAAAACATGCCAATACAGTTTTATTAGCCATGAGAGATAGGCTGGGCCAAAATTATCTTGAAACAATTTCAAGTTTACATTTGCACAAGCACTCAGTGTGCACATACTTTGGTCACAGGAAAAGCATTTGTACAACGCAAGATTTTTGTGCACAAATGAGAGGGAATATTGCCCAGCAACTGGATAAAGTATCAACAATGATCCTCTACACAGTCTCAAAGAGCAATTGAACAATTATACTAAGACTATAATTTCAAGACCAAAAAGACCTTTTCCTTTCGAACAAGGTAGGTCTATGACAAATCTCCAGCACCCCAATATTAAATGTGGAGCAAATTTGTAGCCTTTTGCTCAAAGACTGAACTTTGAGATTAATGAGCAGTAATTTTGCTCTTCAAATGACATCTCAAAAATCACATGAACTAGTTCTGTTAGGAGTCAACTGATTGATAAATTAAACAAGAATTAAAGTAATTTATTGATTACTAGATTTAATTATTTGAGAAAAAATGAATAGCATTTAATTTGCAGCAAAAATTTCACATACCAAAATAATATTTTGCTTGAAATTGATGTTACTCAATTTATGGATATTACATTTCCAGTGCTTTTTTTTCCTCTTAAAATAATTTGATGGTGGGTCAGAGTGATGCAAGACTGGAAATTAACAAGAGTAAAAACTTTACATCACCATCTCTTCCTTGACATCACTTGACAGTGAGCATGTGGGCAAGAGTTCCCAGTCCACATGACTTCTCACTGGTTGCTTATGTGATTGTGGGACAACCAAATTCATTCTCATTAACTCAGTAAGGATCAGCAGAGAAAAAACCCTTTCATTCTAAGAGGACAGGATATTTGAGAAGCACAAAAACTGCAGACACTAGAATCTTCCTCGTCTTCCTTTTTTAACAAGACCAGTGTTCCTTTTTTAACAAGATCAAAGTAAACATACATTGAAATTCATTTGCCAGCATTTCACCTATAATGCTTAATGTAATAATTCTAAACAGCATTGCTTCCAATTAAACCAATTTTTACATCTTCAAGAAACATGGAGATGAGGCTTTCCATTCTATCAAGAGTTTCTTCCTAAATTTCATCAGATGTTTTAGCTGCTGCAAAGATCCTTTCCAAACCACACATACTGTTAATTTCTATATCTGCTCATTATTCCTCCACTCTGTCCTTTCTCACTTTGCCAACAAGCAGCACTTGCTACATATTTCTTTGGTGTGTCTGCTGGTTATGCTGGATTGTGTTGAGTTTACAAATAAAACCTACCTGGTCCAAGGAGTCGGATGCTGACATCAAGGGAAAGGAATCTGTGCAGAAATGGAGTTGGCGATCTTGGAATGGCTTGTGGAGTCAGTCATACTTGATTGACAAAGTAATCGATGGAGTATGTGATTGACTGAGTGATGTCATCTTACTTGAGTCAATTTACATGACCAGTGTGGCAGGTGATGCCTGAAGGGCAGAGCAAGGTGATTTGCAAGCACCAGGGAAGCTCAATTCTCTCAATTTTTTTGTTCTGCAGTCATTTCATTGCTTCTCCTTTCCTCACCTTGCTACAGTACTTGACCTCTCATGAGTAGGAAGTGGGATTTCTTCATCAAATGACATTAGGGTGGCACAATTTGCATAACGGTTAGTGCAACACTGTTACAGCACCAACAAATGGGCCTGATGTTCAAGTCCCACACTGCCTGTAAGGAGTTTGTACATTCTCCCCGTGTCTGCATGGGTTTCCTCCAGGGCAGGGGTGGGCAACCTTTTTTTCAAAAACTCACATTTCACTTTAAGCAATCCCTATGCCATAGTTAGGGATTGCTTAAGGTGGGATGTGAGTGGGAAGGGAAGGTTGAGAATCACTGCTCTTGACCCATTTGTCATTGAAATACTTGGCTTGAGAAAAATTGTCATTGGCTCATTTCCTTTGGAGTTCTGAAACCCTGCACATAATGAGTCAGTTAGGGATGATTAAAACAGTGGTTTTGAAACTTTTTATTTGCACTCACAGACCACCTTAAGCAATCCCTTACTAATCACAGAGCACCTCTGGCATAGGGATTACTTGAGGTAGAATGTGAGGTTTTTTTTTAAATGGTTGACCACCCCTGCTCCAGGGGGTCCAGTTTCCTCCCACTATTCAAAATGTACCAAGGCTATAGGTCAATTGGGTTGCACAGGCTTGTGGTCCAAAAGAACCTGTTAACGTGCTCGATGTCCAAATTTAAACAAAGCAAAAGAACTGCTAAAAATTACACCTCTTGACCTTCTCAGTTAAAATGGATAGAAATTAATTTGTCAAATTTGGCTTGAAAGACAGATGATCAGAAAAACCAATCTGTAATTGTTTATCGCCACCACTTTAAATTATTTTCTTTCAGGTATGCAATATCATTTTAAAACGACAGCAAAGAATATTAATAGAAAATAATATTCCAAAGACTATTAATAATTTGTCCACAAAAGCAATGCAGGATGTCTACAAGACTCTCTCGTTTTAGGGTAACAGTTCTGAAGAGTGAGTGCAACCCTAGCAAATGATTTCAGAGACCAACTTGCCCTCTGGCCAAGCTAGATCTCAGTTGTTCCATTGTCCTATGCCAACTTTCGTTTGTTAATATTCTTGAGAAGGGGCTGGGGCACATTGCTGCATGAAAGTAGCATATAAATTACTTCTGTAGTCATATCACACTGTGGTGTAACCAGTACACTTGGTGTCACACAACAACTTCACCGTACCACTTTATAACACGTGAAAATAAGAATGGATTAATACACCTGTGATTGGGGTAAAAACAATATGCTGGAGAAACTCAGCAGGTCAGTGCCCTTTATGTAGCAAAGATTAAAAATACGTAACAAACGTTTCAGGCTGCGCCCTTCATCAAGGTATGAGAACATTGTTCAGACACCTGCTGACTTTTTCCTCATAATTTGAGGAAGGGCTCAAGCCCGAAAAGTCAGTGATGCATCTTTACCTTTGCTACATAAAGGACACTGTTTGACCAGCTGAGTTTCTCCAGCATTCTGTGTTTTTAACTTCAACCACGGTGTCTCCAGAATGTAATTTGTGATTTCTATCTGCGACTGAGAGCAATATTACATACATGGTTATCAAAATGACAAACTTCAAACAGAATTTCAGGATTTCATCTTTGCTTCTGAACTGCCTGTTGAAGAATAATTAAGTTCAGTGTTTACTTAACAGAAATTAAATTTTGTGGCTTTTGTAAATTGAAAATTTATATCAGCTGCAGAATAACTTCTTGAGCTCTCTCTTTCTTCACTAATAACCCAAAGTCTGACACACACTCAGTAACACAACAGGACATGTAGTGAGTGAGTTAAGAATTTCATGATCTACTGTGATATTTTAGTGATTTACATTTCAAAATCAAAATTTAACATCTAAATATTGCATGGGTGAGAAATTCATTGATACAAGTTCAAAAAAAAAGTTAATCCAGAGTAAATCTTTGTTGTGAACACCCTAAGTTGTCCTTGGGCCTACTGGGAAATTCATCTTCCAGTTTTACCAGCAGGTTTACATTCTCCCTGGCACATTTTTGGGATAATTTCCTCCCCAAATGGTAGTAACAGTGATTCAAGACACAAAATCTATCCCCAGTGAGGTTTTCTACCTTGCTGGTCTGAAATTGACAGCTCTTATTTGCTCACAGAATGACAGATGTTTCATTAGCCTTGGTTCTCCTGAAACTGTGCTATTTTAATGGGCAAAATCATTTTCCATTCTTGTACTCACCAATCCCTGACCTCTTGTGACACCTCGCATGTACATTGACTGCTTCCATCTGAAGATCAAGGCTAGTCTCAAAATTCTCCACCTTGGTACCATTCCAGGCAGCTGTTGATTATTTTGCCTCACAGGTCATCCTTTTCCGCTGTATTGCAGAAATCATACCTAAAAAGAGATTCCATTTACTTTTCCTTCTCCTTTGGCAATGTAGATATTGCCAAAGTACAGACGTTCACAAACTGCACTCACAGTTTCTCTACCTGAAAAAGCCCTATGGATCTTCATTAACCTCAAAAGAACACACTTTTTGCAGGCACTCCCACCATTAATTCCTTCAGAAGCAACACTCCCCTAATAGCTGCAGAGTGCCATTTTGTTATACATCCCTTTAAGGTGCAACTGCCATGATTGCTTCCACTGGGCTACAAACCAAGAATGATAAGAATTAAGGGACAAGACAATGACAAAATTCATAGGAGCTGATGATCTTCACCCGGATGATTTGAAAGAGTTGGCATTTAGATAATGGACACGCTGGTTGTAACTGTGTATAAATGTCAGAAATTCTCAAGCACCCGACAATAATTTGGAAGAATGCAAGTGCAAAACTACTCTTGAATAAAGGCAGTGGTGGTGGTGGGGGGGGGGGGCGGGGGGAGAAGAGAGAGAGAGAACTACTGACTAATTAGCCTAACATTAGTACAATGCATTAGGTTAGAACTGACATGGATTGAGGATTAGTTAATGGACAGAAAACAGGGGAAAAAATCATTGTGTTGGAAGGGTGTGATCAGTGGAGCCCAGCATCTACAGTCTATTCCATTATCCAAAACTGGCCATATTAATTGGACAGGAAAACTTAACCTTGTTATTCCACAAAGCTTGCAGCAGAAATTCTTGCTTTTGTGGAATCTTTTAAGAATAGAAATTGGGAATCTCAACATGTTTTAATGCCCAAAAAAAATCAATATACATCAACCTCCGATGACCATTATACCTCCCACAAGTCTCTCTTTGCCTCATCTCCTCCCCTCCAACTGTTCACCTGTTTCTCTTGCCCATTAGTTACCCTCCACCTATTTCCTCAGCTTTTTTTTCTCTTCTACCCTCTCACTTGAATATACCCATGACTTACCCGTCAGTCTGTGCTCCTGCCCCTTCCTTCCTTCTTCCCTCCTCTCCTCCCTCCACCTATTTATTCAGGAACTGGACTGTTTTTTTTGCTCACACCTTGACAAAAGGCTCAGGCCTGAAGCATTGGTTACCCTTCACTTTCTATGGATGCCACGTGACTGACTGAGTTTCTCCAGTGCATGTGCGTATTACACGTGACATCATCTGTAGACGCTATTGTATAGCTCAGTATCAAGGCCTAAGCAAGTTTTCTTTTTAAAAAATCCAGTCATTCCCCGCTGGTCTCTTCTGGCCTCTGCCAAACCTTGAAATCTTACTGAGAGCAATTAGTTTCTAACTGTCCTCAAGAGGGCACAGTAATTGTCAACTTAAAGGAACACATCAGTGCTCAGTGGCTGCACCTGTGCTGCAATAAATGCATTAGGATTCATTTGGTACTGAACAAACTTCCAATTTGCATTTTGCTGGTTTATTATTTGCAACACTGGAGGAGAGAGACATTAAATTATTAAAATAAAACATTTAAATGATTTTTCAAACTGTCTTGCTACCGATAATTGGAACCATAAAAAAAGCTCTTGCAATAAGTTAAGCTTTGCCTGAAATATCAAGAATTGTCAAGTTAATTATTTTTCAGCTTCATTTTGGCTGGCATTGCGCATGACCTCTGGGATCCATCATCCGAGAATATATCACTGGTAATGCAGACAGACTATGGATCTGTTGCAGTGTGCATTGATCAAATCTCTGAGAGACAAAAGGTAATTTAGTGAAACTTGATGCAATTTAGCTGGCTTGGAAAAGTTACTTAGTGCATTGTGTGAAAAAGCAGAAACAAAGATGTTATAAAATAGGTCAGAACATAACATTAATCAAATTCTGATTTTGGGCAAGGGAAATGGCTGATTATGATAATAATTTGCTCATTCTGTCAGTTTAATGCTCGCACTAAATAACCACAGCAAGAGTCAAATACAGGGCGTGCATTTATCAGGTGTTATTGCACAGTAGAGAAGACCAAGTCTTCACTTTGGACAGAAATCACTGTTGCAAAAAAGGTGGCCAAGAAGGCTCTGACTCTAGATCTGAACCACAATTTCATGGTTCAAGAAATGATGGTGGGCAGCAATTCCATTCATGGTGTGACATTTGTACGTTCACATACTGCTCAAGTGGTTGAATGTCTCAGCCATTGCTGTTACGCCAGGCATTGTGAAGTTTGCAAGGGACTTTGTCAAGCTGTATGGATAGATTTCATTTTTCTGTAGGATTCCAAATTGATATTAGCTTTCTTCACACTCTGAGACAGACTTCCACAAAATCCATGCTCATGTCAGCTCCAGCTTATTGACTATTCACACTCCATCCCACTCAATTTTGACCTTGGCTCAAGATTCTCAGCCTCATTGACCAATGCCTCACACACCCTAATGAATCTCTGGTGGCCTAGAGATCCAGGTTCAGACCTGACTTTGCTTTCCGTGTGGAGTTAGCACATTCTTTCTCTGATAATCCCTCTCCATAACTGCCACATCTTTCTGTAATGAGGTGACAAGAACTGAACACAATATTCCAAGTGTGGTCCCACCAGAGTTTTGTGGAGCTGCACCATGACTTGAACTCAAACCCCTGAATAATGAAGGCCAGCATCCCAATGGTAGAAAGTGGGGAAAACAAAAAATGGGATTAATGTAAATGGACGGTGCAGACTTGGTTTGTTAAAGGACCTGTTAGAAGCCTCACATCAACTCATCTCTGCAGCTTCGCTCCTCACATTGCAGTCCTAACTTCCTCTCCTTGGGCAGTGCTTTGATACATATTCCTCTCAAGCCCACCCCAGCACAAATATCAAATCCCTTCCTCCATTCAATACCACAATTCCCACTCCACATTCCCTGTTCCTTCCACACCCCCTCCATTTTTATTCTCATCTGAATACTGAAGACCACCTAAGCCCACCCATTTGTCAGACAGGGAATGTCAATAAAAATTCTTTCACACTGTTTTGCTGCCTCCAACAATGGTTATGAAGCTGAGAGAGTGGTTAATTTGTAAGGCCAGCCATCCTGAGATTTGAACTAACGATCACAGGGCCTTAAGAATGACAGAGAGGATCAAAGAAGTCCCCCTCCCCACCAGTGACGTGATCTACCAGGATCGTTGTCTGAATAAGGCGCACAAAATCATTGAGGTCCCCTTCCACCCCTCACACAGCATCTTTCAGCTGCTCTCATTGGGAAAGAGTCAGATCTACCGTGGGAAACAGCTTCCTCCCACGGGCAGTAAGGATGCTGAACTGCTCACACTAACCATCCGAGGCTCTCACATTTATTTATTTATATGAATACATGTCCTGCATATGTGTTGTTTGTCTCTATGTGTATTATTTCTGGTTGTTTGTCTGCATGTTTTGCACCAAAGGACCAGAGAACATTGTTTCATTGGGTTGTACGTGTGTAATCAGATGACAATACACTTGATAGGACTTGAGATCCCAAATTGATGGCCATGGAATTCAACTTCAATTCAGTTAACTTCAAAGTGTCTTTGTTATGGTGACTGCTGAATAGTTGTAAAATCTCATCTGGTTAATTGAGCCTCCAAACAGAGAAAAAGGCCCTGTTGCCCAATGATGTGTTCAGTGGACACTCTCTTTGCCAAACTGATCCATCTAATCATCTCCAACCCTTGAAACTCCTTCCACAGATACTGCCTGACTTGTTTGGTATTTCCAGCAATTCCTTTTAATTTGTTTCAGATTTCCAGCATCTGGGTTTTTTTTTCCTGACCCTTTGCTTCATGGGAGGTGTTTCCATTAGACATCTGCCTGTCAGGCACAAGTCTGGGTTCAAAAGGAGGGCTCACACCTTAAATCCAAATAAAGTCTTCAGTTCCTCACTGAAATCTTAACAGGGGAAATGGCAGTTCCAAAGAATTACCCTAATAGAGGCAAATTGACACCATCTTAAGTTTTTGTAAAGTAAAGAAAATATTTCAAATGAACATGGGGTAACTAATATATTATTCTTTCCATAATAATGAAGAGAGAGATAGATCATCGATAAATAAATCAGTGTGCAATCTATGAATACAGTCACTGGTGATGACTGATATTTTTAAATAGATGGAACCATTGAAATGAATATCAGATTTTGAAATAAATCTAAATTGCCTTGTCTTTTAAAACTCAATTTTTCCCTTGAGTGGATTTCTTACCGTAGCAGTAAGCAGAATGACGGAAGGATGAATTATCAGTACACTGCTAGTGCAGCAGATGAAGTGTTTTTGATTATTAACAAAATGGTAAGAAGCTTTTCTCAATATAACAGGTGTAAAAAAATCAAGATGATCAAATGGGTATGTGCTGAGTCACTCAACGAATATACCGCCAATGACAGAGTTTGAAAAATAATCTTTTCAGAGAAACAAAACAATTTCCTGTCAGAAATACATGGTTCCGTGCAAAATTCTGCACTCTTGAATTATATTCCTGTTCATTATTGGAACCAGTCTATCATTCAGGACAAACCAGCAAGCTTGTTTACTCTGAGATGTTATGTGCTCTGTGAGCTTGAAGTATTGATCTTACTCTCGCATTCTCTGCCACGACACCTGAATTCATTGCACAATTCTTTCCAAACTTCAGTTGATTGTTAATAAACATTTTTATTCGTCTCAAAGGTGAGTAGACTCATTATTGAAAAGTTAACATGCTTGTCTTTATTTTTGCCAGTCATTGGGTTAGAACTGATCTCACTGAGAAGAACCTGCAAACATGCTTTCGCACTACCCCGAAAGCTGGTATTTAATCGCCTTTTTACCATTTCACTTAACTGTGTGAACACAACCAACACAGTATGGGAGGTTAATTTCATCCCAGTACTTACCTGCCAAGGTAGGTAGTATCTGAGCTGATGTGAAACATATCAGCTCCTGTGTAAAAGCCATAGCCATCTTCCCAGGACTCCAACTTTCATGCTGCAGGTCCTGATTCCTTTTGCACTGGGATGCCAGGTCCCTATGTAAAATGTCACACTGAACCAGCTTTTCTGGTTCTCGTCCTTCCCTTCCCACCAGCTTTTCTTGGTTCAGTGTGAACACTCCGATCCGACCTGGCTTTAAATATGGGTTGTTTGCATGCCATTTTACTGGGATCCCAATGTGAAATCACTTAGAGGGTGCTGCCATCCAGATCACAATGTGAAGGAAATCTTTAGATAACATTGTTCAAAGTTTGCTCACCCAACATTTAACATATTTGCATGAAGCTCCTTGATTTTAAATTAAAACTTAATTTAATTAAAAATCCAGTAATTTCTTGATTAACAAACATTTAATTCAAAACTTTTTGTTGTAATGTCATTGACTTTAGGGTTTTGACCTAAAAATATATTTTTCATGTTAATGAATGTCATACCACTCTCCGACCTTAAGAATACACAATATCAAAACACCCATAATGAATTTTACTCCGTTTTATAAAAAATAAATCATCAAAACTTTTCCCATGAATGTATCCCTTTCATAAATCAAGGAATTACTTCAAAGCATGCGCGACAGGAGAGACTGGCCCAATTATTCCAATGGAGCATTGGAGGGGAGCTACACTCTCAAGGATACATACCATGGTTTACATCATGGGTGGGCCACATTTTTTTTAAAAAAACTCCCATTCCACCTTATGTATTCCCTACATCATAAGTATTCTGCGATTAGTAAGGGATTGGTTAAGGTGGTATGTGGAAAGAAAAAGTTTGAAAACCACTGTTTTAATCGTACTTAATGGACTTGTTATGTGCACGGTTTTATAACTCCAAAGGAAGTAGGCTAATGACAATTTTTCTAAAGCAAAATATTTCAGTAACAATTGGGTCTAGAGGACTGGTTTTCGTCCTTCCCTTCCCACTCGCACTTATGACGTTGGAAAAACTTAAGATGAAATGTGAGGTTTTTTTAAAAAAAGGTTGTCCATCCCTGGTGTAGATGCTTCTTTGAGTCAACAATAAAAGATCCCATGGAACTATTTCAGAAAAGATTGTTGTCCATGGTTCCTGTCAATATTTATGCCTCAAAATAAAATCCTCCAGATTATCTGTCTCGGTATCACTTGCCATTTGTGAAGCTGGCAAGGGGAACGTTGGCTCCTGGGTTTCTTATGTTAAAACAACATCAAAATAGCATAATCGTCAGGGGTCCATTAAGATACAAAATTAAAACTTTATCCAACCTGACTAATCAAAGTAAAATAAGCCTGAGGTACGTCTGAATGAAGAAGTTTTTTTTTGTCCATGTCCATGACAAAAGTCTGCAGATGCTGCAATTGTAGTTAAAAAAAAACACAGAAATGCTGGTGAAAACGATACAGCAGGATAGAAAAGTAATTCACTGACTTATAACTTAGGTGAGAGACTTGTCCTATCACCAATGGCTAAAGAATTTGATCTGCATTCTTTGGAGTTGAGAAGAATGGTCATACTATGGGAAGTGGGGTGTGGTGGTGGGAAGAAATGAAAAATGTTCAAGATTATTATCGCCTAACTGTACATATACAACCAGATGAAACAGCGTTTCTCCACACCACGACACACACAAATACACGCATAGTACGTAGCACATGGTAATCAAGTAACCAAAATATAATTTAAAATTTGGAATAATTTACTTGTTTACAGGATACTCTTCATCAATTCCCAGCCTAGCAGTCCTGATTTTGATGCTCCTGTAACATAGAACAATACTGCACAGGATTAGACCCTTTGGCCCACAATGACTGTGTTAACCATGATGCCCAATTAAACTCATTCCATCCACCTCCATGTTCTGTCTCACTCCATTCCCTGCCTCCTCATGTGTCTGTCTCATTGTTTCTTAAATGTCACTGCAGTATCTACTTCAGCCGATTCTCCCACTCCTGCCCTGGCAGCACATTACAGCCATCTACCACACTCCGAATAAGTAAAAACTTGCCGCAGACATCTCCT
The DNA here is from genome assembly GCF_036971445.1 of Narcine bancroftii. Classification (NCBI taxonomy): domain Eukaryota; kingdom Metazoa; phylum Chordata; class Chondrichthyes; order Torpediniformes; family Narcinidae; genus Narcine; species Narcine bancroftii. Next base: position 84,470,968 of record NC_091474.1, read on the forward strand.
CTTCCACCTCCTCCTCCCAACTTTAAACACAAATGAACAGAAGCTTCCATTATTGGGAGAGACTCAAAGGAAAAAAATAGGTAACACAGCAAGTGGCAGTCATTTAAAACTGGTACTTAAGAGAGTGGTGAATCGATGGAATTGTGATGCCTGACACTGGAGATAGCTGAGCAGGTGGATAGAGGGAAATGAGAATGATGGGGACTGAGCACAGGAAACAGCCACAATGACTACACTGCTAGAGCTGCTGTAGGAGCAGCACTGCCACTGGTACAGACCTAGGGAGAGTGGTGAGTGGAGATACAATGCTCCCCAGTAGTGGCCAACCACACAGTCCGACTGCCAGTACAGGCTTTAAATGGGGTGTTAAAGGAATCGGTAGAGTTTCATTAAAAATCCTGCAGCCACAATAGTCACCCAGAATGCTAGTTGCTGTGTTCAGCAGCAACATCAAGGGATTGCAGACCGGTGGAAAAGTGGACTGGCACCAGGCACCAGTAATGGGGAGAACATTCCACCCCCTCCCCCACTTTGAGAAGGGGAAGCAGAGGAGACAACTCAAAGGACAGTGACCATCGTGGTGGATCAGCAAGTGGCCCTGCCACTAAAGGACACACACAGGTGGTGAGCTGCTGGTGACGTGGGTGAGGAACCAACACAGGCTGTGGGCTACTGGAGACGGGCTCATCAGAACCGGGAATTGAAATAGGGATTTGAGAGGAAGCTAAGGGCAAGGAGGGCTCCTGAAAGGCTCTGGATGCTGAAGGCTTCCTCATCATGTTGGATTTGGACGCAGGTTGCAGATGGTTTAAACTGAACTGGAATCTTGTGTGGCTGCAGATGTTGCAGGAGCATTGGAAGTAAATCCATGGACACTCAGTGATGTGGATGGGGGGAGGGGTCTCTTTTTTTTTCTCTTTCTCTGACTCTAAGGGGCACCAGACAATGCTAATGTTAATGTCCATGGCAGACAAAAGGAAATTTTGTGTAATATATTTCTGTTTTATTATATGGCAATCCTGTTGTACAATGAGACTGACTTGAGAAGGCAGGCCGTCTATTTCTGATCCTATTTTTTTTGTGTTCTTGGGAGGTTCTGTAATTCCATTCAGACAAATAACCTTCGCCTCCATGAAATTTAATCCCTTGTCTTAGATCAGTGATTATTTTGCAATTAACATTTATTAGGAGACTGTTAATTAAAATGAAATTTAATTTGGCCAGTGACAAAGGACATCAATACCCAATGGAGCAGCAAGTCATCAGCATCTCATCAAAATATCAACACAGACATATTCTCTAAAAGATAATAAAAAAATGCAAATGGTGGAAAATTTAAATAAAGTACTTCAGTTGAACGAAAGCAAGAGGGCTGGACAAACTAGGCCTGCATGTCCGTCAGCACAGTGAGAATAGTGGTTAGCACAACGTTGTTACAGTGACCATGAACTGGGTTCAAATCCACCACTGTAAAGGGTAAAGGGTTTGAACGTTCTCCTTGTGCCCATGTGGGTTTCCTCTACGTGCTCTGGTTTCCTCCTACATTCCAAACACAAGATGAATGAGGTCGGTAGATCGGCCATATTAGTGTATTTGGCCGGAGAAGCTTGTAGCCCAAAAGGGCCTGTTCCCGTGATTTATGTCCAAATTAAATATTATCGGAACTGTGTATAATTGAAGAACTAAAAGAGTCTAAAGTATGCAGTGTTTAGATGGTAATCTATCAGGTCTTTAAGCTCAAGTTAAAGCATTATAAGGTATATGCAATGTGCCAATAAATTCTGTTCTGTCAGTGGCCAATTTCCTGATTCTAGTCAATTTCCCAATGTTTTAGCTTTACACCCAAAACACTGTCAGAGCTCAATTCAGCCTCATGTTGGTGATTCATGAGTCCACCCAGCCATATCCACAGTAATTTCATCAATTGTGACAATGTAGAAACTATACTCTGCATAATTTTAAATCCAGAACTCTTCCAAAATCAGTTTTGAGTTGGGATCTGATTCCAGTCTAATTGGAACCAATAAATCAATGAAGACAAAATAGAGTGAAATGGACTGAGTGAATCCACTCTGTTAGTGTTCCATTGCAAGAAGGAGCTGCTTAAGTATAAATCATCGGCCCAACAATCAGTAGGTAAATCCCATCTTGTGGCCAAGGTTAAACGACATTAGAAATAGGAGCAGGACTTGGCCATCTGGCCCATTCAATAAGATCATGGATGATCTGACTGTGATCTCAGCTCCACTTTACCTGCCCATTCCCCAGAAACTTTAATTCCCCTACTGTTCAATTTCTATCTATCTGTGTCTTAACTGCATCTAATGAGGAAGTCTCCACTGCTTCAATGGATGGAGAATTCTACAGATGCATTGCCGTTTGGGGAGAAGAGTTCCTCCTCAATTCAGTCTTAAATCTGCCAGTACTAAGGTCATTAGCAATGACACCAACAGGATGTGAAGGTCATGAGTTACTGAAACAAAGATTCACTCAGTTTTTTAAAAATAAAAATGTAGACATACAGCTCTGTAATAAGCCAATTCAGCGCTACAAGTCCATGCCACCCATTTTACACCCCATTAACCAATACCACAGTATGTTTCTGAAGGATGGAAAGAAACTAGACCCCCTGAGAAAGCCCATGCAGACATGGGGAGAATGTACAAACTCCTTACAGATAGCATGGAATTCGAACTATGGTCCGGTCCTGGTCGCTGGCCCTGTAAAGGCATTGTGCTAACCACTAATGTCAACAGTGTTTCCGTCTGGGTTTCCACCTATTTCTTCCATTCTGATGACATCATTGACCTGAACCATTCATGCTGTTTCTCCCTTCACAGATGCTCCCAGATCTGTTGGTATTTCAAACACTTCCTGTTGCTTGTTTCATATTTCCAGTGTCTGCATTTGGTGCTCCAGGGTCTTCCAATAATTATTTAGGATAATTTCACAGGTAGGATATTACACATCTCTGATGTAAGGAAATCAGGAACTTAATTGCTTTATTGCAAAGTGCTTCACATTTTGTTCCACTTTGACTTCTGACTCCATGTGCATTGATCCCTCTGGATAATCACCCTTCACTGGGATAAAAATCGCTTGCCTCTCAATAACACTCAATCCCTTTGAATGAAGATTGGATCCCTCGTTAAAATCAATCCATCTCTATCCTTTAGATACAGCTGACACATTGGTTTAACTTTTTTTTAAGCTCAGGCTCTGGACAATATTTGTCAGCCAGTGAGCTGGAAGCTGGCAGAGTAAATGACTCATGGCAAACAGTCAATTGTACTCCACACAGCGCCACTTTATCAAAAGAAAACATTGTCTGTTTAATGAGAAGGGGAAGCAAAGCTATAACCAAAATGATAGCAACTTCTCTCAATAAAAGCAGGATGATTTCTCCGGAGTAATACATTGTGAGGAGGATATACGAGAAAGATGTGTATAAAGCCAGTCTCCATCACCTGAAGTCATGAGGTCATTATTCAATCATTCATGCGTTGACATACAATATTTGCAATATGGCACTATTTTCAATGTTTATAGCAAAGTTCAAACTTTTTGGCTTGTGTTTCATTCTCTCTGAATCAGTGCAATTACCTTCACCTGAGGAACAGCTTCTTCCCACGGGCAGTGAAAACGCTGAACGACCAAAGGAACTGCTCACACTAACCATCTGAGGCTCTCGTATTCATGAAACAATATTTATTTATTTATTTGCATCAATGAAATACTTGTCTTGCACATGTATTGTTTGTAATGTCTGTTTCTGAGTGATTTCCACCAAGGACTGGAGAACGCTGTACTTGTGCAATCAGATGTCAATAAGCTTGATTTGACCACCAATTCAGTAAAAAGGTTTGGAATGCAATGACATCAAATGAGAAGGATGGATGGTGAGGAGAGCTGGGGAGAAAAGATAAATTTTGTTCCGTGTGCTTGTACTCACCCCCTTGCACACAGGAAATGTGGATCGGTTGGGAAGCAACAGGCCATTCTTTGCATAAAGTATCGGGAAGTAATTGCTTGAGGATAATACTGGTAATAATGTAATGTTACATTAAATGCTCAGTAGGTTGGATGATATCCGTGGGGAAAGATAATTTAGGTTCATAACCTTTCTTGAAATCTGGATGTTTGAATTAGTTGAATTTATTTTTTTTAAATTTCAACATACAGCATGGTAACAGCCCCTTTCATCCCATAAGCCCATGAAGCCCAATTACACCTGATTGGCCTAAAACCTCCTGTATGTTTTGAATGATGGAAGGAAACCGGATCATCCAGAGGAAATCAACACAGACGCAGGGAGAATGTGCAGACTCCTTACAACAGTGCTGGATTCGAACCCCGGTTGCATGCCACCGTGAGATAGGGAGGAGTGAATATTACCAAGGGAATGTTTGTGATCGGGAAGACCAAGAGAGACTGGATGACACACATGGTTGGGGAGGATGCAGAAATCTTGTCAATTGCAGTGAGAGGAAATTTAAATGGAAGAAGTTGTGGGGGCAGGGGGTGAATGTGGATGTATAATGCTGGAACTCTGATCCAATTGACCAAGCATGATCCATGGAAGAAGAAATATCAATGATGGTTTCATTAACTTTAATCTGAATGGGTTTTGAAATTGTGGAATTCATTGTTGAGTCCTAAGAGCTGTAAGGCTCAGAGTCAGAAGGCAAGATTTTGTTCTTCAAGTTGATGCTAGACTTTACTGTCAAAGGTCTTCAACAAAGCCTAACCTTCACTCAAGGAACAGTATGCCCTCTCCCAACTTGATACAATATTCTTTTTCTTTGGCTTGGCTTCGCGGTCGAAGATTTACGGAGGGGGTAAATGTCCACGTCAGCTGCAGGCTCGATTGTGACTGACAAGTCCGATGCGGGACAGGCAGACACAGTTGCAGCGGCTGCAGGGGAAAATTGGTTGGTTGGGGTTGGGTGTTGGATTTTTCTCCTTTGTCTTTTGTCAGTGAGGTGGGCTCTGCGGTCTTCTTCAAAGGAGGTTGCTGCCCCCCGAACTGTGAGGCGCCAAGATGCACGGTTTGAGGCGATATCAGCCCACTGGCGGTGGTCAATGTGGCAGGCACCAAGAGATTTCTTTAGGCAGTCCTTGTACCTCTTCTTTGGTGCACCTCTGTCACGGTGGCCAGTGGAGAGCTCGCCATATAACACGATCTTGGGAAGGCGATGGTCCTCCATTCTGGAGACGTGACCCACCCAGCGCAGCTGGATCTTCAGCAGCATGGACTCGATGCTGTCGGCCTCTGCCATCTCGAGTACTTCAATGTTAGGGATGAAGTCGCTCCAATGAATGTTGAAGATGGAGCGGAGACAACGCTGGTGGAAGCGTTCTAGGAGCCGTAGGTGATGCCGGTAGAGGACCCATGATTCGGAGCCGAACAGGAGTGTGGGTATGACAATGGCTCTGTATACACTTATCTTTGTGCTGCTCTCCATTGCAGGAAAAATCTTCGCTAGGATTCTCCTAAATAGAATAATATCTAGTGTCGCCGAGAATATTCTCCCAGAATCACAGTGCGGCTTTCGCGCAAACAGAGGAACTACTGACATGGTCTTTGCCCTTAGACAGCTCCAAGAAAAATGCAGAACAAAACAAAGGACTCTACATCACCTTTGTTGACCTCACCAAAGCCTTCGACACCGTGAGCAGGAAAGGGCTTTGGCAAATACTAGAGCACATCGGATGTCCCCCAAAGTTCCTCAACATAGTTATCCAACTGCACGAAAACCAACAAGGTCAGGTCAGATACAGCAATGAGCTCTCTGAACCCTTCTCCATTAACAATGGCGTGAAGCAAGGCTGTGTTCTCGCACCAACCCTCTTTTCAATCTTCTTCAGCATGATGCTGAACCAAGCCATGAAAGACCTCAACAATGACGACGCTGTTTACATCCGGTACTGCACGGATGGCAGTCTCTTCAATCTGAGGCGCCTGCAAGCTCACACCAAGACACAAGAGAAACTTGTCCGTGAAATACACTTTGCAGATGATGCCGCTTTAGTTGCCCATTCAGAGCCAGCTCTTCAGCGCCTGACGTCCTGTTTTGCGGAAACTGCCAAAATGTTTGGCCTGGAAGTCAGCCTGAAGAAAACGGAGGTCCTCCATCAGCCAGCCCCCCCACATCTCCATCGGGCACACAAAACTCAAAACGGTCAACCAGTTTACCTATCTCGGCTGCACCATTTCATCAGATGCAAGGATCGACAATGAGATAGACAACAGACTCGCCAACGCAAATAGCGCCTTTGGAAGACTACACAAAAGAGTCTGGAAAAACAACCAACTGATAGAATATTACAGCACTGAAAAACAGGTCATTTGACCCTTCCAGTCTGTGCTGACCAATAAAACTAGCTAATCCCACAGACCTAATGTCATTCCATAACCTTCCAGACCACTTCTATCCATGTATTTATCCAATTTATTTTTAAAATTCAAGATTGAATCTGCATTCACTACATCAGATGGCAGCCCGTTTCACACTCCTTACCACTCTCTGAGTGAAAAACTTTCCCCTTATGTTCCCCTTGTACCTCTTCCCTTTCAGTCAAAAGCTATGACCTCCCTTATTTATCTCCAAGGGTTGTACCTGACAACCCTGAGAATTCAACACCGAATTCAACCCAGTTTTCTTCAAACTGGCCACTTCTGATGAAAGGTCGTCAACCTGCAACATCAACTCACATTTTGTTAGTCTCCGTCTTTGCTGCCTGAACTACTGGGTATTTCCATTCCCTTTTATTTCAGATTTCCAGCAACTCAGTATTGCATAGTTCCAGAATTGTATTAATTCCTCTCTCCCCTGGACTCGCACATCTCCTTCTATTTACACCTCCATCACCAAATTAGAATCGGCATATTCACTTACCTAGGGCTTTGTACAACTGCAGCACAACATGGAATCCCTTGGAAATACAACCGTTTATGACTAAATTGACCTTTCTGATTATTTTTTGTGACTGTCCATAATGTTTTAATGGCTTTTGCATATAGGCCCTAAGGTCACTGAACCTCCACAGCTTCTTTTGAGTGTACATTGTTCTTCAGGATACACACTGTTCGAGCAGTGCTGTTGACCCCAGAACAATAGAACATCAATTGACTGAGCTGTTAATAACCGAGTTGTCAATTCAAGTGACGTCACAGGCTCTAAAATCCAGTTGAGGTCAGGAGTAGTGACCTTTAAAATGATCAATTGCTAGAAATTTCTGGCTCACTAACATCTCAAGCACCTACTTTCAGTAAGTTCATGTCATTCTCCCAACATTTCCTACTGCACAGTCTAGATTCTCCCACACTTACACACAGCAGAGGAACTACAGCAGGCTAATGAACTTAGAGGAGCAGAAATAGACTATTCAGCCCATTGAGTCTGCCCTGCCATTTAATTATGAGCTGATCAATTTTCCCCACTCAGGCCCACTGCCCGGCCTTCTCCCCATAACCTTAATCAAGAACCTAATAATCTCAGTCTTAAATACACCCAGAGTCCTGGCCTCCGCAACCACTCATGGCAACAAATTCCACAGATTTACCACCCTCTGGCTGAAGAAATTTCTATGCATCTTTATTCAATCCTGAAGATGCACCCTCTTGTCCTGAACTCTCCCACTATGGGAAACAACCTTTCTACATCGACTCTGTCCATAACCTTCAACATTCAAAATGGTTCAGTGAGATCTCCCTCATTCTCTTAGATTCCAATGAGTACAGGCCAAGAGCTGTCAAACAGTATGAGGAGTGATTCCCAGAATCATCCTAGTGAACTTCCTTTGAACCCTCTCCAATGTCAGCACATCCTTTCTTAAATGAGGAACCCTAAACCACTCACAAAACGCCAAATGAGATCTCACCAGTGCCTTATAGAGCCTCAACATCACATCCCTACTCTTGTATTCTGAGTCTTTGGGTTGTGGGAGGAAACTGGAGAGCAGCTGGAACGTCGTGCCATGCCAAAAGAGACCCCAGTCATGCAGTCTTCTAACCCTGGCAAGACACTCAGCTCAAAGAATCAAAATTCATCTTTCAGATGAATAAACAAAGTCACATCATGCCAAATAAAACACTCCTCTTCTTGGTTCATGTTTCTTGTCACTCCATAAATTTCAGCCAATCAAGTTAGAAGGCAGGAAAGATGCCTAATAAGCCAAATGACCTTCGAGAATTACCGTTGTCCCTTGAATCTACAAATGCCAAATCCTAATTGCCTTGACATCTTGATTAGGCCAATAGCTCGTAAGATTAATGCTGCTGAAATGCAGTATAAGGGGTGATGGATGAAGTATGCGCTTCTTCCTCCGCCTCTTCCTCCTCTTGAAGCTGAGAGGTGAAGGGAATGATCCATCTCGCTAACTGTATGTCCCACCGTCTGGTGCATCCAAAGTCACAGTTTAAAAATCAGTTCTCTAATCGCACCAGCTTCAGATGGAGATAACTCCTACTTTAATGATTCAAAGGTTTTAGCATAACAGAATGATGCAGTATGGGAGGCTTATGCCAGATCTTTGACAGAACTATTCAATTAGTCCCACTTCCCTATTGAACCAACAATATAAAACAATACCAATAAGGGTTTTGCAGTCGACAGAAGTAAAACATGAAAGTCTGCAGACACCGTGATTAAAGTAAAAACACAAAGCTGGAGAAACTCAGCGGGTCAAACAGTGCTTTAGATTACAATGTTTTAGGCTCAAGCCCTTCATCAAGGTATGAAAAACTGTAGACAGGTGCCAAATCAGAATAGTGGAGGAGTGGTTCAGAGGGAGGAGCATGGCTCCAAAGGCAGGAAATCATAGATGGGCAAGGGAGGGAGGGCACATCAACAAGCAAGGGGAGGGGGGGAGGTGGCTCTGTGAATGGAGAGTGAAGAGGAAGGAGAGCTGGAAGGAAGGAGACAAAGATAAAGGGAAGGGATGGAGAATGGAGAGTAGGCCAGCAGAAACCAGAGCATTTAATGTTAGTACCATCTGATTGGAGAGTGACCCAGAGAAAACCCGCATGAAGAACAAGCAAACTCCACAACAGACAACACTCAAGGTGAGGCTAAAACCCAGGTTGCTGGCACTGTGGGGAAATTCTATTCATGCACATTCAATGTTCAAATCTAAAGGCAAAAATCTTCCTAAATTAGTGTAATCTATGCTGGTGGTCATCTATTTTCAGAGAACTGGAGAACAATTCCTGTTCACTGAAACCTCACATTGTAAACTCTGCGTGTTTTGTTGATTGTTTCACGCAGCACAGCTTTTGCTATGAATGTAAATGAATACTGGTTGACCGTTTTGAGTTTTGTGTGCCCGATGGAGATGTGGGGGGGCTGGTAGTCATGGTGGGGAGCTGGCTGATGGAGGACCTCAGTTTTCTTCAGGCTGACTTCCAGGCCAAACATTTTGGCAGTTTCCGCAAAGCAGGACGTCAAGCGCTGAAGAGCTGGCTCTGAATGGGCAACTAAAGCGGCATCATCTGCAAAGAGTAGTTCACGGACAAGTTTCTCTTGTGTCTTGGTGTGAGCTTGCAGGCGCCTCAGATTGAAGAGACTGCCATCCGTGCGGTACCGGATGTAAACAGCATCTTCATTGTTGGGATCTTTCATGGCTTTGCGGAAACTGCCAAAATGTTTGGCCTGGAAGTCAGCCTGAAGAAAACTGAGGTCCTCCATCAGCCAGCTCCCCACCATGACTACCAGCCCCCCCACATCTCCATCGGGCACACAAAACTCAAAACGGTCAACCAGTTTACCTATCTCGGCTGCACCATTTCATCAGATGCAAGGATCGACAATGAGATAGACAACAGACTCGCCAAGGCAAATAGCGCCTTTGGAAGACTACACAAAAGAGTCTGGAAAAACAACCAACTGAAAAACCTCACAAAGATAAGCGTATACAGAGCCGTTGTCATACCCACACTCCTGTTCGGCTCCGAATCATGGGTCCTCTACCGGCACCACCTACGGCTCCTAGAACGCTTCCACCAGCGTTGTCTCCGCTCCATCCTCAACATCCATTGGAGCGCTCACACCCCTAACGTCGAGGTACTCGAGATGGCAGAGGTCGACAGCATCGAGTCCACGTTGCTGAAGATCCAGCTGCGCTGGATGGGTCACGTCTCCAGAATGGAGGACCATCGCCTTCCCAAGATCGTATTATATGGCGAGCTCTCCACTGGCCACCGTGACAGAGGTGCACCAAAGAAAAGGTACAAGGACTGCCTAAAGAAATCTCTTGGTGCCTGCCACATTGACCACCGCCAGTGGGCTGATAACGCCTCAAACCGTGCATCTTGGCGCCTCACAGTTTGGCGGGCAGCACCCTCCTTTGAAGAAGACCGCAGAGCCCACCTCACTGACAAAAGGCAAAGGAGGAAAAACCCAACACCCAACCCCAACCAACCAATTTTCCCTTGCAACCGCTGCAATCGTGTCTGCCTGTCCCGCATCGGACTGGTCAGCCACAAACGAGCCTGCAGCTGACGTGGACTTTTTACCCCCTCCATAAATCTTCGTCCGCGAAGCCAAGCCAAAGAAAGAAGAAATGAATACTTCAATAGGTCAGAGTTAAATGGACTTACAGGCTTCCATTCAACCAATGAACCACTGCTAATTCACATCTGTCGAGAGAGTTAAGCTTCTGCCTTTCTTTTGATTCATATCTATCCTGAGTGATAATATATGGACATGTATGTGTTCCTTACATTAGAACTGAGCAATAGAGGGTATATGGAGAAATATGAACTAGTTGCATCACTGACTGGTACGGTCATGTAAATGCATAGGACAGGAAAAGTCTGCAAAGTTGTGAACTTGGCCAATGCCATCATGGGCACCAGTCTTCACTCCATCGAGGAAATTTACAAGAGGCGGCACCTTAAAGAAAGCAGTGTCTATCCTCAAGGACCCCCACCACCCAGACCATACCCTCTTCCCACTGCTACCATCAGGAAGTATAGGAGCCAGAAGACAGGCACTCAATGGTTCAAAAACACTTTCTTCCCCTCTTACCATCAGATTTCTGAATGGACAAAGAACCACAGACACTAATGTGGAAGAATAAGTTTTATGAAAATGTTTAATAAAAGGTTATGTTATTTGGTAAGGCTTTCAGTTGTGCAAACCACGGGCATATAATTGTTTCTCAACATCTGTGCTGAAGTGAGATAGCAGCTTATCCACAAGAATGTCAGCATGATTTTGGATGGGAACATTCTGAATTTTCCAGATAATACTCGACATTACAACGTAACATATAATGGCAAACGCAAAATGCAGGTGTGTGAGGCTTCTGTGAAACTTGCCAGGGTCTCGTGTGGACCCCTGCCCAAACTGTGCAATAATGTACAATGAACCCTCCGGTAATCAGTGCAGAGAATGAGTCTCTGAACTGACCGTAATAAAGAAGATGTATGTTTACTTGGTTCTTTGGTGTTTTCTGCAGTCCGACTTCTTACAGCGCAGGATGACTTTAATGTTACCTGACTTTCTCTTCTTTTGCACTTATTTATTTTAAATGTAATTCATAGCAATATGTGCACCTGCAATGCTGATGAAAAACAATGAATTTTGTGACATGTTCATGACAATAAATTCTGATTCTGATTTGGAGATAAAGAGATCCAGCGAAACTTATCTGTCTTGTTTATTCAGATCTCTAACCACACTGAGCATGAATGCACATTTCATCATCCATTTATAAATACTATACCTCACATCTATTCTTCTCTGTTCCAATTCCCATTTGATGGGGGCCGTGGGTAGGTTGTATAATTGTCCATTGAATGAATTGTTCTGGTTGCTGATTTCACCTTTCAACAAAATTATGGTTTGTTTTTTTTAAACACAGCTGCTGCATTCTAGGAAATTATTCCCATATTCCCAGAACGCATGCTGTGTAAAAAGCACGGAATGGGAATGAAGGTGCCATTCCCATTCTGACCTTTTACCTCCAAGACCCCTTGCCAATTTCACCAGTACGCCTGCAGTCTGAAGTGAATTTTATGCTGTCTAAGTGCACATAAAGAAACGGAAATTTGGAGCTTTGGTCATTCGTGTGTGAACGTCCAATGCCAAGATGTCAGACATTCTTCAGACCAAAAAATCATGCAAAGTCTATTCAAAACACACATCTGATGCACAACATCAGCTCCTTCACATCTGACTTACAGGGAGGGGTGACCCAGAGGAATTAAACTGTAGAACACACCATTCCACAACAGGCACAGCCAATGCCTTCAGTGGCAAGGACAATAATGTAACAATGGTGTAAATGGTCTGATAAAACAGAACCCCCAAAAAGTAATCCAGAGACATGTTCAAATTCCACCAGAGAAGAAGGGGCATTTAAAATGTGTTAATTAAATCAATCAGATAACGGTGATTACAGAACAACCAAACTGTCATTAATATCCATCTGGATCACGAAGACTCTTTCAGGAGAGAACTTCAGTTTCCATGTCCCTGACAATGAAGTTGTCTCTTAACTTTCCTCTGACCTGGGTGAGCATCACACTCAATTCAAGAGCATTATGGATTACGCTTACAAATGGAGGCCTCTTCAACCATGTACAAGGAAGAGACAGTAAAACCCCCAGTATCGAGAATTCAACCAACCAGCAAAAAAAATTGAGGAAAACAAATTTAAAAATTAAAATAAATAATAACATAATAGTTTAAAAATAGCTTAAAATTGTAAAAGTAAATGTTCTCAGTATCAGAATTTATTATCATGAACAATTCATGAAATTTGCTGTCTGCTGCAGCATCAGAGTGAAACCGTACATATTATAACCATCTTCCAACATGACTACATAAAAACTAATTCTTCTTCTTCTTTGGCTTGGCTTCGCGGACGAAGATTTATGGAGGGGGTAAATGTCCACGTCAGCTGCAGGCTCGTTTGTGGCTGACAAGTCCGATGCGGGACAGGCAGACACGATTGCAGCGGCTGCAGGGGAAAAATGGTTGGTTGGGGTTGGGTGTTGGGTTTTTGTGCACAAAAACTATGACAGTGTCTTTGGTTCATGATTACTCAGGAATCTGATGGCAGTGGGGAAGAAGAAGTAACACATAAATCTTTGATGAAGGTGGGAGCAAATATCCAAGCAGCAGAGTGACTTGGTTGCGCTTTGCTCATAGCAGCTGTTTGAATAAAGCTGTGTATAACAGTAAAGGCATAGCCCAGGATGAAGAGCTGGTTGATGCTGCTCGATGCCACTCACTGTCAGGGTGACTCTCTTAAAGTGTCTCCTTATCCTTGCTTAGTAAGGCCAGAGGCTTTACCTGTAAACTTGGGGTGGAGGCTACTTTTCTTTTATGTTATTGTTCAACTTTCGGGCGGTTCCGTGGAGGGGTAGGAACCTGCAGATGCAACAACGGTTAAATATTTTCAAAGAATGTGATGGAAAATAAAGTAAATTGATTGAAGGTTTGTATAATCATTGTCAGTTTAAGTAGTATAGTATTTGTCTTTTGCCTTTTAAACTGTTTATTCTTAACGTAGGTGTATTGTAACAGCAAGACTCAAGCTTTTGGAAAATACATTTATCTGGCATCACCAATCCCCATAGGTTGGATACCAGAGGTTTTTACTGTATTTGAAAGCACCTTTCCCTGATTGGGATCTGCTATTAATTATTAATTATTCCACAGTTACATAAATCTGTTCAGCAGACATGATAGATGTGGGAAAAACATGTTTTGTGCACTGTATTTCCACTGAAAGCTGCTCTCTTATCCTCGGTTCTTCATGCCTTGCAAAGTGAAAAGCTTTCTGGAGGAAGAGGCAGCGGGAGAGAAGGAAGAAGCAATTTACAGTTTCCCTCCAAGGTGTTGGTGCTATTTCTAATGCATGTTGATGGGGCAGGAAGCTGTGTGTATCACGTTCTCCAAGTCAGCAAGAGCATTCCTGACACATTTTCCAACACCAATCACAAATGCATTTGCGCTTCAAGCTGTGAATGTAATGAGCAAGGTGGAAAATGACACACAGGAAGGCTCAGGGGCACAGCTAGATGACTACCAAGACCCCCACCACCCCCCCTCCAAAGCTGTTGGAAGGTGCCTTGCATTGATAGTCACAGAGCAATGACAAGCTTGCTTCATTCATCAGACTCCCACAGCAGCAAAATCACACAAATCCCACTCACAAGATAACTTGTGCTTGCTTTCTCAGTACTTGTTTGGTGGGTCAGTAGATTTAAGGCCCAGTCGTAACCGCATAAAACTTTTGATAAAATCTGGCTTAATGCAGGAAGCATGGATTTACCAGAGACTTGTGACATCACCACTCAAGGAGCCGTTGAGACTGATGAACAAAAGCTTAGATGGAGCAATAGTTTTCAAATCAAATTTATTGTCATCTGATTTCACAAATGCAACCCGACGAAACAGCGTTCTCCACTCCTCGGTGTAACCAGACACATAACCAGACCAAACACACACGCAGACAAAAAAAAACCATATGCAGGATAAGAATTTCATCTCTACAAATAAATAAATAAATATTGTTTTGTGACTATGAGAGTCTTGGATGGTTAGTGTGCGCAGTTCAGCATTCTCATTGCCCGTGGGAAGAAACTGTTCCTCAACCTGGTGGTCCTGGCTCTGATACTCCTATATCTCTTTCCCAATGGGAGCAGCTAAAAAAATGTTGTGTGCAATGATCATAAAGGAGGTAGAAAATTTCAAGCTTGTCACAAAGTACCTTGTACAAGGGGAAGGGTCCATCCGCGAACAGACTAACAGATTATCTCCAGCATTCATACAACTGTGTAATGAGTACAATTTACAGAGTGCAGGATTACAATGAAAAGGAAGCTCAATTAGCACCAAGCAATGGAAATGTGATAACACCATTGTGGGCTTCATTCAGGAATCTGATGGGTACAAGAAAAAAAAATTGTCATTAAGCCTGTTGGTGGATGCTCTCGATGTGACGAGGGAAAAGAGATTATCTCTGGCATATCAGAATCAGCATCAGAATTTATTGCCATGAACAAGTCATGAAATTTGGTGTTTTGCGGCAGCATCTTAGTGCAAACATTCATACTAAGAAGCATCTTACAACATCACTAAATAAAAAAAAAATGCATGAAAAGTAAGGCAGTGTCTTCGTTCATTGATTATTCAGGAATCGGATGGCAGCTGTCCTTGTGCGGCTGAGTGCTCATCTTTAGGCTCCTGTACCTTTTCCCAAATGGTAGCAGAATGAAGTGGGCATGGTTAGGGTGGTGGGGGTCTTTGAGGATAGAGGCTGCTTTTTTAAATCTCCGCCTCATGCAGATGTCCTCGAAGGAGTGAAGTCTGGTGCCTGTGATGTCGCAGTCCAAGTTAACAACCTTCTAGAGTTTATTCTTTCAATGGGTCTTTCAATATATTCTAAGAGAATAAAGGTTGAGTCTATGGATGACTCTGGAAGTTTGTGTTATGTTCTTAGCTGCATTCAATACTTCCATAGCTTCTGATTCTGAGAAGAGTAGCTCCTGTATCATGCTGTGATGGATCCAGCAAGTATGCTTTTGATGGTGCACATGTACAAGTCTATGTTTGAAGAGGTTCATGTTGAACCTCCTTATTCTTATAGGAAAATAGAGGCATCGGTGTACTTTCCTGACCAATGTGCTTACATCTTTGTACTGGGTCAGGCCAATGAATATATTTATTCCAAAGAACCTGAAGCTATCTACTCTTTCATCTTCAGCACCAAGAACGTTTACAGTGGGAATTACAGAGCTCAAGGCCTTACAGGTGAACTGATGCAAGTCAAGCACTATTATTAAAGCAAACTTTAGTCATTGACAGTAAACATTCACCATCCTCCCCCCAATTCAACTTTCAGTTCACAGTTTCAATCTTTGGATTGTCATTTAATCCTAATGGAAAGTTCCAAAACATTTAACAAAAATATAAAAGCTCTTTAAAGAACATTCGTTGCACAACTTGTTAACCTACAGTACAAGCTACTTTCCCACGTCTCTACTCTTTTAATCCTTTGGACTCTTGGCCATTTTTAACCTTTCATAATATATACTCCAGACTAGGTCCATGGGTAAACAGGAGGTAGGTGATCTTTTCAGTCACAATACCACATTGTATCTGGCCCGTCACTGTTCATATCCTACGTCGTTCAAGATACTCAAACAACAATTTTGAATGCTCTTACCTTTATTTTTTTCTCATTGTGGAACTTGGCAAAGGAGCGGTTTTTACCCCAACCTTTGCAAAGATACACTTTATAGTATGAACACCAGTATGAATCAGCTGATGGTTGGGTATAAAACCAGTACCGGAAAACCATAAATTGATACGAGTTTGGAGGTAGTCCCAGAAAACTGCGACATTTGGAGTATGTGGGCTTTTTGGTAGTCAAGCAAAACTGGGACACGAAGTACATGCACTTCTTGAGAGTTCTGGAAAACCGGGACATGAAATCCAAAGGATTAAATCACTTTATCATGTTTGATCTCTTTATTCATCTTCTTTTTGAATTCTGACTGATTACGACCCTATGAAGCAGATTAATTATTTCACTCCATTCAAGGTCTCCTGTAAATACAAACAGCAGTTGTCATAGCGGTTAGCACAACGCCTTTACAGCACCAGCAATTGGGACCAAAATGCAGTTCGAATTCCACGCTGTCTGAAAGAAGTTTGTACATTCTCCCTGCATCTGTGTGGGTTTTCTCTGGGGGCTCCCGTTTCCTCCCACCATTTTAAAAAATTTACCAAGGGTGTAGGTTAATTGGGATTATATCAAGGGTAAATTGAGGACCACGGACTCCTGGGCTGAAATGGCCTGTTACCGAGCTGTATGTCTAAATTATTTTTTTTATTTTTTAAATTCTATTTCCCTTTGTCCTATCTCACACAAGTCCCATTTACCCTTCACCCCAGCCCAGAGGAGACCTGCATTCCTTCAAAGCTCAAGAATTCCTTCCTTAAATTACTTAAGCAATTAACTAGTTCTCATCTTTTATTTCAAATGTCCCCATTTTGCAATGCCTTAACACAAGAATCCTCAAAAAATATCTATCCTCTTCCAATTCCAGTGTCTTAAGCATCTCCACCATTTGAGCCACATCTTCATCAGCCAATCCTTAAGAACTGGGATTCTCTCAATAAACTTTTTTTTCTTCCTTTGTTGCTTCGGAAAGTCCACTTCAATCATTCTCACGATGTTTCCTTCTACTGGTTATTTTCTCATTTTGTCTGTTCTCACTCCTGTGAAGCACCTGGAACATTTGACTATCAGAATGTATAAAGTCACACTGTTATTAATAAATCTCTTCATTTTGTTAATGACCAGAGACAAAATGAAGATAATTCAACAATGTACTATCATACAAAGTGTTCCTGATTTTATATATCACTAACTGATTACACTGGACCACTATTTCTTTTCCCCCAAAGGGTTTTCTTCCTATAACAAAATTGCACCTATGATAGACAACTTCAAGCTGAACACAAAGATAATTTCAGATTTGTTGTATCGCGTTGGACAAACATTAAATTAACTCTTATTTAAATTTAGCATGTTTCATCGCATAATGATACTGACACATTGCATTATTGAACTGACCTAAAAATGTTTTGCCGCTGATTTTTATTTGTACTCAGCATCTAATGCCCCTCATTTCAGTGTCCAACAATAGTTGGCCAGCTTTGATGGATTTCAGCTGCCCCAATACTGCTTTTCCATGATCACAATGTCCTGGTGAAAACCTTGTTACAACCTAGACCAGCAGCAATAGAAATTCACCAAGTCAAAGGTATCTTCAAAACAATCATTTTTATTAATAACTATTAAAAATATAAAATATTATTTAATTCTAAAGTGTGAGACAGACCCAGAGCCCAAACCATTACAGTTCAGACACAATTCTGAAAAGTTAATTTCAAAGTTCAGTATTAAAAATCTTTTGTGTTGAAACTCAATCTTTAAAGTGTTCTTCCAAAGTAATTATGGAGGAGATGAGGTGCCAAGTCACCAGAATTTTCAAAACTCACAAATTCTTGTAAACTTGCTTTCAGAGAAATGTTTCACAATTCCACTCTCTTGCATGGAGGTTATGGAACTTGCGATTTGCACAATGATTTTAGACAAAATGACCATTACAATGGACACAATAGCACTCCCCTCTCTTAATAAAGAGAAACAGTCAAAGTAACCATCTTTTCCCAAGCTATTTAGATTCTGTGTTACTCCCTGGACAAGGAGAAGACAATTGCAGTCTTTCTCACAGAATGTTACTGCATTTCTGACTTCTGATGAAAACTGGCTGAATATTTAAAATACTGCTTCAAGTGCCTTTAATTACATGATTGCTTTGACCACTACATGATTTTTAGGTTTCATTCTCCAAATGTATGAGTTCACAAGCAGATAGTCTCCGTCTTGTCACAGGTGCCTTTCTGAGCAAACATTCATTGCTTTTAGTATTACTATGGAACAATCAACTCTAGTTTTGTTGCTCAGTTTGCATCTGGACATAGACTCAACATCTCTCCAAAATGGTGCTGTGTGTATTTTTCCCCTGTCCAACCAACAAAGTAACTTTACCAAAAAAATATTACAACCTAAAGATTAATAAGAGCAGTTGCCAATAAAATCTGCATCTATCCTGAATAAGCATGCCCAGGTTTAAGACAACATTTGCATAGGACCCGTTTTGAGTGCATGCCCAAGCATGCTTGGATTGACCAAAACAGCTTGCTTTGTGGGGAATATTCTCAGACTTTAAATATGACATGAAATCACAAAATTAGGTTATATCTAAAAATATAGTATATGATGGGAATTTTTTGTTAATTTTTGTGGTCAGCAGCTCAAAATCCATAAAATACACCCAAAAGTGTTGAGGAAGCAAAATCTTTCTTTCCTTTTCTATTCTAAAGGCAGATTTTACTTTTATTCAATATCCACAACATATTCATTCACAGCCACAGTCGCACTTTGTCACCATCTCTGAATGTCCATTAAAACTGACAAGAGTTTGGACCAAATTGGCTCACACTAACCTCACACTAACCACTCACCACACTAACCATTCACCACACTACCTTAATCAACACCTCTATTTCTTGAGAAAACTAATCAATTTCCTAGTTTCACAGCTGAGTGCATACTCTTCATGACAATCGACCGCATGCATCTCCTGCCCTAAAGGTGTGTTCTGGAGCTCACTTCAACTTTAAACATTGGATTCTTTTTCATACATATAAAAGTAACCAAATCTCCTGACAAAAACCAAGATCAGCAAGGCTCGGATACTCATTTAACAAGGCCACTACTTAACTGATAACCTGGATATCTGCATTAATAACTGAGTTCACATCTCACCACTGCAGCCCTAAAATGAAATTTCAGTTAATAATCTAATTTTTTTTGCAAAAATAATAACCATTCATAATGACAACAACAATTATTAATTTGTTGTAAAACTAAACATCTATTGTTCCAAAAGGACATTATGCCTGGTCATGATGTCACTTTGAACTTAAAACAAAGTGACTAATTGTGAAACAAACTCCGGATGTCACTCACTCCAACCAATAAATGACAAGTGAAACACTGCAGATGCTGTGATTATAGTAAAACCACACATCTTGACTTTGACTCAGGCCTGAAGCATTGGTGATATACTGTACTTTTACTTCCTATGGATGCTGTGAGACCTGCAAAGTTTCTCCAGCATTTTTGTGCTTTTACTTCGAACTATTATTGAACTTTTATTCCTCTATTTTCAAGTTTCCTTCAAAAAACTGATAGCTTTAAAGCAGAGAAGTCCACATCTCAGCCCTGTGCTATTATGGTTCCACTTTTTAATCTTTACAGTTTCCTCTGGAAGGTTTAAAACATTTCATATTACATTTCAGTGATATAGTCAAGACTAGCATTGCCCATCCTGAATTGAGAAGGCACAATGAGCCACCTTCTTGAACCACCCTGTAGTGAAGCAGTTCCCTGATGAGTGTGGATGGGAATTTCAGGATTCAGATCCAGTGATTATAAGATTTCAGATTCAGATTTATTGTCAGAGTACATACATTTTTTTACGAAATTTATTTATAGTATCTCCATACATTCATTTCAAATTGACTTATTATAATATTACATAATAGATACTAAATAATTTTCACATTTTCACCCCCCCCCCCACCTCCCCTAACCCCTTAGGAAACCACCTTGTGGTGGTTAATTCCCAAAAACCCAAATGGGTGTGGTATAAACCACAAGTGGCATATGACTTTCAGGAGCAGAAGTACCACTCCCTCCCCACTCCCTCCCCCCTCCCCCCAGGCAGACAAAATACACGTATAAACCGAAAAATCATCATTTCTTATATCCATAAAACCCCGGTCCATCAATTTAACCAATCTTATTCATAAACTCTTTTTTTTGAAAATTCAAACTTGATATTAAATTTTGCACCCTTTCCACCTTCCCAACACATTGTAAACATTGTTTACAATCAATAAAAGTTTTTTTTTAATTTTTTTTTCAAGTCTTCCTGAATTTCATCCACTGAATTAAAACACCTCTGAACTTCCCAGTTCAACACCGAATCTTCCATTCTTCTCAGTCTCAAGTTGAATTTGTAGCTTACTTTCAAAAAAAGTTTTTTTCAAATCTTTTAAAATTTTCTTGAACATAATTCCTTCGGTCTTGATCTTCTAAAGCATCAATGTTATTCTTAAGTTCTTTCTTCTGTGTTTCCTAATTTAATACCAGATTTTCCACTTTGTCAATCTTCTCAATGTTAAGTTGAAATTATTGTTTATTTTCAAGAAAAACTTATTCAAAATTTTTAACTCTTCTTGGACATTGCTCCTTCGACTTTAATTTTATAAATCATCAATCTTGTTCATAGTTTCTTTCTACTGAATTTCCAAATTTAATAATAAAGTTTCCGTTTTTTCCAATTTTTTCAATATTAAACTGATCTTGTTGTTTAGTTTAAAAAAAACCTTTTCAAAACTATTAAAATCTGTTTGCAATGTATGCATACTCACAGATAATAAATTCACTCTTCCAATATTCCATCCAAAAAAAATCACTGATAAACCTTATTGCAGGTCAAGGAGTTCCATATATATGTTTATCTTCAGAAAATATTTCAAATATTTCAAATCAACATTCGTCGCCATCTTTCAAAAAGGAGTCCGAAATCAACTTTAATAAGTTCTGTTCTTGAGAAAATTCCAGCACCAACTCCGGCTCTGTCTGGGCAAATAGGTCAAATTTCTTCCAAAGTCAAAGAATGTAATTTTGTTCTGTATTTATAGATAATAAATTCATCCTTCCGATATTCCATCCAAAAAAAATCACTAATAAACTTTAATGTTATCTGGATTTTTAAAACTCACGGGCAACCAATGCCAATTACTGCAATTTATCTTCATAAAACATTTCAAATCAATATTCATCACCATCTTTCAGAGGGGTGTCCAAGGCCAGCTTATCCGACAGTCCAATTAATGAGCTCCGTTCTTAAGAAAATTCCAGCCTTGACTCCGTGGTTCTGTCTGGGCAAGTAGGCCGAGTTTCTTCCAAAGTCGGAGAGTGTAGTTTTGTTCTGTATTTGAACTCTATTTTCCTTAATCTTTGTTGCCATTTTAAACATCTTTCAGAGGGGTGTCCAAGGCCAGCTTATCCGACAGTCCAATTAATGAGCTCCGTTCTTAAGAAAATTCAGCTTTGACTCCGTGGTTCTGTCTGGGCAAGTAGGCCGAATTTCTTCCAAAGTTGGAGAGTGTAGTTTTGTTCTGTATTTGAACTCTATTTTCCTTAATCTTTGTTGCCATTTTAAACTAAAAACAATTGATAAACAAAACAAAGACTTTTAACAGAAAAGAAATATTCTTAAAACGGGAATTTATATAACTGCCTGGGGGAGACCAGGAATGGACGTCCGCTCCCTACGCCATCTTGCCACGCCCCCCGTCAGAGTACATACATGACATCACATACAACCCTGAGATTCTTTTTCCTGTGGATGACAGTATTACCCCTTAGTAGTAATACACAACACAGACATGTAAGCAAATTAAGAAATGTAAACAAATTGCAACACAGGGTAAGAAAAACAATAAAGTGCAAAAATAAGAATACTTAAATGAGTCTGTGATTAAGTTGAGGAGTTTGATGGTGGAGGGATACCGCTGTTCTTGAACCTTTGGGGCAAGTCTGTTGGCTCCTATATCCCTTTCCTGATGGCAGCAGTGAGAGCAGACTATGTGCTGGGTGGTGTGGATCCTAGATGATTGTTGCTGCTCTCCGAGGAATGAAGGGATTGATTATACATCAGCCAGAAATTTGTGTATTGATGGCTTTCCTTGAGGTAAACTGTTCATATCCAGATTTACCACTGTGCTAAATCCACTTTAAAGTATAAAGCAAAAAGGCACCCCACCACCTCTTCAGCTATCATTAATCAAAATATCAGCAAAAATTATAGCCTTGGATTGCAAATCCTCAACTATCTTGGGCAATGAACAAGAGCTTTTCGCCCTTCCATTGAGTATAAAGAAACTTAAAACTTTAATTATAAGAGATGAATCCAAATGCTTAAAGTATATAACGGTGATTCTTTCATTTTTTTTTACATTTAAATTTAGACACATAGCACAGTTACAGGCCCATTCCGTCCATGAGCCTGTACTGCCCAATTACATTCAATTGGCCTACAACCCCCAGGACATTTTGAACGATGGGAGAAAACTGAAGCCCCTGGGTAAAACCCACGCAGACACAGGGAGAACATACAAACTGCTTACAGACAGCGCTGGATTCAAACCCCTTCCCCATCGCTGGCATTAACCACTATGCTAACCATTCTGCCCATTGAAAAGCTATTTTTCCCCTCACAGAGAATAGAAAAAGAAATAAAGAAACAAAACAAAAATGACCTCAACTGACAAAAGTAGCAGTAATCTCTTTCTCTCTCGCTCTATCTCTTCATCTTTTCTAATACAGTACTGAAAGATAACCTGGATTAGTGCCATGGTTTAAATGAAGGCTCTGTGAATCAGCATTGACAGGGAAAGTAGAAGAAGGAACCATAATGATCCTTCTGACAATTCATATGGCTGCCCTTGAATTTAATGAACTGTTGCAGTGACTGAGATTCAGACTTCCAGTTCCAAGCAATGAGTGAAGGATGGGGAAAATTCTTGTGAGCTCTTGTCTATTTACATTGTCTCGATAACCATTTATCTCTCAGAGAAACAGAGCTGGCAAGGCTTCACAATCATATGTGCATTATGAATCACGCCATCCAATGTAACATATCACCCATGCATCTGCATTCTATTTAAGACCAATATTATCATTACATAATTGCACATTAATCAACATTACTCCATGTTTATATGCTAGTAAAGTGAAATAGGAAAGGGAAGGCAATTTTCTGGTTTGTCAGCACATGCATTACCATTTAAATATGCTTCATATACTATTGAATCAAAAGCACCTTCCATCAGTCCTGTCCATTTGGAACAATAGAGGTACTGAAGTATTCTGTGACTCAATAAAGAAACGTTTGTATTCCTTTCACAAAATGCCATCACAATTTTCATTCAATAAACTCTTCTGCAACATATCGCACAGGAACCAATTTACACTAACTTTGTCCCACAAACAGCAAGCGATAATGATCTGAGAGGGTGGTAATGTTGATTGAGGAATGACACCAGGAAGAAAATACTACTTTTATTATCACCTGAGAGCCCAGATAAAGTATTAGTTTAAAGTGGAAAGAGTGCTGTGCTGAAGAGTTAGTCCAGAGTTTTGTGCACTAGTGTGGGAAAGGGATTGAAGCAGGAATCATTTACTGCGTTTGCTCTTCCTACCAACTCATCAGTGATATCTACAACTGTCAGAGCTGTCGCGGATAAACCTTAATTTTAGATTCATTTTCAGAGTGGGCAGCACGGTTGGCATAGCAGTTAGCACAATGCCTATAAGCGCCAGCAATTGGGACCTGACTGAGGTTCAAATCCCGCACTGTCTGTAAGGAGTTTGTACATTACCCCCCATGTCTGTGTGGGTTTACTCCAGGGGTTCCGGTTTCCTCCCACTGCTCAAAGCCTACCAGGGTTGTCGGTTAATGGGGTGTAAATTGGGCAGAACAGATTCATGGGGTGAAATGGCCTGATATCAAGCTGTACGACTAAAAATTTAAAAAAAATACTTACATGACATTATTTTCCTGTAGAGAAGGCAGAATTACCACTTATTGGTAGTGCAAACAAAAACTGACTCAACGTACACAAATAAACAAATAAAGCAATGTCAACAAACTGACAGATGAAAAAAAACCAAAAAAGTGCAAAAGTAAGTCCTTAAATGAGTCCCACCATTGAGAACATCTACAGGGAAAGCTGCCGTTGGAGAGAAGCAGCAATCATCAAGGACACCACCCACCGCACACTTTGTTGTCGCTGCTGCTGCCATCAGGAATGAGGTCTAGGTGCTGCAAAACTCACACCACCAGGTTCAGGGCCAGCTGCTTCCCCTCCACCATCAAACTCCTCAAAAACAAACTCAATCAGGGACTCATTTAAGGATTGCACCTGACCCAACCAGATAAAACACACAGACATTGTTTCAGAAATATGAGAGTCTCAGATAGTTAGTGTGAGCAGTTCCTTTGGTTATTCAGCATTCTCACCAAATGTATAGTTCCTAAGGGGCTAAATCTATTCAAGATGGGGAAGAGGTAATTGGAGAATAGCCTGAAGGAAAGAGGCATATCAGTTACAGTAGCAGTTGCTATTCGAGATGAGAGGTTAAAACATTATATGGGCTGATTCGAGCACAATATTTACCCTATTCCTTTTTAATGGTTATCTGGTTCTTTTCAAGTCAAGTTTATTGTCACCCGCATTCTTTATTATAAAATATGCACACACAAAACCAGACAGAACACATGCACAGACAAACAACACACTTGCAGGATAATTATTTGTATAAACAAATAAATAAATAGTTTCCCTAAACATGAGAGTCTCGGATATTGTGAGCAGTTCATTGAATTGTTCAGCACCCTCATTGCCCGTGGGAAGAAGCTGTTCCTCAGCCTGGTGGTGCTGGCTCTGATATTCCTGTATCTCTTACGTGAGGGGAGCAGCTGAAAAATGCTGTGTGTGGGGTGGAAAGGGTCCTCAATGATTTTGCATGCCCTCCCGGTAGATCACATTGATGGGGGATGTAGGGGAAACTCCAGTGATCCTCTCTGCCACTCTTACAGTCCTACAGATTAACCACCAAACCATTTCTCTGTAGCAACCCTTTGAATAACCACTGACGTTCAAACAGCCATTTACCATAATCTAACCTTAATCCCAGTTTCCATTCTTCCCATATTCCACCACCTCCCTCAACCCACTCCCCAAATCCAAACACTCACATGTACATAAAGGAAAAAGAACAAGGTTCAATTAACCTACCAACTCGCACATCTTTGGGATGTGGGAGGAAGCAGAGCATCCAGAGGAAGTCCATGCAGTCACAAGGAGATACAAAAGTTAAACAGGAAAGTCTGCATACACTGGGATTGTTGTACAATACACAAGGGTGCTGGACAAAGTCAGCAGATCAGGCAGTGTCCGTAGGAAGTAAATGGTAGCCAACATTTTAGGCCTGAGCCCTTCGTCAAGGTCTGAGCAAATGTTTTAAAGACATGCAGGGTTAGAAGGTTCTTTGATCACATGGGTATACTTGGATGGAACGGGCTCATGGGCTGGAAGGGCCTGTTACTATACTGTATCTCTAAATTCAATAAAAATTGAACAAGGACCTCATAGGACAGAGAATTACAACCTCAACTTTATGCGCAGCTGCTTGGAAAATGAAACATTGGAGTCGGTGAAAAGAAGTGGGAGTGAGAAAGACAACATCCTTTCCCTCAGCCAATTAGTAACAAAGAAGGCATGTATGTGATCACAGGAGAACTGTTGTTTAACACAAAGACATTGGGGATGGATGTGAGGGCACAGAGTGTGGTAATGATGTTGCTAAAATATAGCAAATAGCCTTCAGTAGCTCCTGGTAGATAAAGCACTCTAACTATATGTTGTAGTCAAAATAAAAGCCCGCAAGTCTGTGCCACCCAATTTAAACCCCATTAACCTACACCTAGCACATCTTGAATGGAGGGAGGAAACTGGAGGCCCCAGGGAAAACCTATGGAGGACCCAGGGAAAACCTATGGAGGCCCCAGGGAAAACCTATGAAGACAGAGGGAGAATGTACAAACTCCTTATGGACAGCACAGTAATAATGTCACACGAACTGCTCCATTAACCATCCCACCCCAATCATCAAGCACCTTATAGACAGCATGGGATTCAAACTCTGGTCCTGATCGCTGGCACTGTAAAGGCATTGCGCTAACCGTTACGTCAACCGTGCCTTAATTTGCCTTTTTCTTCTTCTTGCACTATTTTTATTTATCTTTTAATGGGACTCATACATGATGCTGCAGCAAATCAACAAATACCATCACAATAAATTTGGATTCTGAAAATGGGATTAATACAAATGAGTCTTCACTAGTTAGCAGACATGGTGGGATGAATGACTGTTTCCATGTTGCATGTCTCTACAAACTTGTAACATTTGAGAGGGAACTGAGGGCAAGAAGGGTTCCTGAAGGGTCCTGAGCAATGAAGGCTTCCTCATCTTGTTGGAGGTTTGGATATGGGCTTGGGTTGACGATGGTTTCAATTGAACTGGAGTCTTGTGTGGCTGCAGAAGCGCTGGAGGCAAATCCAGGGATACTCAGCAACTCTCGGGGAATTCCTTTGCTTCTCTTTCTTTAAATGTAAGGAATGCCGGGCAATGGTAATAGCGAATCTTTCTCAGCCTTATGGCAGACTAAAAGCAATTTTGTGTAATATTAGATTTCTGTTTTATTACATGACAATAAAGAGTAATGTCATTTCGTGACATTTCTATTCAAAACACCACCATATGGTCAAAGCATAAATCTAAGGCAGATCGCAAATTAGATGAGCCTGACATCAGGAACAATTACAGAATCTATTATTAAGTATATAGTGATTGGGAACTTGGAAAATAATGACAGTATCAGATTGAATCAATACTGATAATGGAAGGGAAATCATTTTAACAAATCTGTTGTACGCTTTCAAGATTGAAACCGATGGAATTGAAATAAATAAACGCATAGATGTTGTGTATTGGGTCTTTCAGATGATATTCACAGCTTCCACTCGATATAATTAATTTAGTTAAGACATACAACACAGTAACAGGGCCTTCCAGCCCACAAGCCTGTGACCCCCCCCCCCCCCCACCAAACACACCAATTGATCTACAGCCCCCATGTGTTTGGAAGGGTGGGAGGAAACCCACAAAGACAGGGAGAACATACAAATTCCTTACTGACAGCGCTGTAATAGTGTCGCACTAACTACTGCGTTAACCATGCTACCCCAACCACCCCCCCCCCCATCATCAAAATTACAATGCACCATATTGGATTGGAAATTGTTCAACAAATTGAAAGTGAAGAGAAGGAATAACTGGCATAGATGACACTTTCCTTATTCTAATATCAAAGTATCATCTTCCAAAGCATGAGCTACGATATCCCAGATTTAGATCTCTTTAATCCAAAAAAAAGGTGGCTTTTACTTTATGTAGTTTTAATTCGTTGATAGAACTGATGAACATTTTACATAGCTTCGCAATAAGACTTTCATAATGATAAATAACAAAGCAGTTACTGTATGATACAAATATAGAGAGAGAGAGATACTAGCTTAAAGAGATACAAAATCTTAAAGAGGCACAAAGGTATTTAAAGAGATGCACAGTTCAAAGAAAAATTTCTCACGCTTCTTGTAGGAGATACAAGTCATTAGCCTGGGCGGTTATAACAACATATTACATCAAAGTCACTATGGTAACACTATAAACGATAGTTCTCTTAAAGAGACAGGCACAAAATTAACTCAGAATTAAAAACAGGTTTTAACCTTCACAACTGGGTCATTTTTGCATTGGGAAGCTGTGACCAATAGATTTCACAAGCTTCTCTCAGTCAAGAGCAATGATTGAACAAGGGATCAAGAGAAATGTTTAAGTTCATGTTTATTGTTGTGTTCCAAGGCACAGTGAAAAGGTTTGTTTTGTGTATTATCTAGCAAGTCTATCCATACGCAAGTATAGCAGAACAAAACAGTACAGAGAGTAGAGTTTCGATGAGGGATCATTTAACACTGCAACATTATTTTACAGGAAATAATTTTTTTTTGAATCTGGTGATGCTTGATTTCACACACTGAAATCTTCTTCCTGACGGAAGGAGGGAAAGAGTGTGGGGCTTGGGAGGGATGAGTCCTTTAGTACATTGGCCTCTTTTCTAAAGCTTTAGTGATGGCGAGTCTGTTGATCTGAGCTGCATTCACAATTCTCTACAGTTTGTTGCAGTCCAGGGTGGAACAGCTCTCGTCCCTCACAGGGATGAATCCCAATGGTGCATCTGAAGAAGTTGTTGAGGGACACCAGGAACATGATACATTCAGTGATGTTTGTCCCTCAGTCCTTGAATGTAAACCAATTTTCTGACTCAGAGGGGTGTCATATCTTTCCTCAGGCCAGTGATATGCACTTCTTACTGCCACACCCTCTCACCTCAGCTTCTGCTTGTGAGTAGGTAGGAGATGCACATCCCAGTTGTCTGATTTATCAAAGTTTAGGCATGAGATGAGGTGGAGCAGTAGTCAAGGGAGTTGGGGCCTGAGGTCAACTTGAATGAGGTCCCTGGCTGTGATGAACACAGCTTAGGTTGTCAAGGCTGTTGATGGATGCTAGTTCATCCATCGCTAGCTTTAGTTACTTGAGATGGGATGTAGAGAGCTGTCAGGAAAGGTGTTGTGAATTGTCACTGAAGGTAGCAGGATTAATTAACACTTCGCAGTTAGGTGCTCAGGTTCAGGGTGAAGTAGTTCACCAGAACTGACACATCCAAACACTACAAAGTTTTGATTAGGAAGCAGACTCCTCCACTTATTACTTTGCCCAAGGATGCTATGTAATTGATCCGGTGGATCGAGAAGCCCATTTGTACAGCACAGTCAGGAAATGTTGGTATGAGTCATGTCTCAATGAAGCAATGCACACAACAGTCCTTCACCTCTCTTTGATAGGTGCAACTTGCTTCAACTTCGTCTCTCTTACTTTCTATGGCTTGGAAATTTGCTTGAGTAATGTTGGGGAACTGAGTTGTTTCAATCTCACCTGTAGCGCAGCATGTATGTCAATTGCATAAAGTTAGATTGAAGAGTGAACTGTGAGGTGGATGCAGATATTTGGGTGGATGTTTTCAAGCTATGTAAATAGGCAAGCACATGGCCCAATGAGCAAAAATGTAGGGACATCCATTTTGGTAAAATACAGGAAAAGATATTTGTTAATAAAATCATGAAGATAAAATGTTTGGAAGTATTTTGCATGAATCACTGAAAGACAATATGAACATTCAGTAAACAACAGGATTGGCAAATGATTGATTGACTTTTATTATTATATTTGAGTACAGGATACTACATCCTCCAATTTTTATTAAGACATACAGCTTGACTCAATTAATGTACAAATCTGGTACGTTTTTGAATGGTAGGAGGCAACTGGAGTACCTGGAGGAAACCCTGAGAGACACAGGGAGAACGTACAAAGTCCTCGCAGACAGTGCCAGGTTCAAATCCCAGCTTCTGATGCTGTAACAGCGTTGCGCTAACCTGGCCTCCAAATCTAGGACATTGGCAACATCATGAATATGTCCAGGTCTGATCATCCCACCAAGGGAAGGATGAACATGATAGAGGGGGTGCAGCGAAGATTCACCAAATGATTCGCAAAATGGCAGATTAGTATGAAAAGACATCAAGTCTGTAGCCTGAAATAAAAATAGGAAATGCTGGAGAAAAGCTGGTCAGGCAGTAGATGCAGAGAAAGGAAGGGAGTCAATATCTCATCAGAAATCTTTGAGCAAATAAAGCTGGGGTTTTTTCTTGGACAGAAACTTAACAAATTTCTTAAATTCCAGGGTCAGGGACAGAAGTCACTATTTGGGAAGCTGAAGGCAGTTAACTCAACTGGACCGGGCAGATTTGACCATCATGCTGAAGAGATTGTGAACTCATTAGTAGTGATCTTTCAGGAATCGCTAGAGTTGGGAATGATTCCAGAAGAGTGGAAAATTTCAAATATCACTCCATTCTTTGAGGGAGAGAAGTAACAGACCTGAAATTAAAGCCAGTTAGCCTAACTTCAATAACTGGCAGGACTCTACAGCCATTATCAAGGATGAGGTTTCAGAATCACAAGTTAAAAATCAGCCAAA
Source organism: Narcine bancroftii (assembly GCF_036971445.1). Classification (NCBI taxonomy): domain Eukaryota; kingdom Metazoa; phylum Chordata; class Chondrichthyes; order Torpediniformes; family Narcinidae; genus Narcine; species Narcine bancroftii. The sequence goes on from NC_091474.1 coordinate 84,501,365, forward strand.
TTCACCATGGTTTCCTTCAGGGGAGATGTTTCTTGACAAATATGTTAGTGTTCCTTAAGGAACTATTTTAAACTTTCAATATCAACAATAAAAGTTTCACAGGTAATTATTTGCATTGTTAAATATTGCAGCTTGCTGTGTTTAACAGCTGTTTTTGCGCAACATCCAATAGATTCTTCTCATTACATAAAAGGTGCTTTGAGATATTTGGAAACTGTAATGAGGTACGATATCAATGGAAAACTCCTGGGAAGCAATAACTATTCACTACATGAAGAATATTGCTATGTCTTGTGGCAGTAATTAGGGAATTCAAGGAAGCTTGGGAGGTCATAGTCTGTTTGCAAGTTATTTCAAACTTCTAAAAGTCAAGAGATTGATGTTGAATTAGTACACCAGATGTAATATAAAAATAATAAGCAATAAATACTAGCAAAAATTCTGCAGAGCAGATTAAACCCTTCTTTAGCTATAGACTGACACCGGTGATCAAAGGACAGTATATGTTTAATTGTTAAAATAAAACTGGGGAACTTCAACAAGACAAATGGTGTACTTTATATTGCAAAGATAAAGGCAGATAACCAACATTTCAGGCCTGTCATTCTTCAGCAAAATGTAGGTAGGCACCCAAACAAAATGGTGGGGAGGGGGAGGAGGGGAAGAAGCAGGAGATGAGCATAGTCCCACAGGAGGTCATCAGCAGATAAGTGAGGGAGGGACAAGCTCAGTCCCCCAAAGTCACTTACATCAATTAAGTCCTTTTGCAATATACTCACAATTTTATATCCTGGTTTTAATTTCATATTCTATGTAATTTTAAGACAATCCATATTCGACTAACCCCTCCTTTAAACTAATACAGTATTCTTCAATCCAGGCAATATGCTGGCGACCTTCTTCCGAATCCTCTCCAAAGACTCCACATCTCTCCTGTAATGCAGCTATGAGAACCCACACAACATTCAAATGTGGCACAATCCAATTTTTCAGTGCAATTCCCCTGCCGAGGGTCCCTTTACTCACAAGGTGAAATGCTGTCAGCAATGTGTCCTCAGCTCGTTCCACAAACAGCAAGTGGAAGAGTGTGAGAAATCAGTTCTTTGCATAGCATTTCACTGGATTTACTCTCAGTTAGTTCAAAACACCAGAAATTGGCCTCTGCTCCATGATTGGACTTAAAGCTTGAAGTCAGAGTGAGGAAAGATACTGCTGACTGGAGTTAATTTTAAAACACACAACCACTGACCTCTGCCTTCAACGCTCTCGCTGGAATTGTCTCGCTGGAATGGTCTCATGGCTTGTCCTCAGTGGTTTAGTAACTGTCACTAATAGAGACCACACAAGGACCATTCTTGAGTTAATTATAGAATTAGAATCTGAAGAATTCTGTGATTCGGTTTACCAACAAAATAATAAAAGCATGATGGTCAAATCTGGAACTCCTAATTAAATATGACAAAGAATTCAACCTGGCTTAACATTTTAGAATATTATTATTTTGCTTAGAATTCACACTGTAATACAGAACATAGAAGAGCATTGCACAGGAACAGGCCCTTCAGCCGTCGATGCTGACAGTGATGCCAATTTAAACTGCTCCTCTGCAAACATGTGGTCTATATTCCCCAAATATCTGCCTGTTCATGTGTCTGTCTGAATTTCTCTTAAACATTACTGTCTTATTTGCTTCTACAACTACCACGTGCAACATGTTACAGGCACCTACCCTGCTCCATGTAAATAAAATCTTCCCTGACAACTCTCCTTTAAACTTCTCCCTCCGACCACTTGCATTAACGCTATGCCTTTTGGAGTTTGAAATTTCCATTCTGGGGGAAAAAGACGACCTCTCAAAATTTTATATGCTTGTATCAAGTTGTTCCTCAGCTTGCAGAGACGATCCATGTTTGACCAACCCCTCCTTTTAGGTAATATTCTTCAATCCAGGCAATATGCTGGTGACCTTTTTTTTTAATCCTCTCCAAATCCTCCACATCTCTCCTGTAATGCAGCGTTGAGGAGCCGCACAACATTCCCAGTGTGGCACGATCCAATTTTTCAGTGTAAGTCCCCTGCTGAGGGTCCTTTTGCACGCAAGCGTTTGGATTGCTGCCTTACAGATCTTTCTGGTTTCCAATTCTCGCCCTTTGAGATGGACTTTGAAAGCTCACCAGCATTTAATGCAGCTCAATTAAAAACTCTCTTCCCCGTTCATTCCCTAAATGCATGGAATTTCACTGGTTTTCTATTTTAGTTTTTGATTAGTTATTTGGTTCCCCATTTTACTTCTTTCCAGTAAAATATATTTCTGATGGATCTGTTTCAATATATAACCTTAGCTTACATGTACAACTACTTTATTTAGGAGATTCTGTGCTAACCTTGAAGGGGTTTAATAACACCTCCTGAAATTCAATCCACTTCTGAATATGAACCAGCAACTATTTCAAATTCTTTGATATTGTTGCAGCAAAAAAAAATGGTTATCCTTCTCGACAGCAATAAAATAACAATGAAATGATTTGCCTCTCACTTCTCCACCAAGTTTTATGAGAGTTTTCATTACTCTTTCTGATAAGTCTGCTTTCATTTCACATTAACATAAGCCAACATGGTCATGGTAATGAATGCTTTAAATTGAATTGTCCAGCATGACTAATAATGCCTTGGTTCATACTTCATAACTAAATTTTGATATGAATTTACAGAAGGAAAATGAGCTTTGAATGATTTTGTCAAGTCAAGTTTACTGTCATCTGATTGCACAAGTACAACTCCACAAAACAGCGTTGTCCAGTCCTTGGTCCAAAACACGCAGTCACAAACAATACAAATGCAGAACAACCATTTATATATATATATATTTATATATATATACAAATAAATATTATTTTGGAAATATGAGAGTCTCGGATGGTTAGTGTGAGCAGTTCCTTTGATCGTTCATCATTCTCACTGCCCGTGGGAAGAAGCTGTTCCTCAGCCTGGTGGGGCTGGCTCTGATCCTCCTGGATCTCTTTCCCGAAAGGAGCAGCTGAAAGATGTTGTGTGCATGGGTGGAAGGGGTTCCTCTATCAAATTTAGGGTTGGATCAATGAACAAATTCACAGGAAGGTTTATCAGCCACTTTCTTCTTCCAGTCACTTAAAGTATTCCAATCAGAAGACATTCAATTCCCCCCAAGAGCACTGATTCAAATCATTTTTCACGTAGGCAATAATCCTTCAATTATTTAGCTCGATTGTTCATGCCTCAGCTTCTGTTTCTCACAGAGGATCACTATATTTCTAAATACAGAACATTAAACTATCCACAACTATGATTGCTACTGCTGTACAGAGCAGTTAAAAAAACAGTACTATGTTCATTTAAATACCAACTTATCTGCACAACTATTTCTGTAATGACACTGAACTCCAAACTTATCTAAGAGGTTTTCTAACCTACAGCTGAGGATACAAGAGATTGAAACCACATGAGGGTGGAGAGTGTCCTATAATTTACAACTCCAATTTCGCATTAGCTCCAATGAGACTTCAAACCAAGGCTCTTTGTGGAAGATTTGGGGTTGAGGTGTTAACCTTGTGTTCTCTTCAACATGATAGTAACTAATAACATTATTTAAATTTAAACTTCTGCATGGTAACAGGCCATTTCAGCCCACAGGTCTGTGCCACCCAATTCACCTACACCCCCAAGTACATTTTGAATGGAGAGAGGAAACCTGAGCCCTCAGGGAAAACCCACACAGACATATGGATAACAATATAAACTCCTTACAGACAGCATGAGATTCAAGCCCAAGTCACTACCAATGTCGCTGTAAAGGTGTAAATGTCAACCACGCCATTCCAAATGGTATATGATATTCAGCCCATCAAGTCTGCTCCACCATACCATCGTGAGCTGATCCATTCTCCTACTCAGCCCCACTCCCCTGCCTTCTCCCCATAACCTTTGATACCCTGACTATTCAGAAACTGATCAAATCTCTACCTTAAATACATGCTGTAACTTAGTCTCCACAGCCACCTGCTGTAACAAATTCACCACTTTGGTGAATGAGATTCCTCCACACCTTTATTTTAAGTGGACACCCTTCAATCCTGAAATTCTGCCCTCTTGTCTGAGACAGAGTTGTAGGTTAATTTTAAGTGTAATTGGGCAGCATGGCTTCTACCATATAGTAAATTTTTAAAAAACTTCATAGGACAACCAGCCTAACCCCCTTTGATCAGGTTTGTTGGGCCACATCAGTATACATGATTTAGTTGGACTGCTTAGATTTGAAATCACACACAGTCCAGATGAATCATCAATGACAATTTCTTTGCTCCCAAAAATGTTGTGATCCACTGGTTTAACAATAATTCAATAGTTTCATGATCATTTTAATTTAACAAACTGAATGAATGCTAAGAACATGTGGTCCAGGTAAGACTCATGGAAAGATGGGATGATTTTGCAGCTGTTTTATAATGGAAGCCAGATGTAAACCCCAGATGCCTCAATCGACTTACCCCCTTCCATCAAGAGAAAGAGAACCCCTTCACCAAAACAGTTCATAAATGAAAAGTTGTTTGATAGCCATGAAAGCAAACGCGTGTGCCTGAGTGCCCAGCTGCACATTGAAGTGTCCTCATCTCATTTTCAAAATACTGTCACAGTTTTAAAGTTCCCAATGTAAAGTTGACGGAGATCAATCCTGCAGTCTGAGCTTCTTGCACTAGTCTCCAAAGCACATTTCACTCTCTACTGACACTGCAAGCATTAAGGTCTGCATAATTTAACACGTCAATGAATCATCACATACATATGACATTTGAAAAAAATTAGATTGCTAAGAGAATGTTTATGAGTGCTTATAACTCCAAGGTAACTGGATAGAATGTTCAACCTCTAAATCAAAGTTCAAATTTATTTTTTCAAATTTAAATCAAGAGGTTTTGAGTTCAAGATGCACTTCAGGAATACAGGCTCACAATCTATGCTGGTCCCAGTGCAGTTCATTGAATGTGATCCTTAATACAGGCTCTATTGTACTTTAGACATGAGTCAAAGATTCCCTGATTCCCAAGATGCCTCTCCAAGGGTCTGGGGATGACTTCTTGGTCAGTATGGTTAGCATAGCTGTTAGTGCGATCGGGACCAGGGTTTTAATCCCACACTGTCTGTAAACAGTTTGTACGTTCTCCCCATGACTGCATGGATATTCCCCAGGGGCTCTGGTTTCGCCCTACTATTCAAAACGTATCAGGGGTTGTAGGTTAAATGGGCAACACAGGCTTGTGGGCCAAAATAGCCTATTTACCATCCTGTAATTAATTTTTAAAAAATCAATTCTGGCTGTGAATGCTGCTTATTCCCCACAGTGACAAAAACAAGATGATTGGCTGACTTGTTGGACTCCCCAATTGGGAATATTGTTGAATTACTCCACTGTCAACCTCTTGTTATTTATGTATCTCGCAAATCTGAGTAGTTTTGGTCACCCAACAATAGGAAAGATATCATAAAACTGGAAAGGGTACAAAAAAGATTCACAAGAATGTTGCTTCAATTACAAGAAGCTGGATAAGCCAAGACCAATAGAGGGATATAAAATCATGAGGGGCTGCTGTGTTTTGGAAGTGTCAGGTTTGGTGGGTTCACAGAGAGATGACTCTGGACACAAGTGTTACAATCAAAGGTAACTTTTTATTGGACACATGGGAGACAAGCAAGAGAAGTCGTCAAACAATACTTAATTACTCTACAACTATATAGATATTCACATCAGACCTAGGTTGGACTCCGAATCCAGTGGCCACCTATACACGCTCCCACACATGAACACACTTCACAGACAGGGACTTCCAAAGACACTACCGATTCCCCATACCAACAGAAGTGCGGCTCTCTGAAAGCACTGATCTATCGCAGTACTGTGGTTCAACTTAAGTGCAGTGGACACCTTACCAACGATTCCTCCAGTGTTGTCCCTGGCATGGAGCAATGTCCAGGATTTGGACCAAGAGGCAGAGAGGGAGAGAGAAATGTAATGTGCATTGTTTTATACTGTGCTGAGCTTGGCCTCTTTCCAATAATGAAACCAAGTCATTTAAATGAGCCAGCAGTAAGGTGTGCAATAATGGGTGGCTGGAGTCCAACCTTGATTGGCAAGTGATGCAACTTCTGGTGGTCACGTGACCATCCACAATGTTCCAGACAGGGAAGCCACGTTATACTCCACAATCCACATATACAGAAACAGGGGTGTAGATAAGATCAATATTTATAGTCTTTCTTTCTCTTCCCCCACCCACCAAAGGGAGGGGAATCTGTTTCTAAAGATTTAAGGTGAAAGGGGAAAGATGAGGTACATCCTGAAAGACACTTTCTTCATACAGAAGGGATTAAGAAGCTGCCAGAAGAAGAGGTAGAAGTAGGGACAACTGTAGCATCAAAAATACAGAGGTGTGGATAGGAAAGGTTTGGAGAGAAATCGGCCAAATGCAAGCAAATGAGAGCTCAGTCAGTGTGAACAAGATGGGCTGAAGGGCCTACAGACACACCAAAATTCTTAACTCCTGCAGCCACAGGTATGTAAATAACAATAAATGAATTGCTATAAATTAATGTAAAAGTTGTCAAAACAGATTTTTTAAAATATTTACAGCATAGTAGAACCTGATTCAAGCCATTAAACCCCTGCCACCCAATTACACCCAGATTATCCCACAACCCCACATTTTTGGAACCCTCACAGACATGGGAAGAACTACAAACTCTTTACAGGCATTACCAGATTCAAATCCAGGTCTCTGGCACTGTAAATAGCATCACATTAACTGCTAGGCTAACCATGCCAACAGGATCATGCCACCCCATCTGCTTACCCTTCCAATACATCGTGTATCCTTGGATGTTCAGCACTCAAGGACACCCATCCTGTAGCCTTGATTCAGTAATGGCCACAATATCACATCCTCCAATCTGTAACAGCACTGCAAGATTATCCATGCTGGGTGCATTTAAGGGCAATACCTTTAGACCAGTTTTTGAATGCACAGTGTCTATCATCCCTCCAGCTGACATTATGTCCCATCACCTGCTCGTCATCCTTGCTGCACACTATCGTTAATTTATTTCTATTTTGCCCTTCATCAGCTCTGACACTCTCATCGCCATCCCCTGTAAAATTAGTTTAAATCTTCCTTCACAGCCATATTAAACCTACCTGCCAGGATATTGGAACACTTTGGGTTCAGGTGTATTCCATCCTTTTTGTATTGGTCGAACCTTTCCCCACCCCCACCCCACCAAAAAAAAACCCAGTGATCCAAGAATCTACAGCCCTGTCCCCCGCGTCAGTTTCTCAGCCACACATTCATCTCACTATTTTTGCCCTCACTAGCACAAGGCACAAGCAGTAATCCTGAATGAGCACACTGGAGGCCCTGCTTCTCAGCTTCCTTCCGAATTCTTTGTATTCTCCCTGCAGGACATCTATACTTCCCTATGTCCTTGGTACCCAACGTGTATCAAGACTTCTGGCTGTTCACCCTCTCACCTCATGATGCTTTGGACCCGATTGGAGAAATCCTATACACTGGCACTTGGGAGGCAACACATCATCCAGGTGTCTTTATCATGGGCTTAGAATCCCTTCTCCATCCCCCTCATTATAGAATAGCCATCAACGGCATGCTTCTTCACTTTCTGCGTCTCTGCCCTCAATTAGATCATCCTCACCAATACTATCCAGGATGATATACTGGTTGCTGAGAGGATCGCCACAGAGATGCTCCCTACTCAATCCCTGTAGCTCTGGTCTATTATCTCTTCACTCTCCCTAATAAGCAGTGGGTCATCAGCCACAGCTCTAATGCCTTATCACAATTCCTAATGAGATGTATCTCAGTGCACCTGGTGCAGATGTAAGCATCAAGAAGGCTTCCCAGGGATCCCACATCTGACACTCAACCACACTACAACCCTCATCTCTTACCTGTTCTCGCTGAAGCCTGTTAAGCCAAAGCCTTACGACTCTAATGATGACCAGTCCACAACATGGATCCTCATTTTCATCACGATACTCAGCTTCTTCCTCAAATCAACTACTTGCTGCTGCTTCGCCCCTTTTTAAATTCTAACTGCCACTCCTCAGGCTACCTGTCCTCTCTTGCTCCAATCAGCATCTTGCTGCTGCCTCGCCCCTTTTTAAATTCTAACTGCAGCGCCTCAGGCCACCCGACTTCTCTTGCTCCAATCAGCTTCTTCCTTCAATCCCTCTCCAATGCTGTCCTGTCAATGAAGACAGGTGCCTGCTTCCTTGGCATCCCTTTCCTAAAGTTCACAATACCACTCCTTGCCCTTGGTGACACTGAAAGCTAGATTGTTGTTCTGGTTCCTTCCAAACAGATTCTTGATCTCCATTCTACATGTTGACTCATCACCACCAAGAATTTGTCCTACACGAATGCTGCTGTCAGAGATCTTTTGGATGATGTCGGAGTCAGACTTAGCCACGCAATCAAGAGTGTTGCGGTAATAGAGCAGGGATTTAACATGCAGCCTTGAGGTGCCCGTGTTGATAGTCAGTGAGAAGGAGGAGGTGTTGTCGCCATTCTGCATTGATTGGGGAAGTCGAGGATCCATTTACAACCCAATAAGCAGCAGTAGCCTCTTTCTTTCCAATAAAAACAAATTATATTCTTCTTCTTCATTGGCTTGGCTTCGCGGACGAAGATTTATGGAGGGGTAATGTCCACGTCAGCTGCAGACTCGTTTGTGGCTGACAAGTCCGATGCGGGACAGGCAGACACGGTTGCAGCGGTTGCAAGGGAAAATTGGTGGGTTGGGGTTGGGTTTTTCCTCCTTTGTCTTTTGTCAGTGAGGTGGGCTCTGCGGTCTTCTTCAAAGGAGGCTGCTGCCCGCCAAACTGTGAGGCGCCAAGATGCACGGTTGGAGGCGATATCAGCCCACTGGTGGTGGTCAATGTGGCAGGCACCAAGAGATTTCCTTAGGCAGTCCTTGTACCTCTTCTTTGGTGCACCTCTGTCTCGGTGGCCAGTGGAGAGCTCGCCATATAACACGATCTTGGGATGGCGATGGTCCTCCATTCTGGAGACGTGACCTACCCAGCGCACTTGAATCTTCAGCAGCGTGGATTCGATGCAGATGTATATTATATTATATTCCTGTTTTTCAAGTGCCTGTAAATAACAGGACCAGAAGTTCACCAGCAAATAAAGTACCCAGAGAGAATGTTATTGGCATGAATGAATTTAATTTTAATTTAGACATACAGCATGGGAAAAGGCCTTCTAGCCCATGATGCCCAAATGAACCAATTAACCTTAAATTGCTGTACAGGGGGAACAAACAAACTACTCACAGACAGCACTGGATTTGAACCCAGGTCACTGGCACTGAAACAGCATTGCACATATGACATGGGAACCTATGCAATTACCATCCTAAATGGCATCTATAGTTATCCTGTGAATGGGCGGCATGGATCGTATAACGGTTAGCGCAATGTGGTTACAGTGCCAGTGACCCAGGTATGAATCTGGTGCTGTCCCACTTTTCAAAATATACAGGGATTATAGGTTAAATGGGGCACTTGAGTGGCATGGGCTGATGGGCTGGAAGGGCCTGTTACCATGCTGAATATCTAATTTTTTTTTAAATTAAGAAATTTTTGCAATGTGTTACGAGCCCAGAAGACCCCAAAACCCAGCAGCAACAGATATTCACCAAGACAAATGGCTACTTAAACAAAAGCTGCTTTTAATTATCTTTAAACACGAAAACTGGATCAAACTCTAACTTTTTCTTTTCTTTCTTTGGCTTGGCTTCGCGGACGAAGATTTATGGAGGGGGTAAAAAGTCCACGTCAGCTGCAGGCTCGTTTGTGGCTGACCAGTCCGATGCGGGACAGGCAGACACGATTGCAGCGGTTGCAGGGGAAAATTGGTTGGTTGGGGTTGGGTGTTGGGTTTTTCCTCCTTTGCCTTTTGTCAGTGAGGTGGGCTCTGCGGTCTTCTTCAAAGGAGGTTGCTGCCCGCCAAACTGTGAGGCGCCAAGATGCACGGTTTGAGGCGTTATCAGCCCACTGGCGGTGGTCAATGTGGCAGGCACCAAGAGATTTCTTTAGGCAGTCCTTGTACCTTTTCTTTGGTGCACCTCTGTCACGGTGGCCAGTGGAGAGCTCGCCATATAACACGATCTTGGGAAGGCGATGGTCCTCCATTCTGGAGACGTGACCCATCCAGCGCAGCTGGATCTTCAGCAGCGTGGACTCGATGCTGTCGACCTCTGCCATCTCGAGTACTTCGACGTTAGGGATGTAAGCGCTCCAATGGATGTTGAGGATGGAGCGGAGACAACGCTGGTGGAAGCGTTCTAGGAGCCGTAGGTGGTGCCGGTAGAGGACCCATGATTCGGAGCCGAACAGGAGTGTGGGTATGACAACGGCTCTGTATACGCTTATCTTTGTGAGGTTTTTCAGTTGTAATAACTCTAACTTATTACTAAATTAACTAACATAACTTAACCCCCTTCTAATTCTAAGCACACATGAATGTAATGTGTATGTAAGTTCAGAAAAGTTCTTTGATTCACAGTCCAATCTCACTTCTCCACTCCTCCAAGTTCACTGGTTGCAGACAATTCTTATACTGTACACAGAATTTATGAATTTCATCAGGCTTTGGTGCTTGAAAGGTAAATGGTTACCACTCATGAAGGTTCTTTTTGGTTTTCAGAGAGATTTTTTGCTCGTTGGACACACAGAACTGATTCCTTCCGATCAGCCATGTCAGTATATTGCCAAAAAAACTTGCCCCATCAGGGTTTTCCAGATGATAACCTCTTTCTTTCACGTCACCACAGAGTTCCTTTGTGTTTCTCCTATTTCAAGTGAAACATTAGGCAGCCAGTCCTCTCCTCTTGTATAGACTACAAGGGCTTTGACCAGGCTGAACTAAGCACTCACAGCTGGTCTTCAAAATGGGGTTTTCCCACAAGCTTGCCAGCTTGTCCTGTTCCAGTCCCAGCTGCTGCTGCTGACTGTAACACTGTAGAACTGAATTCTCTCTCTCTCTCTCAGAGAAAAGCCTGTTTTACTCTCTGCTTGCAAAACCACACGACCCTCTTAAAACAGCAACCTCCACTCAGAAAGACTGCGACTCCGAACCTAATCCTCAGAGTTCTTTCATCTGCTGTTTTTCAAAACAACAACCCATTAGTGAAGTCTCCTGGGCACTCCCCAAAGCTTTTGCAAAGGTATTCAGAACTGGGCCTGAGCAGAGCTCCAGTATTTTAAATGAGATCTGTTTTGAAGTGTTTGTATGTGACCTGCCACATTTATCTCCCAAAACCATGTCGATATACAATATAAAACACAACATATTCTGTCACAAGTGAAAGTTCTGAAGTGGGAGCAGATATTTAGTGCAGCATGCTCAGTGGGATTGGAATGTTGTGGAGAAGTGTGTATAAGAATCCTTTGACTCACACTTCAATCATAATTAACATCTGGAGAGTTAAAAACTGCAAAAAAAATGAATTTTTCATTTGCCTTTATTTAACTTATTACATATTGGCAAGACCGTAACTCAACAAGAATGAGCAAAGGGTTGGGTAACTGCCATTAATGTGTTTAATGAATGGCTAGACCTGAGGAAAGTGGAACTGATTTCCCTCCTGTCCCCTGGGCTCTGATGACAGCTCCTCAGGAGAGCGGCTGTAAAATTGTACTTTTGAGGCCAGTTGCCGAAACATCGGTGGGGAATTGCACTTCTCTCAGTGGTGAATCATCTTAGTGCTGAAAGCCGAATTAAATAGGAGAGGATCTCGCAGCGCTGACTCTTGAAACTGCAAAGAAGCAGCGAATTGGATTCAGACCTCATATCACTATGATGTCTTTACAGTTAAAACTGAGCAAGCCTTCAATCTTGAGTTTCACTGAGAACATGGTTTTGATAATTAATGAGTTCATTTTCAATCAGGGAGACATTTCAAACAAATGCTAATGAGAAACCATTAGAGAGGGAAAAAAAGACACAACCTTACAAACAGCACAGGGCCAGGAGCAGAATGTAATTCTTGCTGACTGTTGAAGGTATTTTAAAAAGCAATTTGAAAATTTCTCTTTTCTCATGTGGTTACAAATGCAATGTGCTAATGGGTTAAAACATTAAAATGCATTATTGAGTTAGGAAGAAAAAAAGAGGATAATTGGATGTTGTCCTTTCACTGAAAAAGCCTCAGAAAACACAAGAGATTAGTTTCAGTTTATAAAAATGTGCAGTTAAACACCTTTGCAAATACTTTATTTAGTTCTGATCATGGGACCTCAGGTAGATGCAGTTTCCCTGAAATCTCGCGGATCAAGCAGGTCCGGATTTTTAGATCTTCCAGACTCTCAAGCATTGCTTTTAAAATTCACATTTAAGGAGAATAAAAGAAGAGGTGAAAAGGTCAAATGTATATGAAAAAAATTTTTTTTAATAAGTTAAAAAAACCAAATTAATATTTATTTGTTCATTTCTGTGCATCTATGGCACTTATACACGAACACAAAAGCTCGCTAAATTTTAATAGTTTTCGAGAAGTTCGGATTCTCAAGTTGTTCAGATTTTTGCCATCTGGATTTTTTAGACTCTTACGGTAGGTCAAACTGACCTTGGAAAGGGTATGGTGCATATACATTGAGAATAGTGTGGCAAATTAGGAAGCGAAGTTGCTTAGACATCCTGTATTCCCTCCAGAACAGAAGATTAAGAGGTTATCTATCTCAGATGTCTGAGATGATTAAATGAATTGAAAGAGTGGAGAAGAATATTTTTCACTAATGGGAAAAGAACAGCTTGAGACATGGACTTTATAATTTGACAGAGCTGTTCCGGGGTAATATTAGGAATCACAGCACAACCAGAAATATTTCCCTAAACTCCAGACCTGGGATTGTTATATTTTTATCAGGGAGAGTATTAAGGGTGTCGAGCACAAGGTGAAGAAGTGGGACAAACCACGATATAACTGAATGTGCAAGCAGGCTCAAGTGAGTGGGATTATGTCTATCCTACATTCTCTTAACATATGATACAATATCATGGTAACTTTCCAAAATTTAAATTAAATTACTTTTTAATATTATGTAATGATTTGTTAGCTTCATCCTTTCTCCCTTTTGGAGTGTGATTGGCACAGGCAGAGGCATTCATCCCCTTGAAGCTACTCTCACTAAATCATGAATGATCGGTGACCTCACAACATTCACCAATCAAATCCTTCAGTGAAGTGAAATGAGAAAGTCTGCAGACGCTGTGATTGTAGTAAAAACACGAAAATGCTGGAGGAACTCAGCAAGCCTCGCAGCATCCATAAGAGGTAAAGATATATGACATTTTGGGTCTGGGCCCTTCTTCAAGATGTGAGCAAAAGGCAGGCAGGTGTCTGAATAAAAAGTCTGGAGGAGGAGGAAAGATAGGGCAGTGGGAGGGGTGAGACAGGGGGCTGGGGAGAGCACAGGGCAACAGACAAATGGTGATAATTGGATGTGGAGAGGTGAGAACTGATCAGGGAGGGGTAGCTCTGTGAATGCAGAGCTCGAGGAAAGAGAAAGATAGAGAAAGGAAGGGAGGGGGAGAGAGCGAGAGAGAGCTAAAGGAAACAAAGATAGGGGAATGGGAGAGACAGGGGTGCCATTTGGTTGTATGGTTCCCAGATGGAATATGAGAAGTTGTTCCCTCAAATTGCGGGTGGCCACATTCCGGAAGTGCATGAGACCAGGGACAGGCAAAGGAATGGGGAGGGGAATTGAAATGGGTTGCGTGGGAGGTCCCTCATATTGCAGTGGACAGAGTGAAGGTGCTCATTGAGGTAATCTCCCAGTCTCCATCCAGTCTTTCCGATGCAGAGCAGACCACACAACAGGAGCACCAGGTGACTCCTGCAGATTCGCAAGTGCCAAGTTGGGGGGGGGGGGGGTGGGGGTGGCATCAGTGGGAAGGGAGGAGCGGACGAGAGAGTCATGGAGGGAGCAGTCCCTGCGGAAGGAGGAGAGAGTAAGATGTGCCCAGCTGTGAGACCACGCAGCAGGTGGCAGAAATGGCAGAGGATGATATGTTGGATACAGAGACAAATGGGGCCATCCTTCAGTTGCTAATATCCATTTCACACTTAAAAGAATTCTGAAGCTCCATCAGCCATTGTCTGTAGAAGTGCTTCCCAAATTGGTTGATGAAAATATGACTCTAGTTTTCAGACTACATCATCAAGACCTCATCTGCCAACCAGCGCAAATACTTTTCATTTGATCTGCTAACTTGCTGGAAGACTTCAATCTTAAAACTTTTAAATGCTAGGGTCTGTGCAAATTTGCAAAATGATTGTTTGGGCAAATGTCTTTCTCAGATGTTATTCTTTAAATTTCTTAATTAATTTAAACTTTAAATATAGACATACAGCAACAACAGGCCATTTCGGTCCATGAGTCCATGCCGTCCAATTTGCACCTGATTAACCTACACCCCCTCCTCCCCGGTATGTTCCAAATGGTGAGAGGAAACTGGAGACCCTGGGGAAAACCCACGCAGACATGGGGAGTATGTGCAAACTCCTTACAGACAGTGTAGGATCCAAACCCTGGCCCTGATCGCTGGTGCTGTAAAGGCCTTGGACTATCCGCTACGCCAGTCATGACTCCCTATGCCACCTGTTCCACAGAATATCAATGCCCTGATATCGATCTATCAAATTGTAGGTTGTCTTGAATACTTTTGGTAAAATTGCTGCATTGATGACTTAATAGTGGAAGGAATTAGTGAATCCAGTACTGGGAGGAAGGTGAATAAATAGAGATGTTAAAATGACTTAATCATGGAAACACTCCTGGTTAATAATTATCTGTTGATGTTAATCCAGCTTCTTTTATATTGCCAACATCAACAATTGCTGCTCGCCAGCAACCACAATGAAGTAATCGTTCCTGAAGAAGCTTAAATATAAGATTGACAGAAATAGAGAGAAAAATTATGACATGAATTTCAAGAGGAGTTCTGACACTGCTAAATCTTCTCTCTCCACACAGACAGTGATTTATTGCCTTGCCTGGTTCAGCTGGAAAGATCTGTATTTCCATAGGACTTTTCAGAACCTCAGAACATTCTAAAGGCACAATGAAGTGTAGTCTCTGGTGTTTTGTTGGAAATGCAGCAACCACAATAGGTCCAGCAACTTCTCAAAACTGCAATGTTAATGGCATAGAACCTGATTTAGCCATGTTGGGCAGGACCACAGGAAGAGGTTCGACTTCAAAATGGTATTGGAACTTACAATATTACACAGTTAAGGCTCTTTGGCCCACGATGATGTGCTGACCTATGTAAACCTACTCAACAATCTAATCCTTCCCTACCTCACATCCATATATTTTCTTGCATCCATGTGCCTGCTAGGAGTCTTTTAAATGTCTCTTCTAATTGTACCAGCCTGCACCATCACCCCCAGCAATCCATTCCAGGCACCCACTACTCATTGTGTAAAAAAACAACCCTGACGTCTCCCTTAAACTTTCTCCCCTTACCTTGTACAGATGTCCTCTGGTATTTGCAAAATCACTGCAGGAAAAAGATGCTGGCTCTCCACCCCATCTATGCCTCTCATAATCTTGTAGACCTCTATTAAGCCTGAGCCCTGTTAACCTTGCCTCATAAGACACAATCTCCACTCCAGGCAACATCCCTTCTTTCTTTGGCTTGGCTTCGCGGACGAAGATTTATGGAGGGGTAATGTCCACGTCAGCTGCAGGCTCGTTTGTGGCTGACAAGTCCGATGCGGGACAGGCAGACAAGGTTGCAGCGGTTGCAAGGGAAAATTGGTGGGTTGGGGTTGGGTGTTGGGTTTTTCCTCCTTTGTCTTTTGACAGTGAGGTGGGCTCTGCGGTCTTCTTCAAAGGAGGTTGCTGCCCGCCGAACTGTGAGGCGCCAAGATGCACGGTTTGAGGGGGTATCAGCCCACTGGCGGTGGTCAATGTGGCAGGCACCAAGAGCTTTCTTTAGGCAGTCCTTGTACCTCTTCTTTGGTGCAGCTCTGTCTCGGTGGCCAGTGGAGAGCTCGCCATATAACACGATCTTGGGAAGGCGATGGTCCTCCATTCTGGAGACGTGACCTACCCAGTGCAGTTGGATCTTCAGCAGCGTGGATTCGATGCTGTCGGCCTCTGCCATCTCGAGTACTTCGATGTTGGAGATGAAGTCGCTCCAATGAATGTTGAAGATGGAGCGGAGACAACGCTGGTGGAAGCGTTCTAGGAGCCGTAGGTGATGCCGGTAAAGGACCCATGGTTCGGAGCCGAACAGGAGTGTGGGTATGACAACGGCTCTGTATATGCTTATCTTTGTGAGGTTTTTCAGTTGGTTGTTTTTCCAGACTCTTTTGTGTAGTCTTCCAAAGGCACTATTTGCCTTGGCGAGTCTGTTATCTATCTCGTTGTCGATCCTTGCATCCGATGAAATGGTGCAGCCGATAGGTAAACTGGGTAAACATCCTGGTAAAGTAAAAACACAAAATGCTGGAGAAACTTAGCTTGCCAAACAGTGTGTAGCAAAGTTAAAAATAACCAACATTTCGGGAGTTTCTCCAGCATTTTGTGTTTTTTAAATCACAGTGTCTGCAGATTTTCATAATTTACTTTTAACATCCTGGTAAATCTCCTCTGCATCCTCTCCAAAGCTTCCACGTCCTTCCTGTAATGAGGCAACCAGAACTGAATACAATATTCCAAGTGTGGTCTAACCAGGTTGCTATGGAGCTGCGACGTTACCTCACAGTTCTTGAACTCAATATGCCGACTAAGGCCAACAGACTATAAGCTTGTAAACTACCTTATTAACCTGTACAGCAACCTTCAAAGATCTGTAGATTTGGATCCAATCTTCCCTCTGTTCTTCCACACTATTAAGAATCCTTCCATTAACCATGTATTCCACCTTCAAGTTCGAACTTCCAAAATGCATCACCTCACACTTATCCGGATTGAACTCCATCTGCCACTTCTCTTCCCAACTTCGCATCCTGTTGTAACCCTCAACAAGTTTCTGCAACAATCTACAAGATCTCCAATCTCTGTGTCATCTGCAACCTTCATGAACTATCCTTCACTTCTTTGTCCAGGTCATTTAAAAAAATTACAGAGGTCCCAAAACAGATCCCCGCAGAACTTTACCAGTCACCGACTTCCAGGTGGTGTCATCTACTACCACCCATTACTTTCTGCAGGCAAGCCAATGCTGAATCCACATAGCCAGGCTTCCATGCCTCACGATTTTCTCAATGAGTGTACCATGGGGGACCTCATCAAATACTTTACCCAAATTTATATGCACCACATGTACTACCCAGCCATTATCATTTATTTTGTGACTTACTCAAAATACTAAAAAAAATGTCTATCCCTGAGAAAACTATACATCTCTAAATACTCCTAAGTTCTGTCCCTCAGAATTCTCTCCAATAGTTTTTCTGCCACTGACATTAAGACTCACCAGTCTATAATCCTCCCCATTACCTTTTTTAAACAAGGAGGCTACATTTGTTATGCTCCAATCCTCTGGTACCTTCCCTGTGGCCAGGTAGAATGCAAAGATCATTGCCAAGGCCCAAGCAATCTCTTCCCTCGCTTCTTGTAGTATCCTGGGGTATATCTCTTCTGGTCCCGGGGACTTATCAATCCGAATATTTCTAAAAAGCTCCAGCCCTTCCTCTTTCTTAATGTCAACTTACTCCAGCACATAAGCCTGTTCGAAACAAACCTCACATTGACCAAGGTCCCTCTCTCTGATGAACACTGAAGCAAAGTATTCATCTAAGAATACTTCTCTGCCTCCAGCCACATGTTCCCCCATTTAGCGCCTCAACCTTCACTCTAGCCATCCTTCTGTCTTCATGTATGCGTACAGGGTTTCCTTAAAGACCGTTCATTTCCTCTTGAGAGAGGAGATCCAGCTCAAAGATGTCACCTCCAACAGTGCAGCATTCCTTCAGCGCTGTACCAATGTGCTAGCCTGGATTATTGTGATTAAGCCTCCGATCTGGAACTTGAACCCACTGCCATCTGACTAAGAAGCATTGAATCACAAGAGAAAGACAAAGTGCTCTCTCTCCCATGTGAGTTCAGGTTTCTCCTGCAGTCAAGCAGTTGTTCTCTTGAGAGTGGAAGAACGAGCAGTGATTTGATTCTTCAAGAGCACAACAGTTGATACCTGAATAACAGGCTGTCTGCAACACAGCTTCAAGTGGAGAAGCAGAGGACTGGCGCAGGGCACTGGAAAACAGGGACAGCCCCCCCTCCCCCATTCAGGAAGGAGAAGCAGAAGAAATGACCCATGAGATTGTGACCTTGGTGGCGGACCAGTAAGGGATTCTGCGGCTGAAGAACACACAGGTGGTGGGGCTGTTGGTGACTCAGGGTGAGGAACCCGTGCATGCTGCAGTCAAGGGATTCATGCCAGATGGCGGTCTGCTAGAGACTGGCTGAAGGGGCACTGGGTATTGGAACCATGACACGAGACAGGGCCGAGGGCACTGAAGGTTTCCTGATCGTGTTGGAGCTTTGAATCTTGAGCTTGGGCTGTTGATGGTTTAGACTTGACTCTCAGTGGCTGTGAGGGGTGTGGAGGTGAATCCATAGACACTCAGTGACTCTGAGGGAACTCTCTTTGCTTCTCTTTCTCTGCCTGAAAGAGGAGCAGGCAATTTATGCTGATGGCGAATCTCTCTGCCTTGTGGCAGGCTGAAGCAGATTCTGTGTAATATTGCACTTTCTTTATTACATGACAATAAAGGAATCCTGAATCTTAAATCTAAGTGACTGGACATTCAAGATTGAAAATGTATTCATACCAAGTCTTTGGTGACCTCTATCTCAGAGGGTTGTGATGGCTCAGTCACTGAATATCCTCGACAGACATTGATAGATTTTTATTTGTTAAAGGAATCAAAGGATTTGGGGTTCTTGCAGGAAAGTGGCGCAGACGTAAAAGATTAGCCGTGTCCATTGAAGGCTGAAGCAGGAGTAAGGATCCAAAAGAAACTTCGCCATCCATTTTTTAAATTTAAAAAATTTAGACGTGCAGCGTAGTAACGGGCCCTGTCGGTTCTCGAACCCGTGCCATCCAATTATACCCAATTGACGGACAAAGCCAGTAAATTTTGAAGGGTTGGAGGAAACCGCAGTCCCCAGAGGAAGCCCATGCAGACAGAGGGAGAACATACATACTCCTTCCAGACAGTGCCAAATTTCTTCCAATAATCTCACTGCAGTGCTGAGCGCGGCTGCTTCCTGATCAGATGCCAAGCTAATGACCTACTTTCAAGTACAAGTAAATGTTAAAACCTTCCTGTTACTAGTTGAGGAACTGAGCTAGCTTTCTGTTTTATTCTCAACTATAGAACCCTGGAGCACAACAGAAACAGGCGAATCAGCCCACCTTGCCCGTACAGGATTCCAGAATTCCAAAAACGGACAAACTCTAAAAACTGGCACTTGTTTTCTGGAGATGCCATCTGCTCGTCAGAGATGGAGTTTGGCGTCAAACGTGATCTGACGCGACCCTCGCTCAATTCCCGTGGATCCTGTCTGTGGACTCAGCACTACTTAACCATCTATTCCCCATCACCCTTAATCCTCGACTATTCAGAAATCCGTGTCTTAAATTCAAAAATCTATCCACAGTAGCAACGGCCAATGTGGATATTTTGTGTAGATCCTTGTAACATTTCCCATTAAAGATTTCAAGACAAGGCTTAGTGTGGAGGTAAATAGCAACTCAGACCAACTCTTGGATTCTGGCAGCTGCTCCACTGTCTGGATTGAAGATAAGAAAACAATCAAACCCTGGAAAAAACATTTCTATTGGGTTCATTTTAAATCAGAAAAGACAAACTCCTCTTCAAGGACATTGATAAACACTGTTGATTTCACACAATTAACTATCCTCACAGATAAGTCAAAGACAACTAAGCAGTTCATCAAACAAAAAGGGTGTTTCGATTTATTTCCCAGGTGAAGACGCTTGGAGGATACCTTTATCCCGGCAGCTGCGGAAGATGAAGATGGATCAGGAGCATGCTCAGTTCTCTGGCTGCCTTCCTCTCTCTCCCTCTCTCTCTCTCTCTCAGTTCATGCTTCACTTCTGCTGTTTTTTGTAGGGCCATTTTTCACTGTCTTCCCACTGTGGCATCCAAACTTCCTCAGCCCGTGGTATCCTTTTATGCCATGCACGTGCAAACGTGGAGAGAGAATACAAGGGCACTCGACGTCCCTCTCCAAGTCGGAGAGGTGAAGCATGTGTCCCGGCAAGATGGATGGGGTCTGAGAGCAGCAGGGGAACCAAATCAATGCTGCTGGTATCTTTGACATTTAACAATCTCAGTAATTTGGAGGGCACATCAAGTGGAGTGGAATCTAGCCACAAGTCATTAACCCTCTGGGGACTGGTCTCAATCCTAGCCTCAGTAGCTTCTGGACCTTTTTCTTTCCACTCAAATACCACTCTAAGTATTCCTTATGCCATCTGTTCTCTGTGATTAGTAAAGGATTGTTTAAGGTGGTATATGGGTGGAAAGTAAAAATTTGAAAAACACTGTTTTAATCGTACCTAATTGACTAGTTTCATAACTCTAAAGGAAATGGGCCAATGACAATTTTTCTCAAGCAAAATATTTCAGTAACATTTGAGTATAGAGCAGTGATTCTCAACCTTCCCTTCCTACCTTAAGCAATCACTTAAGGGCCTATCTCATTGGCCTGGAGACAAGGTGGCGACCTGGTGGCGACTCGAGTCTCCTGGAGACTAGCCAGGTCTTCAGGGAGTCGCAGGAAATTCAAAAATTTTTTTGGAGACTTTTTCCAGTCTCCAGAAGGTCTTGGCAACGTCTCCGCGACATCTCCATCAGTTACGGTGACATCGCGGAGACTAATTTTGTCCGCGACTGGGGAGACGTCTCCGTGATGTCGCTGCAACGTGCTGGAGACCGAGGAGACGTCAAGGGCACGTCTCCCCAGTTGCGGACAAAATTAGTCTCCACAACTGCTGGAAACGTTGCAGCAACTGCCAGGCGAATTGGTTGTCACTTTGTCTGGAGACGTCACGGAGACATCGCAGCAACTGCCGGGTGAATTGGTTGTCACCTTGTCTGGAGACGTCGCGGAGACGTCGCAGCAACTGCCGGGTGAATTGGTTGTCACCTTATCTAGAGACGTCGCAGCAACTGCTGGGCGAATTGGTTGTCACCTTGTCTGGAGACGTTGCAGCAACTGCCGGGCGAATTGGTTGTCACCTTGTCTGGAGACATCGCAGAGCCGTCTCGGATGTCGCCCTGGCGTCGCCTTGGTGAGAGCGCAAGCCATTTTTTGGTCTCCCGAGTCACCGCAACTGATTAGTCGCGGAGACATCTCTGCCATTGAGATACCAGTGTTACTAATCACAAAGCACTGATTGCATAAGGATTACTTAAAGTGGTGTGTGAGTAGAAAGAAAAAGATTGAGAACCACTGCTCTAGCATCACTAACTTCTTAAGTCTCTAGTTCGCAATATAAGTGGGTTTGTCCGTTACGTTGGAGGGAGTCGGAGGGAACGGCAGCGGTGCACGGAAGACATTTACGGTAAGCAGGTAGGCCCCAACATTTCCCCCCCCCCCACCACTGAGTGAGTTGAGGTCCCAGTGGTTACTCTCATGCCCTCGCTGAGGCTTGCTCTGGGTATGTGCTTGGGAAGTAAAGAGAGAGTGGAATTTGTCTTTTAAGTGTGGGGAAAAGTAAAACTTGAAGCAGCATGAAAAGTAAGGCTTCTTTAAACAACAGAGTCACAATAATATGGAATCTGTGGAGTACACAGAGCATTGCACATAGCAGGGTAATTCAACATACTATTCTGCTGCCAAGGTGGAAGAGAACATCCTTTAGTCAATTAGAATCTAATCTGGCTGCAATTCTGAAGGTTAATAAAAAAGGAAATGTTGCTTTGTTGATCGGCTCCTCCTCAAGGTCATAAATAACCAGAAGGCTTTCATTGTATGTGGTCTAAAAAAAGTCCTGTGTTTCTGTAGTATTGTTTACAGCTAACAGTCATCCAAAAACCTCACAGCTAATAAACTTCATTTTTAAATTTAGTTACTATCTTGTACAAAACTCAAGTTTATGCACAGTGTGATCCCTGTATATGCAAAATGATTCGATCGCAACAACTTCTCCAAGTGAAAAGAATGATTATGGAGAATCATGGTAAAGTTGCATGGGGCGGCATGGTTGCAGCACCAGTGACCGGGGTTCGAATCCAGTGCTATCTGCAAGGAGTTTGTGCGTCTACCCATGTCTGCATAGGTGTCCTCCGGGTGCTCCAGTTTCCTCCCACCCTTCAAAATGTACAGGGGTTATGGGTTAATTGGTCAGCATGGGTTCGTGGGCCAAAAGGGTCTTTTACCATGCTATATCTCCAAGTTAAATTCTTGGAATAATTCTAAGAGATCATTTATGGACACTGCAGGAACAGAAAGGTCTTGGGTTTAACATGGATTTCTCTGGTTTCTGCTAGCCTACTCTCCCTCCCCTTTATCTACTTTTATCCATATGTCCACCCCCTTCCTGCTCCATTCACAGAACCATTCCCCCCTTCCCTTGTTTGCTGGTGTGCCCTCCCTCCCTTATCCACCTCTTACATCCTGGACTCCTCCCCCTGCCCCACAGCACCATCATTTTGTTTGGGCGCCTGCCGACATTTTGTCATACCTTGATGAAGGGCTCGAGGCCAAAAAGTTGATTATATATCTTTATCTTTGCGACACAAAGTGTGCAGTTTGACCTTCTGAGCTTCCCCAGCATTGTTTTACTTCGACCATGGTGTCTGCAGATTTTTGTGTTCTTCCAAGGTCTTGGGTTCACGACTCACCTGAATGAGAATGTGAGTTTGAGAGAATGACAGAACATTCCATTGTTTATGTTGTTGATTCAAAGTCTAAAGCTGAGTGTGAAGAACAACAATAACTCCATATTTAGCAAAGATAGTAAAGGACTATTAACCATTGGGTGAGGGGCGCGGCCTGACATAATGAGTCCTAAGAAACTTACTTGTATGCAAAAGTCCATTTTGAAAAGTTGGAAATTTGTCTGTATAAATATGAAACTTGTGAGCCATGCGGGAGGGACCCTTGTGGTGAGACTACCTGCATGTGGCAGTGCTTCCTTGCTGTAATGGAGGTCTCATGCAAAGGAACAACAAAGTAACCATATTTGCATTTGTTTGCCAAGTAATCTCAGGTCCACTTTCATATGAAAGGCATTGCCTTTCATAGTTGACCATTTGCTTGCTACACCATTGCTCTATTCACTCTACATTCATGACTGTGTGGCCAAGCACAATTCAAATCCTACCTGCAAATTTGCCGAAGACACCACAATTGTTGGCAGAATCACAGACAGCAATGGAGGAAGCGTACAGAAGGGAGATCGATCAGCTGGTTAAGTGGTGTCACTCCAACAACCTTGCACTCAACATTAGCAAAACTAAGGAGCACAAACCAATGCTCAACAGGGTCTAGAACTTCAAATTCCTCGATGTCAACATCTCTGAGGGTCTGTCCTGGAGTCTCCATGTCAATGCAATCACAAAGAAGGTTCTATAGGGGCTATACTGCGTGAGGTGTTTGAGGAGATTTACTTTGTCACCAAAGACTCTTGAAAACTTCAACAGATGTACTATGGAGAGCATTCTGTCTCATTGCATCACAGTCTTGTACAGAGGTGCCAAATGCACAGGTCAGGAAGCAACTCCAGAGAGTTGTTAACTCAACCTGCGACATCACAGGTGCCAGTCTTCACTCCATCGAGGACATCTACAAGAGACGGTGTCTTAAGAAAGCAGCCCCTATCCTCAAGGACCCCCACCATCCAGGCCCTCTTCACTCTGCTATCATCAGGAAAAAGGTACAAGATTTTAAAATTTTTTAAATTTTAAATTTAAACATACAGTGCGGTAACAGACCATTTCAGCCCACAAGCCCGTGCCATCCAATTTACACCCAATTAACCTACACCCTGGTACGTTTTGAACAGGGGAGGGATCCAGAGCCCCCAAGGAAAACCCATGAAGACAAAGGAAGAACATACAAACTCCTTACAGACAGCACGGGATTCAATTCAATTCAAGCAAGTTATGCCAACTGCTCCACCAATCGTAACGCCCCAACCTGAAGCCTGAAGACGAGCATTCAGTGGCACAAGGACAGCTTCATCCCTTCTGCCAACAAATTTCCAAATGAACAATGAACCACAGGCATGGCCTTCCTTTGTCTTTTTAATTTTTTTGCACTATTTTTGAAATGTGGTTAATGGCAATGTTTGCACTGAGATGCTGCCGCAAAACAACGAATTTCGTGACACGTTCACGACAATAAATTCTGATTCTGATCCTGATCACCACCTCTGTACACATGAACAAAGCAGAGCTGGAACTGACAATGGCCAGGCTCCCAACTGAAGTTTGAATCTCAGCAGGCCAAGCAGCATCAGTGGGTAGAAAAGACTTGCTGACATTCTGGGCCTGAACCTCTCAGACAGCATCTACAGGCTCCTTCCCACTGAACTGTGGGAGACACCTGTGAGCAAGTCAGGAGTAGTCACCATCCCAGAGTAAAGTGCAGCAAGATCACGAATGTTACAAGGTTATTTGTCTGGGCTGGAGGTCCTTGCTATCGATTTTTGTCTTTGGAGCCTGAAAAAATTGTTGCTGTCACACTTGAGGTGACTGGGCAACACGTCCCAGGAAAATCAATGAAAATTTTGATCAAAAGCTCCCATTCACAATTTTCATGAAAGGTAACACACAGAGCTGAAAATAACAGTTAATACTCATAACATCAGCAGAGACTGTAATCTATGAATAACCAGGGTGACTGAAGGTTTCAGCTCCAAACAAGCCCATTTGTTTTGCAGGTTGCTATTATACAGTAACCACTGAGCGCAGAGAAATTTACTCCAATGTTGCCGGGACCTGTGAGTTACGAGGAGAGGTTAAACAGGTTAGGACTTAATACAAATTATGATGGGGATAGATAAATGGTTCTCAACCCTTTTTTTCCTCACTCACATACCACCTTAAGAAATCCCTTACTAACCACAAAGCACCTATGCTGTAGTGGGGGAAAAAAGGTTGAGAACCATTGGTTTAGGGGGAACATTCAGCAGAATTTCTTCACACACAGAATGGTGGGAGTGTGGAAAAAGCTGCCAGCTGAAGTCATGAATGCGGGCTCAATTTGGGTAGGTACATATATAGGAGGGGTAAAGAGGGATATGGACTGAGTGTAGGACACGGTAGAAGGTAGAATAATAGTTTGGCACAAATTAGAAGGGCCAAGGGGTCTGTTTTCTGTGATGTATTGTTCTATTACAGTGGTTTTCAAACTGCCCGAACTCAAATTCCACCTTAAGCAATCCCATAAGTGCTCTGTGATTAGTAAGGGATTGTTTGAGGTGGTATATGAGTGGAAAGAAAAAGTTTGAAAACGACTGTTTTAATTGTTCCTAATTGACATTATGTGCACGGTTTCATAAGTCCAAAGGAAATGGGCCATTGGCAATTTTTCTCAAGCAAAATATTTCAGTAACAATTGGGTATGGAGCAGTAGTTCTCAACCTTCTCTTCCCATTCACATACCACCTTAAGCAATCCCTTACCATGGTTCATTGATCATTCGGGAATTTCTGATGACAGCGGGGAAGAAGCTGTCCTTGTGCCACAGTGCTTGCCTTCAGGCTCCTGCACCTTTTCCCCGGTGGTAGCAGAGTGAAGAGGGCATGGCCTGGGTGGTGGTGGGGGGGGTGGGTGGGGTCCTTGAGGGTAAAGGTTGGTTTCTTAACATACCGCCTCTTGTAGATGTCCTCCATGAAGTGGAGTCTGGTGCCCGTGATGTTGCAGGCCGAGTTAACAACCCTCTGGAGTTTTTTCTTGACCTGAGGATGGGCACCTCTGTACCAGACTGAGATGCAACCAGACAGAATGCTCTCCACTGTACACCTGTAGTGGTTTTCCAGTCTTCGGTGACATTCCGAATCTCCTCAAACTCCTCACAAAAAAATTATTATTGTCTCAAATTACCGGTATTTTTTTTTCTTTGCATTTCCAGTGATGTTGAAATGTAAACCCATTAGATTTTGTTGAAGCATAAGCAAAACTGTAATGGACATTCCATTTGCTTTCAATAATTCAGATATCCCTCAAACTATGTTCCCGAAGACCAAATTTGCTAATTACGCAACTCCTGTGCCTCACTGTAATTTTTTTAAAAATTAATGAATCATAAACTAATACACACCAAGAGACTCTGCATTTAATTAATTTCATCCATCATTTTGCTATGCAAAGCATAATAACTGCTTTTGTTCTGAATCTGCCCACGAAACAAGTTCTTCAAATGAACAAGAGCTCCAAAATCAGATGTAGAAATTAAGTTCCTTGGCAGACTGAAATCCCCAAGAATTTCAGAACCAAAACAGGAGTCTATTTCTGATGAACCTGCTCATGGTCTGGTGTGGGGACACCAATACACCTGAGTGCAAAGCCCTGTAAAAGGTAGTGGACGCAGCCTAGGATATCACTGCCAAAGCCCTCTCCACTATCGAGAATATCTACAGGGAACGCTGCTGTCGGAGAGCAGCAGCAATCATCAAGGATCCACTCAACCCTGCACACGCTCTGTTCTTGCTGCTGCCATCAGGAAAGAGGTGTAGGTGCCACAAGACTCACACCACCAGGTTCAGGAACAGCTGCTCCCCCTCTATCAAACTCCTCAACAACAAACTCAATCAGGGACTCATTTAAGGACTCTTACTTTCACACTATTAATTATTTTCCTCTCTGTATTGCACAGTTTGTTTCCATTTCTTTATTTGTTTACATGTGCATGTTGTGTAGTTTTTTTTGCACTACCAATAAGTGGTAATTCTGTCTTGCCCACAGGGGAAAAAAAAACTCAGGATCGTATGTGATGTCATTTATGTACTCTGACAATAAATCCAAAATTATCATTCATTTCCAAGATGTATCACATTCCCACCTCATCCACATTCTGCTGAGCCCCCCATCCCTTCCCATCTCAGTTTGTCCAGGTGTGACTTTTGCCTCCTCTTCAAAAAGTGTAGAAACAAGTCCATTAGCCCATTGTTGTGTTCAGAATAGGTTCAACGGCTTCAAAGCATATCAAGTCTGGAAAAACAGTGGTCTTTATGTCCACACGGGAAATGACACATATTCATAGAGACTAAACACAAATAACTGCACATCAGGTGCTAAACATTCTAAACTCCTGACTGGGAATGCAAGGGTTAAACACACAATTCTCATCCACCCACAGGCACAGCACACTAATGAACTGTAAATTAACTGCAACTAGCAAGTACATCAAATGAACCTGGTTTCCAGCATCGACCACAACTCGGGATCTAAGAACCGGCCCATCACAGTCGGCTCTCCGGTGCTCAACCGTGGCGGGCAACCTGGATTTCAGTGATGGTCTTGAGGCAGCAGCACATATGGTTTGTCAATGCAGGGCCATTCACGTGTCATGCCTGGACCATTGCCTCATAGGTGGACAGATCTGACTCTTGATTGGCAGAGGAGGTGACTTCTGACTACGTTCTAGCTGGAGAGTTAACATGACCCTCCACAATCCAAACTACACCCCTTATGTTTGTTTTAATAAAGATCCTTCCTGTGTCCAGCCTTGTCGCTCTATGAACCCACCAAATGTTTCCCTTCCCACACAACACTAGAATGGCAGACAGTACTCCAAATAAGGTTTAACCAAGGTTTCATAAAGCTGGAGCATAACCACTCTATTACTGTACTCAATGCCCTGACTAATGTAGGTCAGTATCCCATCCAATTAATGTTGTCTTTCTGCTTTGCCTCCTTCAAGAATCTTCTACTCTGCAGTATGTGCTCCTCTGCATTGCCCAAGACTCTCCCATTCATGGCTTATGTATTCACCTCATTAGTACTTCCAAAATAGATCATCTCACATTTGTGTGGATTAAACTCCATTTGCCATGTGTGAATAATTTGAAAAGCCTGCTCCGTGGAGTGAAGCAATCTTCAAATTCCTGGGTGTCAACGTCTCTGAAGACCTATCCTGGAGCCTCCATGTCGATGCAATCATGAAGAAAGCTCGCCAGCAGCTATACTTCATGAGGAGATTTGGCATGTCACCAAAGACTCATGAAAATGTCTCCAGGTGTACTGTGGAGAGCATTTTGTCTGGTAGCATCATTGTCTGATAGGGAGGTGCCAATGCTCAGGATGGGAAAAAGTCTCCAGAGGGTTGTTAACTTGGCCTGTTACATCACGGGCACCAGTCTTCACTCCACAGAGGACATCTACAAGAGGCAGTGTCTTAAGAAAGCAACCTCTATCCTTAAGGATACTCACCACCCAGGCCCTCTTCACTCTGCTACCATCCATCGGGGAAAAGGTGCAGGAGCCTGAAGATGAGCATTCCAGCAGCACAAGGACAGCTTCTTCCCCGCTGCCATCAGATTCCTGAATGATCAATGAACCAAAGACACTGCCTCACTTTATCTTCTGCACCAATGGAGTTATTTTTAAAAAAATGTAATTCATAGCAATTTTTTGCAATCTGTGATGCTCCTGCAAAACAACGAATTGTGTGACATGTCCACTACAATAACTCTTGATTCTGAACTGATGACACACTTGTGCCATCATTGTTCATCTTGTCACAAACAGTCGTCCCTCTGTCCCTGCGCACTCTCATCCCCTCCTCCAGCTTCTCTTATCCCAGCCCATCCTCAATGTTGATCCAGCTTCTGAAATTCATGCCAATCACACATGGAACCTCACATTTCTCCACCCATAAATATTTGGAAATTACTTATTAAAGTCGTGAGTAATTTGATCACCTTTGAAGAACTGCAGTTAAGGAAATGGCGAAATCACTGTCGGTCAGAGAGCATCTACGAAAAGTGATACAGAGTCTATGTATCAGGTCTCAGACTCACAGTCACAACTCCAAAATCTCTGTTCATTTTCTACTCAAACGCACATAAGACATTGGAACAGAAAAAGGCTATTTGGTCCATCGAGTCTGCCCTACTCAGCCCCACTGTCCGGCCTTCTCCCCATAACTTTTGATCCCCTGGATAATCAAGAACCTATCAATCTCTACCCAATCACCTGGCCTCCACGTCCACCAGTGGTAACAAATTCCACAGATTTACCACCTTCTGGATGAAGAAATTCCTAGGCATCTCTGTTCTCAGCAGACACCCTACAATCCTGATGTTGTGCCCTCATCATAGATTCTCCCCTATCCATGCCTTTCAAACTCTGCCTTAAATACACCATGTTTTGGATCTGTACTGCATTGAAACAGACCAACTCACTCACATTGAACAAACTGCTTCCCTGAGTCAGTCCCATTGGCCTACATCTTTACAAACCTGCTCAAAATGTCTTTTAAACTACATCCAGATGGATCTAGGAGAAAAGTAGCTTTTATACATTTTAAAATGTATCTTTTGGTTCCTGATGAAAACAAAAATATATCTGGTGGGTGAAAGGCTCGCTCATTTTGTATAATGACTCTGTGCCCACCGCCTGCAGCACCCTGATTTATGTTACATCTCCTGTTGCCGGGATCGTGACCCTACCTTGCTCTCTTGCACCTCACCTGGTATCCATGGTTGCAGCACTCTCCTTGTTCCAGTTCCCCTGCGCTTGGCTACCCTTACACTTGCCCCCTTCCACGTCCATCCACCCAGACCTCACCCTTTCGTGTTCACCTTCAGTGCCAAGCAGAGCTGTTGTCCACTTGGGTGGCCCTCCTCCCTCTGCGTGTGCACCCTGTCCCTTCCACGTCTGTGTGTGCATTGCACTGCCGCACGCCTTTCAGGTCTGTTCACTCTCTCGTGCCCTTTTCAGCTCCACGGTGAACCTTTGCCACCTGACCCCGGCCCTTGATGGGCGACATGCCCTCGC
Source organism: Narcine bancroftii (assembly GCF_036971445.1). Taxonomy (NCBI): domain Eukaryota; kingdom Metazoa; phylum Chordata; class Chondrichthyes; order Torpediniformes; family Narcinidae; genus Narcine; species Narcine bancroftii. The sequence goes on from NC_091474.1 coordinate 84,531,416, forward strand.
ACTGGCCGGTCGATGACCAACTGCCCCTCCCATCGGTTTCGCCCACCGCTGTGGCGCCGTCCTTTTCCAGGTGCTCGGTCAATCCCTGTGGCTGCTTCACCCGACACACTTGTACTTTCACCATGAGTTACTGAAATGGCTGACACTCCTTTGGAAATGCTACTACTGCGAGGATCTGTCCTGGAGCCTCCATATCAATGCCATCTTGAAGAAAGCTCGCCAGCGGCTTTACTTTGTGAGGTGCTTGAGGAGATTTGGTAGGTCATCAAAGACTCTCGAAAACTTCTAAAGATGTACTGTGGAGAGCATTCTGACTGTTTGCATCACTGTCTGGTATAGAGGTGCTAATGCTCAGGAAAAGAAAAAACTCCAGAGGGTTGTTAACTCAGCTGCAACATCACAGGCACCAGACTTCACTCCACTGAGCACATCTACAAGAGGTGGTGTCTTAAGAAAGCAGCCTCTATCCTCAAGGACTCCCATCACCCAGGCCATGCCCCCTTCACTCTGCTACCATCGGGAAAAATGTACAGGAGCCTGAAGACGAGCACACAAGGAGAGCTCCTTCCCCTCTGCCATCAGATTCCTGAATGATCAATGAACCAGACACTGCCTGACTTTGTTTTACACTTGCAATATTTTTATTTATTGAAATATTTGCACTGTGAGGCTGCGCAGAACAAGAAACTTTGTGACTTGTTCAAGACAATGAATTCTGATTCTGATAATCTTTTCTCTGCACACTGACCAGCTGAGTTTCTCCAGTGTTGTGCTTTTACTTCCACCACAGTGTCTGCAGACACTCGTGTTTTATTTTTGCAACCACTCCTGTGATATTTTTGGGTGCCTCCGATGCATCCTGTAGTATCCGGCCAATGTACATCTCGTTCCTCTGGTGATGTATTCTTGCTCTAATAGATGCACACCTCTCTCCAGATTAATTTATTTATTCCCAGAACCATTTCTCTGCGGCATTACAAATAGACAGGCAGTTACATGCTGTGATTTGCATTTTAATAGCACATCATGCAAACAAATCCCAAGACAATTTCTTGTTTAGAGAGGCAAATGAAAACAAGATCAGTCCCTAACATGCTTAGCAAATGCTTTGTGATTTATTAAGCCCTGTAGTACTTCATCTTTTTGTGATTGCCATAATATTCTGTGCTATTTCATGATGTGGCCCATAAAATTGAGTGTCCCTCCTTCAGTGCACAAAATTAACAAGTAAACTAATTAATTAGTCGAGATAATTGGAACATAGGCCTATATTCCACTGCAGATCATTCAAATCAAATCAACAATAATCCTATTAGTACAATTAGCTTACAGCACAAGTACAAGGTGTTCTGAATTATTAAGACTTAATCAAAGAATTGAAGTTTATAAATCACCAGTAAAGCCACGGCTGCAAGATTACCTTCGGTTCTGCCGACAAACAGGAGTTACTCCAGTGATGATCGGAAATCTGGGCTTCAATTACGAATAAAATTTGGGCTAATTCCTGTTGAGAGCAAGCAAAGGGGAGAGTTAATTAATGGAGGCATCAAAATCATGAAAGGTGTTGAAGTGGATAGACTGGTGTCAGTGAAAGCGTGGTCAAGAACCAAAGAGTATCTAAGGAGGTAGGGTTGCAATCTCGGAGAAGTGCACCAGCGCAGGGAACCAACACTGTGGGCTACTGGAGACTGGCTCCTGGGAGCCAGGTATCGGAGCTGGAATTTGAGAGGGTGCTGAGACCAATGAGGGCTTCCGAAAGAGTCCTTGATGCTGTAGGCTTCCTGATCATGCTGAAGGTTCGGACCTGGATCTCGGTTTGCCGATGGATCGAACAGGAGTCTGTGAGGCTGCAGAAGCGCTGGAGGTGAATCCACAGACACTCAGCGACTTGAAAGGACTGACTTTTGTTTCTCTTTCTTACTGTAAGGACGCCAGGCAACACTAATGCCAATCCTTTGTCTGCCTTTTAGGCAGAAGGCAATTTCATGAAATATTAGATGTTCTTCACTCCTAGAACGCTTCTAGAATTTCATGAAATATTAGATGTTCTTCACTCCTAGAACGCTTCCACCAGCGTTGTCTCCGCTCCATCCTCAACATCCATTGGAGCGCTCACACCCCTAACGTCGAGGTACTCGAGATGGCAGAGGTCGACAGCATCGAGTCCACGCTGCTGAAGATCCAGCTGCGCTGGATGGGTCACGTCTCCAGAATGGAGGACCATCGCCTTCCCAAGATCGTATTATATGGCGAGCTCTCCACTGGCCACCGTGACAGAGGTGCACCAAAGAAAAGGTACAAGGACTGCCTAAAGAAATCTCTTGGTGCCTGCCACATTGACCACCGCCAGTGGGCTGATAACGCCTCAAACCGTGCATCTTGGCGCCTCACAGTTTGGCGGGCAGCAGCCTCCTTTGAAGAAGACCGCAGAGCCTACCTCACTGACAAAAGGCAAAGGAGGAAAAACCCAACACCCAACCCCAACCAACCAATTTTCCCTTGCAACCGCTGCAATCGTGTCTGCCTGTCCCGCATCGGACTGGTCAGCCACAAACGAGCCTGCAGCTGACGTGGACTTTTTACCCCCTCCATAAATCTTCGTCCGCGAAGCCAAGCCAAAGAAGAAAGAAAAGAAAGATGTTCTTCACTATTACATGACAAAAATAAAGATGAAAAGAGCAACAGTGGGCAAGTCTGCAAAGCTCAAAGTAGAATACAATGCCAACCATATATTGTATTAACGTAGTGAAGTGCAAAAGCAAAGCATTCCAAAGATCTTCACAAAGGTGTTTCCAAAATTGTTGCTGATCACCTCAGATGGCATCAGGCAGAAGAACAAATAATTCACCAACGAAGAAGGGTTCAAGAGAAGAGTAAAGTCCTTGACAATTTTCAGCATCTGAAGGCCAATGAGACAAGAGTAAAATCCCCAGTATCCGGCACCTGCCACATCAGATGCCGGATGTGCGAATTTTCCGGTTGACTGAAATGTTCTCTTACAATGACCAACTAATACAACTGCATCAAGAATACATTTAAAACACAAAAGACAGTGCAAAATGTGATGCAATTTGAAAAAAAAACAGTATTGTCTTTAATTAAGTAAAGTTCACGTTAATCAGGTAATTCCCAAACCTCAAAATTGAAATTTTAAATTTGAACCTCAGTCGTTGGCGCTGCCCTAGTCACTACACTAACTGTGCAACCATCATAATTAACACCACCCCCCCCCCCCCCCACCAAGTTTACAGATAAAGCCTTACTAATATATTTAATACTAATAAAGATAAAGACTCTTACAAGGTAGGGATAGGGACGTACTTTGGGAGAGTCACCCGACCGGTGAGTGGCATCGGTGATTATTCAAACGCAACTTTATTGAAAGTTTATTCAAACAGGCAGGACATGACCGAGGTGCTCCACTGGCTGAATGTTTGCTCCCAAGGGGTTGTGGGTTGCTTTGGAGAATTTTTACTTTTACTTTTACAATTTTAAACTTTTGTTTTAAATTTAATTCTTATTTTAAAAGTATTCACTTATTTCTGGTTCTTTGCATTTCCAGTTGATTGAATGCTAGATAATGGGGATTTTACTGTATATTCTTCATTCAACCTAGAGCTGGAAGTAGTCAGATATGTTGGAAGGTCTAACAAAGCTGTAGGGTTTGCCCCAACTTGTCCTTGCCAACCAAGCTTGACCCATATCCCTGCGTTGGGCCCATAATCTCGATTTAGATTAAACAGCCAAAGAGGGATCTGAAAGCACAGTCAAGAAATTAAAGCTGAGATGTGACTTGACCAGTTGGCCACTGTGGCTGGTGAGTAGAGAGTGATCACAGGGCTTGGTGCTCAGTCTGCACCAGGAACATTGTTCAGGAACTGCACTGATGAGTGAAGGGAGATTTTGACACCAGACTGTTACATGACTGAACCATAAAACAACTGTCTTTAATGACTGCTGTGTCATCAAATTATGAATCTTAACTCTAATTTCAAACTTGAAATTTCAAACAAGTTTTACCTTCAGATGGCAGTCAGGGTTCAACCCCATTGCAGGAGAATAATATAGAATAATATAGAATGTTTCCTTCGATCTGGTTTCTCTCTGCAAGTACTGCAAGCCCTGCTGTGTGTTTTCAAAACTTTTTATTTTGTATTCACTCAACTCACTTCACGGCACTGAGATCTTGCTGTGCTTAGATTGCCTGTCTGTTGGCTGAGTGCCAACAATGGGTTCAAAAAATAAATCCAGTGAGAAATGACACAATACAAATTCAAACTTTCTCTTTATTGATTTTTTTAAATTTTAGGTGGTGATTTTCAATCGACGAACAGCTGTGTCAGAAAACAAGTACACAATGGCTGTGAAGAAATCAGGATTAATGAAGCTACAACCATGAGTGCCAAATGAGAGGACAACCTGTTTGGTAGGAGTTGGAATGTAAATTCAAATTAACAAGTCAAACACTGAACCAGACCAATCCACCCAATAACTTTGTTTCTCATTACTGCTGCATGTGGATGTCCTCACTCCATTGAGGACATCTACATGAGGTGATGACTTAAAGAAAAAAGCAGCCTCTATCCTCAAGGACCCCCACTACCCAGGCCATGCCCTCTTCACTCTGCTACCATTGAGAAAAAGGTGCAGGAGCCAAAAGACGAGAACTCAGCAGTACAAGAACAGCTTCTTCCCCTCTGCCATCAGATTCCTGAGTATTCAATAAACCAAAGACACTGCCTTACTTTTCGTGCACGATTATTTTTATTTTGTTATAGTAATGTCATAAATTGGTTATAATATGAAAGTTTACACTATGATGCTCCACAAAACACCAAATTCCATGACTTGTTCATGACAATAAATCCTGATTCTGATACATCTGTGAGCCAGTTACCATGGTAAAAAATAGTGTGTGAAAGCAGGAGCCATGTTGAGTTTGGAGTCAATTGCAATTTGTGCTATTCCCCCATGAGCTCCCATTCCTGACATCTGACTTTCACCTGCCTACCTTGATTGGGAGACCAGGTAAATGTCCACACAACTGACTTGTCAACACAATCATGAAAAAAACTTGCCAGCAGATATACTTTATGAGGAGTTTGAGATTTTTGGAAAACTTCCGCAGGTGTACCATGGAGAGCATTCTGACTGGTGGCAACATGCTCTGGTATGGAGGTGCTAATGGTCAGGACAAGACAAAACTCCAGAGGATTGTTAACTTCGCCAGCGAAATCAAGGGCACCAGTCTACTCCTTAAGAGGTGGTATCTTAAGAAAGCAGCCTCCATCCTCAAGGACCCCCAGTAACCAGGCGGCACCCTCTTAACTCTGCTCCCAGCAGGAAAAAGGTGCAGGAGCCTGAAGATCAAGTTATCTCCATCCCTCACCCTTTTAGTAAATGCCTCTGGCTAACCTAGTCAGAGTTTCCATTAAGAAGTCGCCAATAAACACCACCAATTCATTTGGGATGAATCATTTGGAAAAAAAAACCCTGAAAATTATTGAATTTTTAATTTTTTAAATATTTTGCCCTTTTGGCCCACTCCACCCAATTACACCTAATTGACCTACAACCCCTGAACGGTGGGAGGAAACCAGAGCCTCCCAGCAAAACCCATGCAGACACAGGGGAAACATACAAATTCCTTACACACAGCGAGGGATTCAAACCCTGGTCCCAATCACAGGCGCTGTATCCGAGTTGTGCTTACTGCTACGCTAACCATGCCATCCGATATGGGTTTACACAAGTTGTAGAATATTTACAAAACCTCATACAGGATGGATCTCACCTTGCCGAGATTGCACTGGTTCCTTCAGTGAAAAATCCAGCATCTCCTGCCTCCACCTTTCTGTGTTTTTTCTCCTTTAAATACTTTTCAAATCCCCTTTGAACAATAGACTCTGTTCTCACTGACCTACTGACGATACATATCTACAATGAACTCCATAAGAATTAAAACATAGTACAATCTGATAATAATCTTCAAAGAGTTGGAGAGCAAGATAAAAAGGTAAAGGTTCCATTTTTGTCATGTGATAATACATTTAGAATAATAACATACATGGTAATCTTTAACTTTCGTCTACTGTAGGGCAGACGGAGAGTTCCTATTTTGTCCAGTGCCCCTCACAGAAACCTATGGCACCTGGGCTTCCTAGGCGGTTTCCCCACCAAGTACTGACCAGGCCTGAGTCTGGTCAGATTCTGAGATCTGACAATCCCAGGCGTATTCAGGTTATTAGGCTGAGTCACATACAGTTGGAGCACCAAAGGGCTGTGTTCTTGGCCCCCTTTTCTACTTGCTATGCATCTAATACATTATTTCTTCACTAAATTATGCAGTTAAACTTCTCCCACTTAGCATTCACTGCCAGCATTGCAATACTTGCTTTGGCCTTTGCACAGTGTTCATATGGAGATTTGAACAAGGACTTTCTCATTCAGAAAGCGAGTGTGCTGTCCAGTGTTCCATCTGCTGAAGTTACATTCTACATTCTTGCCTTAATTGGCAGTTTCCAAGCAGTATCTTTGCAGAACTTTCAACACAGGGGAAGTAGGTTGCTGCACCTGGGGTGGATGCTTGAGGAACATAGGGCTGGAACAGAATTAGAGTCTGACAGCAATCTTTAGGGCCTTGGTAGAAAATGCACTGGGAATATTGTGCACAGTTTTGGTGTCCATACGTTAGAAAAGGAGATGCTTGCAATAGATCGAGTACAACAAAGTTTCACTGGGGCTGGTTCCTGGGATGGTAGTTCTGCTGGATGGAGAAAAATTGAATGGATTGATTCTGTGTTCTTCAGATGCTTCATTGAAACTTGCAACATTCTTATAGGTGTGTTTGCCCTGGCTGAGAAGTCCAGAACCAGAACTCAGGATATATAGGGTTGGTCATTTGGAGGATGGTGAATATTTGGTATTCCATTTCCCAGAGTTGTTACGGTTCATTCATTTCATTCAAAACAGAGATTGATAGACTTCGAGACATTAAGGGAATCTAAGATTATTTTATTTTATTTCATTGTCATGTAATAAAACAGATGTAATATTACACAAAGTAAAACATGAAAGTACAGGCACTGTAGTTGAAGTAAAAGCACAATGCTGGAGAAACTCAGCAGGTCAAATAGTTTACTTTATTTAGCAAACATAAAGATACATGAAATTGCATTTAGTTTGTCGAAAGGCAGACAAAGATTTGCCATCAGCAGAAATTGTCCAGCGCCCCTTACAGCCAAGCCATGAGGGAATAGTGCAAGAAACTGGAGCTCATGGGGAAGATCGGGGATGATCCCAATGAATGGCAGAGATTGGCCATTCCCAGCAGGAACTTCCCAGTGAATCGTCCCAGCCACAAGCCCTCATGGATTGGTCATCATGGGTTCTCATAATTCCATGCGAGATTACAAATGATTGTCAGATTAAATTAGGAGCTGAAGGAATCTACCTGGGCCTTTGAGCTGGTTCTGCTATTCTTCGGAATCTTCCCTGAGCTTCCGACACCCTGAACTCTGACTTACCACCCAGTTCCGGCTGCTTGCCCACCCATCCGAGCTCCCAACAGCCTGAACTTGGACTACCCCAGTCCCGGCGGTTTTCCCACCCATCCAAGATCCCAATGTTTCGAATGTGGACTTACCATCTGATCCCTGCCGCCGACCCATAACATAACATAACAATTACAGCATGGAAACAGGCCATTAGGCCCTTCTAGTCCGCACTGAACCAAACACCCCTTTCTAGTCCCACCTCCCTGCACAATGCCCATAACCCTCCATCTTTTTCTCATCTATATACCTGTCCAACCTTTTCTTAAATAATACAATTGACTCCGCCGCCACTATTTCTCCTGGAAGATCATTCCACACGGCTACCACTCTCTGAGTAAAGAAGTTCCCCCTCATGTTACCTCTAAACCTCTGCCCCTTAATTCTTAACTCACGTCCTCTTGTTTAAATCTTTCCTCCTCTTAACGGAAATAGTCTATCCACATCCACTCTGTCTATCCCTTTCATAATCTTAAATACTTCTATCAAATCCCCTCTCAACCTTCTACGCTCCAAAGAATAAAGACCTAATCTGTCCAATCTCTCCCTATACTCTAGATGCTTAAACCCAGGTAACATTCTGGTAAACCTTCTCTGCACTCTCTCCACATCCAAGTTCCCAGCACCCCAATCAGCACAGATACTTACCACAGTCAAAAGTAGAAGCATGCATGTAATAGTCGACCCCCAAAATTTTACCCTAAAAATTGGTCAACCAAATTTGACTGTATCACACGAATATATGGGAAATACATTTCTGAATGATTGAGGACAATGGGGAACTGAAATCTCAGGCAGGTCTGCCACGATCATATTGAACGGTAGGGGAAGGATTGGGTGCTGAATGGCCTCTTCCCGCTCCTCATTTCTGGTGTCCTGTTTGGTTCTGAAGTTTGCACTGTTACCCCAGGGTACAAAGATCACGTGCTGTCATTTAAGATCCCAAACTTCTAGATGCCTGACTGAGGGAGTACACCATCTCAAGATTTATTTCTTTCAGTACAGATCCTGAACTGAGTTCCCCATATTTGAATGAACACTACAGAAGTCTCAGCAGCCAGGAAGTTATAAAGTTGTGTCTTTCCATTGGAGAAATGAATGGATACACAAATTCAAAGCTATGTCAAAAGAGCAGGAGGATTATGACAAAGTAGATCTCTCTACCAAAGCATCAGTACAGGAGGAATGGACCAAATGGCCTCTTTCCATTCCCTGCAATGCACAGAAGAACCATCTTCACCCAAACTGAAACTTGATGGAGCAGATTAGGGTCTTCAATATTCCTTTGCAGTGATTAAAGATACCAAGTCAAATGGAAGATTATTTAGTGGCAGTGAGGCACTAATCTTTTAAATCCATAGACTGTGTATATTTAGCCTGACTAAACTACCGATAAATTGTTGATTACATTCGTCTACCAAAGAAATGTATTCAAATGCATTTAGTTTGTAAATTCCAGATTAACTGCAGGCTATAAAGTCACTGAGGGTTGACAGCTAACAGAATCTGCCAGTTCAATGGAGAGCAATTCATCAGTATGACATCAGGAATATCGCCCGAGTCCCTGCATCTGCTCCACATCTCAAAATGTATTTTCTAAGTCCAGCAGTTTTTGTTTTGTTTTTTTACAGACACGTGATTTCTTATTTTAAAATACAACCAAGGACCGTGTCCCTTCATTGCCCTCACTCCCACCAATTTCGCCATAACAATGTGTAAATATGGGAAAGGAGAACACCTTTTTGGTCACTACCTCTCCTCACAGGCAGAAGGTACAGATGCTTGAAGTCCAGTACTCTCAGTCGAAGCAAGTTTTTCTTTTCCAACAGCTATATCTAGTGTAAGATTAATTATAACCTAATCGGGGACCACCAAAATATCACTTTGTTACACTGAATGCAACTGGGAATAACTTTACGTTACTGGAGTTGGTGCATCTTATACAAGTGTGCGGCTTCAAGTTAATAATTTCACTGCATCTGTACATTGTACTTATGTTTCTGACAATAAACTTTCATTTCATTTCAACCATGAAACCCTAATGTCATTCAATGTGATCTGTGATCCAACTCAATATATCCAGCTCGGACCCATAATCCCCCAATCCCCTCAGATCTCAGATGCAAAATCTTTGTTCGACCCAGCCCCAAATCCCAACAACTTTTTGGAGGGGGAGAATTTAAGGCCTGTCTGTCTTAGAAGAAGGCAATTCATTTGGGGGAAAAAAGGCAAACGTCTTGATCTTGACCTGTCATTAAAACTCAATGCTAATCTGCATTTTAACTGGCACTTTCATTTCAATTCAGATTTCAGATTTATTGTCACTGTGTACACATTTCATAACTTTCATTCACTGGCCAATAATAATAAAGTTGGACTTTACAGCAGGACATCGTAACGGCAGACAATTTCTGAAGGGCATACAGATTGATTTACGCAACTTGTCCGGTCCTGTTCGAGCATCATTGCTGCTGTTAGCCTTATATCAGCCACCTTCAGCCAGAGGACAATTTATATGCTGAACATTTCTATTAGCATGCACATCAGAGTAAATAGACAATGTCAGGGTTGGAAGTATGGGCTGCATCCAGTTTTATTCTCCTGAGACAGACACAATGCCTTGTGATTTCCCAAGGAACAGAGCAAGTGGAGGCACAGGATTCAAGGGAAAAGCTGATATCAGATTTATTTTCAAAATCTCAGATTTATTGTCAGAGTACATACATGACATCACATATGACCCTGAGATTCTTCTAACTGAGGGCAAGGCAGAATTACCGCTTTTTGGTCATGCAAAACAGAACTGTACACAATGTACACATGTAAACAAATAAAGAACATCTCTTTGCAGCAACACCTTACACAGAAAATGCCAGACACCTCCCGGTTAGCAAGGCAGAACACTGTTGATATACTTGCAAAATAAATATCGTCTTGGGTAATGTACTATTTTGCTGCCATTTCATCCGGGTTTCCCAGAGGAAATAATGTGTGGTTTTGCCATATGCAAACATAGCAAATATGTGAGGGAAACCAATACTGGGCCTGTTAAACACAATACAAGATAATCACCAATAAAATCTAATAGAGAATTCAAGAGAGGTTTCTACATTCTGATAGTGGTGATCATGTGGAACTTCTTCCCAATGGGAACAGTTGAGGTGATGAAAAGGGGAGTAAAACTTCAGGACAAGATAGATAAACAAAATTGGGCATTGACCCTGCAAAAAGTGTGTCAGGGGAATTGATGATAGAAAGCCAAAAGATGGCAGATGAATTGATTGGGCAGGCATTTTGCAGGATACAAGTCACTTCACAGCGGTGGTCAATTGGTTCAAGATCAAATGTATTTTCAGAGCATATCCATGACACTAATCTTGTTTACCAGCACAGAATCCATCACTTGGCAATCCAAGTGCTCATCTAAATACCGCTTGGAATGTTTTGATAGTCTCTGCTGCCGCCACCACCTCTTCAGGCAGTTCTTTCCAGATTTCAATCAACTATTTCTCTGGGGCCTTCACTTTCAAACACTTTACTCCTCGCTTAACCAAAAGCTGCACGGATTCATCCTCTCAACAGTCTGGCAGCTTCAAAGCTCAGATTTATTGTCAGATTACATACGTACATGAAAATTAAAACAGTGGTTGGAAGAGCATGCTGGTGTGATAAAATGCAGAAGATAAAAACTAGGTAGAAGGGCAGGACAAGCCATCTCCATCATGGTCATGGCCTTCATTCTAACACCACCATTCCCCTGCCTTACCCTTACAGCCCCACTTCCTCTAATAGGCAAAGGCCTTTTGCTCACTGCTTTGAGTACAATCAAGTCAAATCAAGTGTATTTTCATCTGATTATACGTACAAACCAACAAAACAGTGTTCTTCGATTCTTGGTTCAAAACACACAGACATGCAGACAAACAATACACATGCAGGACAAGTATTTGTCTATACAAATAAATATTGTTTCATAAATATGAGTGTCTCGGATGGTTAGTGTTAGCAGTTCCTTTGGCCGTTCAGCATTCTCCCTGCCTGTGGGAAGAAGCTGTTCCTCAGCCTAGTGGTGCTGGCTCTGATGCACCTGTACCTTTCCCTACAGGAGCAGCTGAAAGATGCTGCGTGCAATCAATTGACAGCCTTCTGAGGAGGAGAAATGAAAGAGGTTGCTCATATCGAGAAAGATTATGACACAGAAATTCACTCTTTTGTTGCTCCTCCCAACTGAACTTATCTCACCCGATCAATGTATCTTTGTGTATCTGTCAGATTGTTCAATGCTTTCCTGTGTCGCTCCCTCCTTTTTAAAAGTAGAACTTGTTTACGCACTGGAAGTGTTGTGTAATATGTTGTGAATTGGAGGTGTATAAATTTCATTTAATGTATCCCTGAGGCAGCAAAAGAAGCACAACAAACCAAGTTCTCCTGAATTTCCTATTGAATTTATTATTGTCTTTTCTATATTTATGATCCTTGGTTCTGATCTTGCCTGTGAGTGAAAACAATAGCTGTGACAAATCTTTCCAAAGCTTTCACAAGCTTGTTCTCCACTTCTAGGTGCTCTTTCTGTCTCCTTCACATAGAAAAGAGCTGCAACCTGTTAAGTAGTTCCTGTTCAATGCAATGTTTTGTCTTCACATCCTGTTGTAATTTTTTTTAAATCTTTTTTTACACACACCCTCCAAACCTAGTGTTTGCAAACACAGCAATGAGAAATATACAGTGTGATTAGCATCATTTGATGGAACATTTAACATTTCCTCTTTAATTTTTTTCTCTAGAAATAACCCTCAGTTCCTTTCTGGCCCTTATTCTTCTTTTTAGCTTGTCAATACTTTCATGAATTATGTTCTTCCTGCACAAAGAGTCCTGATTTTTTGTACCACACAGTATTTCCCAATAGGATGTGGCCACCATAACATGCCCATTAAGATGTATGGCATTGTATGGTGACTACATTCTTGCCAACTAGGAGATGATTGCATACATAATTCCCTTTGAAACAACCTTGGTAACCATGTTGTACATGGTTGAGATTGACTTCTTGCCATGTAATTTAGATGACTATCCTTAACTCACTTCATTTATTTATGGTAAATCTATATAAGCATGATAACAAGTCACATTTAACGAACTTCTTTGATGATAAAACAAGCTTAGTGGATGGGGGGGAAAATGTGGATGTGGTGTACATAGATTTCTAGAATGCATTCAATAAGGTGCCATATTTCTGTTTAAAAGAAAGATGCACAAGAAAGGAATTTGCAGGGATTACTGAGGCATTCTCCAGGCTGACTCCAAAAATGAGGACTGCCTTCATTCATCCGGTGTCCAGCTCAGTGTGAAGATGTTTGCGTTAATTTCTACTCGGATAGAACATTCTTCTTTTCCATCCTTTAATTTGCGAATATGCCGGATGGTTCTTCTCCCGTGTTGTCCGTTTCAGGGCTGGGGATTTCTTCTTTTTTATCCACTGCTTTAATTCTGGACGTCTTTCCTTTGTTGATGTCTTGTTGCTCTTTTTTATTCTTGCTGTGAGGGCACATGGCTTCGATGTGCTCCTATTTGTTGCTTAGATGACATTTAGGACTTTTAAAATAGCAGGTATCAGGCATGTGGTTGCTTCACCCTCAGCAGTAACATTCTTGGCGTGCCACTTTGTTTCACGGGCGTGAAACTTAGCTCACCATTAATGCATTACCTTGGCCTACGTCTGCGTTCTTATCGGCTATCTTGGAGCTCTAAGCAATTTCATATCCTGTATTAAGTGTTAAATCTCTTTGATTTAGTAGTTTCTGTCTGGTGTCATGGTCAGCTAATCCTGTCACTAATCGATCTCTTAGTGCATCGTTTCAGAACTGACCAAATTCACGATGTTGTGCGAGTTACGTAATTTGGCCAAGAATTCGCTTACATTATGACATTATAAATAACAGGAACTATAGAATGATTGGAGGGTCTTTTCAATAAATATAGCGATGAAAGGAATAGGCAGCATGGTTGGCGTAGCAGTAGCGCCAAAAATCCGGACCGGGGTTCAAATCCAACTCTTTCTGCAAATGGTTTCCACCGACCATTCAAAGCGTATAGAGGTTGTTGGTCAATGGATGTAATTGGACATCACAGGCTTGTGGACCAAATGAGCCTGTTACCGTGCTGCATGTCTAAATTTAAATTTATAAGATGGAAGCATGGATGTGTTTTTTTTTCCCCACCAGTAGGTGAGACTAGGATTAAGGAATATAGCCTTAAGATTTTGGGGAGTAGAGACAAGGATGAGAAGGATCTATTTCTCCTAGAGAATAGTGAATCTGTGGAATTCTCTGCCCGGGGAAGTTGGAGAGGCTGCCCTTTTGAGTGAATTTAAGACACAAATAGATTTTTGAATAAGGGAATTAAGCATAATTGGAAGGGAGGGGATGTGGTGGTGGTGGTAGGGGAAGTGGGTGAAATGGATCTGAGTCCACAGCCAGATCAGCCATGATCTTAGAGAATGGTGGAACAGACCCAAGGGATCACTTGGCCAACTCCTGCTCATATTTATATATTGTTGCATTTCATCCAAGGCCTTAAAAACCCACACTTTGACATTTGCTGAATGATGGGAAATTAATTCACTTCCCAGCTGCATCTTTGATAAAATAAATGCAAAGAGAATCATAGGGGATTGAATGAAAATGTATAGCTGGGTCTGGATAATCAATATCAGTGTTATCTCAGAGTGAAAGTTTCTGTTTAATGTTGCAGTATGAAGTGATTTGAGCAATCAGAATTCCACACTTTATCCAGGTAAGAAATCAGCTCTTTCATTGACTAAATTCAATAATATACACCTTGAGGAAAGACTCAGGTCTAAACTATTAGTAATATATCTTTACCTTCTATGGACACTGTGAGACCGGTTGAGTTCCTCCAACATCTCTGCGTATTTATTTCAATTACAGAATATAAATTCAATGGAGCACCACAGTTAGCGTAGCAATTAGTGCAATGCTGATACAGTGCCAGCGATCAGGACCGGGGTTCTCAACCCGCACTGTCTGTAAGGAGTTTGTTCATTCTCCACAGGCCTGCGGCTTCGGTTTCCTCACACTGTTCAAAACGTACTAGGTTTGTTGGACAATTGTGTGTAATTGAGTAGCACAGGCTCATGAGCCTGTTACCGTGTTTTATGCCTAAATTTAAATTAAGTTTAAGTTTAAGGAGCAAGGCTGGAGAGATTGGTATGTTCCCTGCAATCTGATGCATTAAATCTGTGTTTTCCAGTCAACCTTACATGGCCATGATGAGCAACAGAACAATTCACTGCAATTGAGAGGCAAATGATCCAGGAGTCAGAGCCAAGAGGTCTCCTCAAGGTTGTACAGAAGCTGTATGACATAGGAGCAGGAGGGGGCCATTTGGACCTTCAAGCTTCCTCTGCCATTCATTCCAGTTATGATTGACCTGCATCTTAAATCTATTTATCCCATCCAACCTCTGCAACCCTTCCTGTCCTTGCTGAGTAAAAAAATATATTAATCAGCAGTCAAGTTTTGGTGTATTCCATACTTCTCTCTTACTGACCTCATTTTAAAAAAACAAAATATATTTATGTTGCAGAAGGTGAAAAGAAACTGGGGACATAGGGCCCCGGCTGAGAGTAGCTAAACCACAGGGTTCAGTAAAGTGGGAGAACTGGAGACAAAATGATGATTTCCTTGAATGTACTTAATTATACACAAACATTCAAGTGTGGATGGATATTAATTTGAGAATTTTATTTATAAGAGATCAGCAACAATTAGCTCTCTAACTTTCTTGAATCTCGATATATGAGAAAACCAATCCCTCTACAACTTAGTTTGTTTACCAATGGATTTAGAAGTTTATTTCAGGACTGTAATTGATTCAGCCACAACAAGATGTAGCAACGTCAAATGGAGAGCAAAGTGGAACTATTCAGCTTCAAGTGGCCAGGAATCGAGGAACAGCTACTCGCCGATTTACAACCTATGCGACTTATGGCCATCTGCACATACGACTAAAAAAAACTTTAAAATAAAGAAAATAATATGTAAATATAAAAATTACGCTTTTACAGATCCATTTTAAACTTCGGGTGCGGTGCCACCCACATTGAAGAAATCGCCTTGCCTGCCTTAAGTATGTTTGATGCAGGAACCACGGTACATGTATGGCTCAGAGGGTCGTAGATTTGAAGATGAGGGAGGAATAAGCGGATGGGAGATTGGACAACAGCACAAAAAGAGGATTTAACTTCAAAGCTAACATTGTTGTGTTGTCAAGAGGCAATGTGCTTTGTGAGTAAATGGCACCAAGCAATCAACTTTAAGATGACCTGATTTACAAACAGTGCCAAGTGCCACCCTAAATCAATATTTTCTTCCTCAAAGCTCGAGTAATTATATAATGCACGAGGTAAAGATCACTTAAAAACACAAAACTTTGTGTTTTAAATCAGTGATTTCAATGTTTTTAAATCCTTAAGTACCAGGAATAATGTAATTCATTCAGTGCATGGATGATATGTAAACAAATAATGTTCCTTCCGCTCCATGTATATTAATGGCTATTAATTCAGGACACGCTTGTACCAGACTGATTTTTTTTTTCTAAATATTCTACAGGGCATTCTTGAAAATATATTTCAATAAGAGAGGTTCATCTGAATCAGCTGAAGTTATTAAGAATAAATTGTTTAAGGGATTGCAATCTGATATAAATAAAGGTTGAATTCTAAATATTAGCTCAGGAAATAGATTAAAAGATGCATTCAATAACATTTTTATATCCTTGAGTAATATTTCACTGCAATTTGTGGAAAATTAATGATTTTTCAGTTCAGTGGTCACTGGCAAAGCCATGTTCTTTCTTTATTCAGCATCTTAAATATAATGGAGCACCCCATGCCTTTTCACAGCAGCATTTGCAGACATTTTGACAATGAGTGAGATGAGGTGATATAGACAGGTGACCAAAAGCTGGGTTGTTTTCGAGGTCAGTATTAGGAGCATCATAAAGGAAGAAAAATGTTGGTGGAGCGGCTTAAAGAGGAAGCCTACAGGGCAATGTGGTGGCGAGGAGCGCCCAACCCTCAAAGTCAGTCCCTGCCCTGCAGAGTAGCGACTCACCAGCCGGTATGAAAAAAAAAGGAAGCACAACAGATGAGCAGCCCAGGAGGGGAGGAGCAGCAGCAAGAGGCCCAGCAAGAAGAGGCCCAACAAAAAGATACAAGCAGCTCATCAGGAAAAACAGAAGAGACACAGACACAAAGATGAGAAGAAGAAGAAGAAGACACAAACACAGGTACAGACACAGAAGAAGAGGAAGAAGACCAAGATCTTCACAGAGAAATAGAAGGTAAAACTGATGGACAAAGAGAAATAAAAGGTAAAACTGATGAACAGAATATAGATAAAGTCTTTTTTTAAGAACAAATTAGATCATTAAAAGTATGGTTATCAGTTGAGTTTAATGCAATTAAAAGAAAAATGAAAAGAACAGAAGATAAAATGCAAAGGTTAGAACTGGTAATGACAGAAATAGGAAAAAGAGTAGAGAATGTGGAAGAGTGGGAAACAGCTGTAGAAATGAAAGTAAATGACAAGAGAAAAATTGGAAGAAAGTGACAAAAAAAATTAAAGAGACATTATCTCAATTGTTATATCAGAAAATTGATAAGTTGGAAAATCATAATAGGCAAAACACCATAAAAATAGTGGGCATGAAGAAGGGTGAAGGCAGCACAGACATGAAGGAATTTATAAAAGGATGGATCCCGAAGGTCCTGGGAACAACAGAAATGCAGGAAGAAATGGAAATAGAAAGGGCACACAGAGCAAAACCACAGGCACATCAAAAACCAAGATCCATCTTAGTAAAATTTTTGAGATACACGATAAGAGAAAATATGCTGGAACGGGCAAGGAATAAAGTTAGAGAAGATAATAAGTGATTGGAATACAAGGGTCAAAAAATATTTTTTTACCCAGACATAAGTTTTGAACTCTTAAAGAGGAGGAAGGAGTTTAATACAGTGAAATTGATTTTATGGAAAAAAGGTTACAAATTCATGTTAAGCCGTGCTTAAAATATTTATACCTGGGGGAAAAAACAGATTGTTCTCAGATCCAGAAAAAGTGCAAGAATTCACAGAACTTTTGCAGGACAGGAGAACAGATGAAGAGATGTAACAAGAATGAAGAAGAGCAATAAAGTATATATAAAGATGTAAAAACAATGTATATGTTAAGAACTAAAGAGGGAAAAGAGAAGAGAAGGAAGGGAGTAGGGGGGGGAAAGAGAGCTTTGTTATGTGTGTTAAAGTGTTTTCTGGAGAGGGCTGGGTAGAGGGGGAATAACCGTCACTGCAAAATCAGTTGATGCTGCGAACAAGATCGCAATCCAAATGAAAAGGGGAGTTGTGGTTGCCCAGCAAGGGATATGGGGCAACTCAGAGAAGGGGGGAACTTTTGGGGTTAAAGTATTAGTGGATGTGGGAACTGCGGGGGTACTTTATGTCTTAAATGTGTTGTCGTACATTAAGTGTAATAAGAGAAAACTAAGAGATGAAAATGGGTAAAGGGGGATGGAGGTGGAAAAGAGGTGTAAACAAGATATAAGATGGCCATGTTGAACTATATGACTATAAACATTAATGGAATACATAACCAAATTAAAAGGAAGAGGCTACTAAATTTATTGAAGAAGGAAAAAATAGATATAGCATTTGTGCAGGTAATGCATCTAACTGAAGTGGAACATAACAAATTAAAGAGAGACTGGGTAGGACACATAATGGCAGCATCTTATAATTCAAAAGCTAGAGGTGTAGCCATACTAGTTAACAAAAATGTACCAATCAAAATAGAGGAGGAAATAATAGATCGAGCAGGGAGATATGCAATGATAAAGTGTAGATATACTCAGAATTTTGGAATTTGCTCAATATATATGCACCTAATGAGGAGGATCAAAAGTTCATGCAGGATATTTTTTTGAAGATTGCAGACACACAAGGAAATATACTGATAGGAGGGGATTTTAACTTGAATTTGGACCCAATGTTGGATAAAACTGGACAAAAGATAAGTAAAAAGAATAAAGTAGCCAAATTTATGGTTAAATCAATGCAAGAAATGAATCTTATGGATATATGGAGGAGGGAACACCCAAGAGAGAAGGAATATTCATATTATTTGAGATAGGCACAAAACTTACTCAATGATTGATATGTTTTTGTTGTCGGCCCATATTCAAGGGAGAGATAGGAAAACTGAGTATAAAGTTAGACTACCGTCAGATTATTCACCCCTATTATTAGCAATAGAACTGGAGGACATCCCACCATGAACATAGAGATGGAGATTAATCTCCATGCTACTTAAAAGACAGGAATTTAGGGAGTTTATTGAACGCCAAATTAAAACATATTTTGAAATAAACACAGGATCACTGAAAGACAAATTTATATTATGGGACACAATGAAAGCCTTCATTAGAGGGCAGATAATAAGTTATATGACTAAGATGAAAAAGAATTACAATCGGGAAATAGAGCAGCTGGAAAGGGAGATAGTAAGTTCAGAAAAGGAATTAGTTAAAAAGGATGATATAACGAAGAGAGAATTGGCAGACAAAAAAATTAAATATGCAACATTACAAACGTACAAGGTGGAGAAGAACATAATGAAAACAAAACAAAAGTATTATGAACTGGGAGAAAAAACATTAAATATTAGCCTGGCAACTTAAAACAGAACAAGCTAAAAGAACGATACTGGCATCAAGGAAAAAGGACAAACAAATTACATAAAATCCAACAGAGATTAATGAAAATTTTAAGGAATTTTTTGAATAATTGTATCAAACTGAGAACGAGTGGAAAGATGATAAAATAGAGGAAATTTTAGATAAAATTGAACTGCTGAAATTGCAAGAAGAGGAACAAAACAAACTGATAAAACCATTTGAAATAGAGGAAGTACAGGATATATTAAAAACACTGCCGAACAATAAAACACGAGGAGAAGATGGATTTCCAATAGAATTTTATAAAGCATTTAAAGAGTTATTAATTCCTCCGCTCCTGGAAATAATGAACCAGGTAGAAGAAACACAAAACTTGCTAGATTCATGTAAGATAGCAATAATTACAAAGACGGGAAAAGATCCATTAACACCAGCATCATATAGACCAATATCTCGACTTAACGCAGACTATAAGATAATGGCAAAATTATTAGCAAACAGATTGGCCGATTGTGTACCTAAAATAGTAAAACAAGATCAAACTGGATTTATTAAGAAAAGACAAACAGCGGACAATGTCTTTAAACTTATTAATCTAATCCACGCAGTTCAAGGAAATAATAAACCAACAGTGGCTGTTGATCTAGATGCAAAAAAAGCCTTTGACAGAATAGAGTGGAACTACTTAAAGTATTACAGAAGTTCAATCTACCAGAAAAATATACAAGTTGGATTAAAGCATTGTATAATGGACTGTTGGCAATGGTAGCAGTAAATGGATATGTATCGAGTCACTTTAAATTAAGTAGCTCAACTAGACAGGGATGTCCACTATCCCCCTCATTGTTTGCCTTAGCAATAGAACCTTTGGCAGAACTGATAAGAATAGAAAATAATATAAAAGGGATAAAAATAAAGGAGAAGGTGTATAAAATCAGCTTATTTGCAGATGACATCATAGTATACCTAACAGACCAGAGGTATCAGTAAAAGAATTACATAAGAAATTGAAAGAATATGGAGAAATATAGGGGTACAAGATCAACGCAAATAAAAGTGAAGTGATGCCAATGAGTAACGCAGACTATACAGAATTTTTCAAAAAATCATTATTTAAATGGCAAGCACAAGCAATCCGATACCTAGGGATCAGGTTAGATAATAACTTAAGCCACTTGTACAAACTAAATTATCAGCCACTAATAAAGAAATTGCAGGAAGACTTAGAACAATGGAAAGAATTACCGCTAACGTTGATAGGGAGGGTAAACTGCATTAAAATGAACCTCTTCCCAAGGGTACAATAGTTATTTCAAACATTACCAATTCCTTTAGCAGAATTTTTTTTAAATGAACTAAAGAGAATAACAAGGAAATTCTTGTGGAAAGGGAGGAAACTGGGGGAGGGTAGTGTTAGATAAATTAGCAGAGAGGTATAATCAAGGTGGTTTACAGTTACCAAATTTTAGAAATTATTATAGAGCCACACAATTGAGGTATTTATCAGATTTTTACCAGACAAGGGAAAAACCAGAATGAACTAAGATAAAACTAGATAAAATAGGGGAAAAGCTACCGACCAGAACATATACTTTATAAGTGGGACGAAAAGCTGATGCAATATAAAAACTCACCAGTACTGCATCATTTACATGAAAGAAGATTTACTCAGAAAGGAAAAAAAACGAACTACCAAATACCAAAATTATTATTGATGTAAAATCTGCTAATCCCCTTTACAATAGACAACCTTTCCTTTGGAGAATGGGAGAGAAAAGGAATCAAAAGAATAGAAATTTGTTTTTTGAGAAATAATTTATTAACATTTGAACAGTTGAAGTACAAATATGGAATAACTCATGGTACAATGTTTGCATATCATCAACTGAAAGCTTATTTAAAGGATAAATTGGGAAACAGACTGAGATTACCAGAAGGAAGCAGCTTTGAATATGTGATTAACAGACACAATGATAATTAAAAGATTTATACGAACATGTACATTAAGCTGCAAGATAAGGAAAATGAAATAAACTATAAACCTAAGCAGAAGTGGGAAAAGAATCTAAACATAAAGATAAAAAATGAAGTATGGGAAAAGTCATGTTCTGGAACTATGCAGAATTCAATAAACACAAGGTACATGATACAGTATACATTGGTTACACAGGGTATATATTACTACTCAAAAATTAAAAAAATGGGATTCAACATTATTTGATAGATGTTTTTGCTGTAAGAAGGAAATGGGAACAACATTACATGCAACTTGGGCATGTACGAAAGTGAATACGTTTTGGGAAGCACTAAATAAATAAACTAAATAAAATAAAATAAAATAAATAAAATTACAAAAAATAACATACCAAAAAAAGAGATATTTCTTTTAAGTAACATAAGTAGTAAAGAATTAGACCTCAAATTGAATCGTGCAAAAAAAAATCATTATGATAGCCTTAGCGATGGCAAAAATATGTATAATGTTAACTTGGAAAATGGAATATACAGCAATGGTATGTGGAAATGAATAAATGTATTCCATTGGAAAAAATAACAAAATTTAAAAAATAAAGTCACAATGTTTGAACAAATTTGGGAACCATACATGGAACATATCAGAGAGCTTGCCTACGACCTCCATCCCCTAAAATGAGAATGAAAATGATAAGACGACAAAACGACTAGATTCAGTGTGTAATAAATAGATTATGCATTTTTTTTGTTTATTTTCCTTTGCCTGAAGATATTGTTTTATGGTTTTATTATACATGAAGATCAAACTGCGCTGGGTAGGAATGGAGGACCATCGCCTTCCCAAGATCGTGTTATATGGCGAGCTCTCCACTGGCCACCGAGACAGAGGTGCACCAAAGAAGAGGTACAAGGACTGCCTAAAGAAATCTCTTGGTGCCTGCCACATTGACCACCGCCAGTGGGCTGATATCGCCTCAAACCGTGCATCTTGGCGCCTCACAGTTCGGCAGGCAGCAACCTCCTTTAAAGAAGACCGCAGAGCCCACCTCACTGACAAAAGACAAAGGAGGAAAAACCCAACACCCAACCCCAACCAACAAATTTTCCCTTGCAACCGCTGCAACCGTGTCTGCCTGTCCCGCATCGGACTTGTCAGCCACAAACGAGCCTGCAGCTGACGTGGCCATTACCCCTCCATAAATCTTCATCTGCGAAGCCAAGCCAAAGATATGTTGAATATTTATGGGTTTTGGAGGGGAGTGGGTAGAGGGGAGGGAGGGAAAGGGGGAAAAATAAGGGAGAAAAGGCCACTGTGTAAATTTAATGAGAAACATTTGTACATATTTTGGTTGAAATGGTTCATAGTGTGAAAAATAAAAAATTATTTTAAAAAAAGAGGAAGCCTGGGATGCAGGACACATTGCCATTGGTGGAGTGATGGAGATTAAGTAGCGAGAAGAGGCAAGAATCTAAATTCCACCAAGTACAGTCCCAGACAACTCAATCTCTCCTCATAAACTAACCCCTTTCTCTCTGTAATCCACCTGGTGAACCTCCTCTGCACCGCCTCCAAAGCCAGTACATCCTTCTTCAATTAAGGAGACCATAAATGCACATAGTACTCTAGATGCAGCCTCACCGGTACCTTGTACGGTTTCAGCACAACTTCCCTGCTCTTAAATTCCACCCTCTAGCAATGAAGGCCTCCTTGATAGCCTACTATACCTGCAAACCCACCTTTTGCAATTCATGCACAAGCATCCCACGTCCCTCTAGACCAGTGGTTCCCAACCTTTTACTTTCCACTCACATACCACTTTAAGTATTCCCTATGCCATAAGTGTTCTGTGATTAGTAAGTGTTTCCTTAAGGTGGTATGTGGGTGGAAAGAAAAAGTTTGAAACCCACTGTTTTAATCATTCCAAATTGATTCATTTTGTGCAGTTTCATAACTTCAAAGGAAATGGGCCAATGACAATTTTTCTCAAGTAAAACATTTCAGTAATAATTGGGTCCCGAGCAGTGATTCTCAACCTTCCCTTCCTACTCACATCCCACCTTAAGCAATCACTTACTAATCACAGAACACTTATGGCATAGTGAATACTTAAAGTAGTATGTGAGTGGAAAGTATAAGGTTGGGGTCCACTGTTCTAGACTGAAGCCTGCTGCAATGGGTTTCCATTTAAATAGTATTCTGATCATCCATTTTTCCTTTCAAAGTGGATAAGATCACATTTGCCAACATTGTATTCCATCTGCCAGACTCTCGGCCACTCAATTAACTTATCTACTTCTCTGCACAATTTAGTGTCACCAGCAAACTTAGACACACAGAGTGTACTCTATTCCTTCTCCCAAATCGTTTATGTACATTGTGAAAAGTTGCAGCATACTGCTCACCACCAATTGGCAACCAAAAAAACACCCCTGCACCCCACTCCCTGCTTTCTATTGGTTAACCAATCCTCCATCCAACTCTATGCATTCTTATCTTCTGTTTGTCTTTTATGTGCCTTCTGGATATCTAGGTGAACAATATCCACCTGCTCCCCTCAATCTACCATGCTCATTATATCCTCAAAGAACTGGTGAATTTGACAAACAGTACTTGCCTTTCTCTTATACTTACCATTCCTTCACACCATCCACTGATGTTATTTTTGCACTATCGGTGAGTGGTAATTCTGCCTCCCCCGCAGAAAAAGAATTTCAGGTTGTATGTGATGTCACGTACGTACTCTGACAATAAATCTGAAATCTGAATCTGAATCTGTTCAATCAGAAACCAAATAAAATGTCACGCCCCTCCGGTCAAATAATGGAACAGAAACCATCAAAGGCTTTCAAAAGTTTAAACCCAAGCATAAAAATGAATGCTTTATATATTCCAGTAAATAAACCGGCAGACAGATAGAAAGCTAGAACGGCTGCCAGATAAATAGGTCAATAGAGATAGATCAGTAGATAAATAGATAGACCACTAAATAAATAATTAGATAGCTTGATAGATTAATAGATTTGGAGAGGTAAATAAATTGAACAGTGGATAGATAGTTGGATAACCTAGTGGACAGATAAATTTCTTCTTTCTTCAACAGTCCCTGGGGTCGGGGGTGACTTCTGTGGGCTCTGAAGTGCCTGAGGCAAGGGGCACAGACTGACAACTGCATGCCTATGGAATCGCCATCATGTCTTCTCAGCAGTTACACGAACTACATTTTTGCTCACATGAGCTACATTTCTGCTCTTGCCTGATGCCCGACTTCTCATTTTGAGCATATACCTTGAAGCCAAAGCACGGACAATGAAATGAAATGGAAAATTAGGGGAAAGCTGGCACTCTGCAGCAATCGAATAGAGAGAGTAAAAAAAAAGGTGAAAAATATTCATCGGATAGCTGTGAATATTTCTGTGATTCTTTTTGTAATGTAAAAATATTTATTGCAGATTACATTCTGGCATTTAACAAAGCAGCTATACATGGAAAGCCGAGAACAATGTTTCCTTTAATGTTATCCTTTGATTATGATAATGTAAAAGGAAGGATGGAAAGGAAGGTGGAATAAAAAAAGAAATTGAGGAAAAAAGAGAGATGGACATTTAACCAGCAATTCACACGTTAGAATGCATTCAGATTTATTTCAACATCTTTCGTTAAGTTTTGCTGCCAGCTCAACGGCAGCTTTGCTGAATAAATTAATTAAACTGAAGAACAGAACTATTGTGCAATCTTCCGATCAGATAAATGTCTGGAAAAGCCATCATGCAGAGAGCTTACATCTGGGGTCTACACTGACGGTTCGATCCAATCACTCTATTTTCTTAATTCACACTCAGTGGGGTGTAATCATAATGGTGTCTGGTCTATTACTTCCAAAGCACATCCAACTACACTCAATAGCAAGGAGTGAAATTAAAAAGTAAATGGGTTTACCTTTGCCAACTTTTAATAATTCAAAAAAACCGATAAACCCATCATGACAAATTAAATCACTGAGAATTGACCGATTGTTGGACAGGGTAGGTCTGGATCCATTGGCATGTGGAAGAATGAGGCATGGTTTGATTGAAACATACAACATCATGAGGGGTCTTGCCAAAATGGATGTGGAGGGGATGTTGTGATCAATTAAGTGGGTAATGGGTCGTAATTTGGGTTTACAGAAGGCTTTTACTAAATTGTTAATTTGAAGTTTCCTCAACAAGTGCCCACAGGATGGGGGTTATACGTTGGAATGGAATGCATTGGAGAGCAACAAATAGAAAAAAGATTAAAGACCAATTAGTCATTTTCAGATTGGCAAACAGAAACTATTGGATAGCAGCAATGATCTCTGTTGGGGCCTCAACTATTTATAATCTACATGAATGATGTAGATGAAGCAACTCAGTGCACTGTATTCAAATTTGAGACTGATACAAAAGTAGATAGATTGAGCGAGTTGAGCCAACGCTTTGGAGTACAGGTATACCCCATTTTACAAAAACATGCTTTACAAAAATTCGCTTTCGCAAAGAAACATATGTTTGCTTTTACAAAAGGATTTGAATGGGTTTTGAATAGGTTGACGCGTTTACAGAAATAGCCTTCATTTGGAGTGAATGGGTCTTTGCTTTGGGCGTTTTGAATAGGTTGACGCGTTTACAGAAATAGCCTTCATTTGGAGTGAATGGGTCTTCGCTCTGGGTGTTTTGAATAGGTTGACGCGTTTACAGAAATAGCCTTCATTTGGAATGAATGGGTCTTCGCTTTGGGCCATTTCAACTTACGAAAGGTTTCATAGGAACGCTCTAGTTTCATAAAGATAGATTTATAGCAAAACAAGTAGTAATGGTATTGGCAAGTTGCAAGAACACCAAGAATCTCGAGAGAGAGGAGGTGAGATAAGTGAGCATGAAGTTCACAGTTGATGATGATGACTTTGATGAGAGTTAATTGTCATATACATGAGTACAAATTTTTGCCACCTTCTGCATTCTCTAGAGTTACCAAATCAAACCATGATGCAGTCAGCCAGTACAATTTCTTGGGTACACATGAAGAGGTTCATAGAGTATTCAACAAAATGCCAACTCTGTTCCAACAACTTTGAAATTTGGTGCACCTTCTCACTGTTACATTAATGTGCTGACTTCACAAGAGGTTGTTTCTGAAGTGGACTCCGAGAAACTTGAAGGTACTAACCCTCTCCACTGCCGAACCAACAATGAGGACAGGTGAGTGGTCCCTCAGCCGCCCCTAACATCGAAGTACTCGAGATGGCAGAGGCCGACAGCATCGAATCCACGCTGTTGAAGATCCAACTGCGCTGGGTAAGTCACATCTCCAGAATGAAGGACCATCGCCTTCCCAAGATCGTGTTATATGGTGAGCTCTCCACTGGCCATCGTGTCAGAGGTGCACCAAAGAAGAGGTATAAGGACTGCCTAAAGAAATCTCTTAGTGCCTGCCACATTGACCACCGCCAGTGGGCTGATATCGCCTCAAACCGTGCATCTTGGCGCCTCACAGTTCGGCGGGCAGCAACCTCCTTTGAAGAAGACCGCAGAGCCCACCTCACTGACAAAGACAAAGGGAAAAACCCAACACCCAACCCCAACCAACAAATCTTCCGCTGCAAACGTGTCTGCCTGTCCCGCATCGGACTTGTCAGCCACAAACGAGCCTGCAGCTGACGTGGACATTTACCCCCTTCAAAAATCTTCGTCCGCGAAGCCAAGCCAAAGAAGAAAGAAAAATAGTCAATGAACAACAGCCTAACCTATTGTGGTCCTGGTGATCAAATCATTTGAATTTTATTATCATCTGATTGCACAAGTTCTCTGGTCCTCGGTGCAAAACACGCAAACACAACCAGACAAAACACACATGCAGACAATGATATGCAGGACAAGAATTCAAATATACAAATAAATCAATTAATATTCTTTTGTAAATATGAGAGTCGGATGGTTAGTGTGAGCCGTTCCTTTGGTTGTCAGCATTCTCACTGCCTGTTGGAAGAAGCGGTTTCTCAGCCTAGTGGTGCTGGCACTGAAAAATTATCTGCATGGGATGGAAGGGGTCCTCAATGATTTTGCATGCCATCTTCAGACAATGATTCCGGAAGATCATGTCTATGTTTGGTTTGGTGGTGGGGGGGGGGGGGGGGGAGAGGGGGAGAAGGAGACTCCAGTGATCCTCCCTGCAACTCTTATGGTCCTGTGAATTGATCTCCATTCCATTTCTCTGCAGCAACCCTACTGCACTGTGATATAGTCAACCAGGGTGTGCTCAATAGAGTTCCTGTAGATTACATGATAGTGGTCAGTCGCCTTGCCCGCTTCAGTCTTCTCAGAAATTCCAAGTGAAGAGCTAGTGAGATGGAATCCACTTGTGATGATAAGTGAATTGAAATGGGTCCGGGTCCTTCCAGAGACAAGACTTGGCTTTCTCCATAACCATTTTCTCAAAGCACTTCATCATGGTAGTTTGAGTATAATTGGGTCAACGTGAAGTCATCTACTTCGGCAGGAAGAATGTACCACCAAATGATATAGTGGGCAGAGAATGTTACAGTACAAAAGGATCTGGGTCTCCATGCATGAAAAACAAAAATATATCATGCCAAGGCTGGAACTAATTAAGAAAGTTGCAGGAATGTTGTTAAACAGGAAAGTCTGCAGCAATGTTGGCCTTTATTGAAAGGATATGGACTATAAAAATAGGGACATTTTGATGAAATTTTACCAGATCCTCCTCCAGTTTTGCTCTCCATATTTAGTAAAGGATGCACTTTCATTGGAGGTGGAGCAAAGAAGGATCATCAGGTAGATTCCCAGGATGAAGGAATTGACATCAGAAGAAAGAATGAGTCAATACATTGGATTGGTAATAATAATTTCCAAAACACATAATATTCCACAATAGATTGACAAACTGGACGATAAAAGGATGTTTTCCCTTCATGGGGTATTTACAACTTGGGCATCATTTCAGAATGAGGGTTTCCCCAATTAAGATGTCAGAGTTGTAAACCTCTGGAATCATCAACCAGTGGGGGTGAAGTCACTGAATGCGTTGATACAGAGATTGACACATTTAAACTGCAAGGAGAGTATGGGGTCAAGAATGAAACTTACTGCGTGGCGGAACAGGCTTGAGGGCCTCCCATTCCTCTTCTTTCCATACTAATATATCATCTCCGTTACTCAGAGTGTCTATTTTTTTTTAAAAATACCCTTAGATGTGTTAGCTTAATAAATGGATCCTTCATCTAACTGGACAATGGCATTTTCAATACATGCCATATTTCCTGTGTAACTACCACATGAGTTAATCAATGAATGCCAAGAAAGATTAACTCTACATATTCTGCAGAATGATTCAGAAACATTCAATATAGTTTTAAGATTTTTATCACAACTTAAATAGCATCAGGAGTTTGCAGGATCATGTCCCATCAAAGGACTGAACACAAAGATCTTAGCTGGTGCTGAGAGAGTTCCTCCAGCATTTCTGTATGTGTTTTACTACAATCACAACATTTGCAGACTTTTGTGCACATGTCAATATCCAGACTCTCTTACAATACACTCAACCAATAACCCCTGTATTCTTCCATGCGCACTGTGTCAAAGAGCACAGGAATTATCCCTGGTGTCCTGGTGTCAATTCCTCAGCCAGACGTCATCAGAAAATAGATTATCTGTTCATTACCACATCATGTTCAGTGAAGACTTTCTGGGTGAAAATTAGCTGCTGCATTTCCCAAGGTTACAAGAGTGACCACACTTCTAAAAGTGTTGCAATGGTTGTAAAGTGTATTGGTCTGATGAATAAAGTACTGCAGAAATGAAAGATTTTCTTTTCTCTCATTTTTTTACCTTAAAACAGAGAATTCCTTTTATATAAAGAGGCAGCATACAGTCATTCAAATCACAACTAATGGTGAGATATTTCTCAGTATGGTTGATTGCATTCAATCTCTAGGGGTTTACAAATTGGATTGTAACATGAGTTTAACCTGCCATCTTGACAGGTTTTCTATCCATGTACAGGCCAATTGGTGGGTGGAATTTTTTTTAAAACTACATGGGTGTGGTGATATGTAATTACACCACTAGGTCACCAGGGGTCATCCCGGTGACCTTGCATATAAAGCAGTCCAGAGCTACAGTCTAGCCTTCCAGGTTTGTCTTGCAGAGAGACAAGACCTCTTAGTGTACATTTTAGTTTATTAAATTGGACTGACAATAACCACAACAGCAGTGCAAGTATAAGACAGTTTTAATAAACTAATGACCCCTGGTGACCTAGTGGTGTAATTACACATTACCACAATGGGTAGGCAAACCACCTCAGAGGTGGATTGTCTACCTATGTACAAGTACCGTGCAACTGCTGCTGGTCAATTTGTCAGCGATCAATGGCTACCCAGGTAGAAAATGACATCAGCCCTTGTGTGCATTGTCCATCTTCCTTACCCATAATCCCCCATGCTGCTGGAATGCCAGAGCAGTTCCAGCAGCATGGGGGATTATGGGTAAGAAGGATGGCCATAGTTCCTGCTCCAACTCCACACCCCATCGGCCTGACAGCATTCACCCACCAGGTCAACAGCGTTCACTTTCTGGCCAAACAGTGTTCTCCTCCACCCCGACTATGAATTCCTCCCCCGCCCCCAACTCCACATTCTGCCCTGAGAGCATTCCGGCTCCGCCCCATTTACACCCCCCCCCCACCACTTCCCTTTTGGAGACCAACACAAGGAAGAAGATTTCCTGCGGGGCCTCTGGCGACGCGGTGAGTGCATGACACGTCACTCACCGCATCACCGAAGGGACGGGAGTGCCCTTAAAATGCCTGGTCGTCATTCAACTGGGAAATTTAGGGTTAAGCGTGTAAGGGGCTGCAGGGGCCCACTACACGGGGGTAGGCTACACGGGTGCCAAGTAGCCCCTTTGTAAACACCTATTGTAAGCCAGGTGACATTTCATCAAAATGTTCCTACTTTTAGAGTTGGCACGTTCCCAAGGGGCAGAACATGCAAATACTGACTGGCTCCAGTACTATTATAAGAGCAATTTGTGAAATGCAGCAAGAGCAATAAATGTGCTTATCAGCCAGGAAGTTCAGAGAGAAAAAGTCTCATGATCTTGCACATTCTTTCATTGGACCCTTAAACTCTGCCAACCAACTAGATGCTAATGAAACAACGTGTGTATTGTATTTTTCGCTTACATTGGCTGCCTCCAAGTTATCATATCAAATTCCTTTGTCAGGAATGTATTTGCACCTCATAGGAAAACTCAGTCAAATGTTGCCATCAGTATTTTTCCTGTGCATGTTGTTCCCCCTGGATGGTGGGAGGGAAGTTCCATTCAAGGATTGGTAATGAACTCTCCTGAGGAAAGAGAGTATGAGCAAAAGGAAGAGAAAGTGCCCCAAGATGGGTTCCCAAGGAAAGGAAAGGGACCTGAATGGGTGCAGGACCTGGAGAGGGCAAATGTTTGATGCCCCAACTACCAGCCACCAGTGGAGGGGCATGATGAGATGAAGGCAGTGTTGGGAGAGTAAGTGTGTTTGTCTTGCTTCCACATGCTGAACTCATGGACTCAATCCAGCAGAAGCGCCATGGCAAGCATAGTGGTTAGCGCAACACTGTTACAGCACCAGCGTCTGGGATTCAAATCTGGTCCTCCCTATGTCTGTGTGGGTTTCCTCTGGGTGTTCTGGTTCCCTTCAACCATTCAAAAAACTTACCAGGGGTTGTAGGTCAATTGGGTGGCATTGGGCAGCACGGGCTCATGAAATGAATGAATCTCTTACCATGCTGTGTCTAAATATTTTTAAATGGAAGCATCTTAAGAGAACACCTTTTCATGTTTCTTCTAATATCCAAAGGTAATTAAGATGAAATCCAGGAACACTGAACTTTAGAAACAACATTATTCATCTTTGACAAGCTAGATTTCATGGCAGCAGCTGGAAGAACTGTTGTTTTGTCAAATATTTACCATCCTTTGTATTTACTTGCATTGCCTGGGTGCTGGTCCTCAGCTCAATTCCATTACTTACTCCATCGACCAAATCCTCCTGGTCTCACTGCCCTGCATTCCTATAGCCCAAGCCAACATTTAATTTGCCCCTTCATTCTGTTAACCCACCCGGTAACCGAGTGGTAGCAAGAGTTGTGATGAGGGAGAGGTTGCAGCACCCCTCACTTCTTCCGAGGTTTCTTTAGATCAGCCATTCTCAACCAATTTTTTTGCCTTAAGACTCTGCTAATAGTTTATGGGCCCCCTTCCCTATGAAGCAGTCAGGTTTAGATAGTTTCTTCTGTACTTCTCTCCTTCCAACTACATAAAAATCGAAATATGTACTTATGAATAGCGACTGTGCTCTCCTTAAATGTGCTGTGGCCCCTGGGGGGCGGGGGTGGGGAGTATGGCCCCCATTGAGAATGGCTGCTCTAGATCATCAAAAACCAAAACTCTCCAAATTTTCATCCTTTACTTTTGCTCAGAACTCCCTCTAATCTTCTTCAAAATAATGCAATCAGATCATTTATGTCCATCTGAAAGAAAAGTCATCACATGGAACACTACTGCACAGTACAGGCCCTTCGGCCCATGATGTTGAGCCCACCCATATATACTTACCAAAAGAAATGCTAAATCCTTCCTACCTACCTTATAACCCTCGATTTTTCTTTCATCTATGTGCCTGCCTAAGAGACTCTTAAATGCCCCGATGCATTCCAGGCACCCGCAACTCAACATACACAAACTTATCCCTGGTGTCTCCCCTAAACTTTCCTTCCTTCACTTTATACAGAAGTCCTCTGGTGTTTGCAACCTGGGAAAGAGCACTGGCTGTCTACCTTATCTATGCCTCTCATGATCTTGTAGACCTCGGTTAAATCACCTCTCATCCTTTAGAATCAGAAGCAGAAATTTGGGGTTTTGTGGCAGCATCAGAGTGTGAACATTCATATTATAACAATATTACAACAATAATTTTTTTAATGAATGTCATTGGTTTATTGATGATTCAGGAATCTCATGACAGAGGGAAGAAACTGTCCTTGTGCCACTGAGTGCTCATCTTCCCCGAGTGAAGAGGGCATGGCCTGGGTTGGGGGGGGGGGGTCTTTGAGGATAGAGGATACTTTTTTAAGACACTGCCTCTTGTAGATGTGTTCAATAGATGTCACAGGCTGAGTTAACAACCCTATGGAGTTTTTTTCTTGTCCTGAGATTTTGCACCTCTATACCAGACCAGCCAGAATGCTGTCCACAGTTTTTGAGAGTCTTCAGTGAAATACTGAATCTTCGCTCCAAAGAGAAAAGCCTTAGCTCTGCAAACTTTCCTTATGAGACATATTTTCCAATCCAGGCAACATCCTGGATTGGACTCTCTCCATAGCTTCCACATCTTTCCTGTAATGAGGTGATCAGAACTGAAGCCTATTTCAATACCATTGTGTTTGGGTGCTTGCCTACCTTTTGCTCATACCTTGATATCGGACA
This sequence comes from Narcine bancroftii, assembly GCF_036971445.1. Lineage (NCBI taxonomy): Eukaryota > Metazoa > Chordata > Chondrichthyes > Torpediniformes > Narcinidae > Narcine > Narcine bancroftii. The sequence goes on from NC_091474.1 coordinate 84,564,217, forward strand.
CAAGCCCAAAACGCTGGTTATTTAGATGTCTAGCACCTTAACAGGCCATTTCAGCCCACGACCCTGTACTGCCCAATTTACCCCCATTTAACCTACACCCCAGTACATTTTGAACAGTGGGAGGAAACCAAAGCCTCTGGGAAAAACCCACACAGACATGAGGAGAACATACAAACTCCTTACAGACAGTGAGGGATTCGAACCCTGGTCCAGTCCCAATCGCTGGCACTGTAAAGGTGTTGCACTAATCGCTTACGCCAAATGTGCCACCTGTATCTTTATGTATGTGACTTTATCTTTGCTAAATAAAGTACACTGCTTGACCTGCTGAGTTTCTCCAGCACCGTGTTTTTACTTCAATTGTGTTTGCAGACATGTTTCTGTGTGTGAGGGGGAAGAACCCAAAGGATAAATGGATGATGCAGATGGCAGTTGAGTGAGAGGTGGTGGTGAAGGCTCAGTAGTGGCAGCTGTTTCACTCTTGGCATCTTAAGGAAGACTAAATGGAGGGAGAAAAGAGAAGGAAACAAAGCAAAATGAAAACAATACAAGAATGCTGAAATGCAGAACTCAGCAGTTACTGGAAATCTGAAATAAAGAAGATTGGTGGAAATGCGTGGACAAAAATAAAGTGAGTTAATGTTTCAGGTCGATGACCTTATGTCAGAACTACCCAGAGAGTGAAAAGCTTCTGATGCTTGAAATCTGCAGCAAAGCTGAAAAAGCTGGAAATGCCCAGCCAGCCAGGTAGTATCTGTAGAGAGAGCCACAGAGCCACTATTCCAGACCCTCACTGTTAATAGGTCATTGGCCCATACCACCAATACTTCCCTCTCTCTACACATGCCACCTAGCATACAAAGCAACCCCTTCTCTCCTCTGCCCTTTCATCAGAACCATCCAGTTCTGGCACAAACTGGAAAATCTGAAGTAGTTGAATTTGGCATCTAGGGCTGCGGCATTCCTACAAGAAAGATCAACTGTTGAGCTTACATTGGGGTTTGTTACAACAGTATAAGGAGAAGTGGCAAAGAGGATGGAGTTAGAGAAATAGAAGTTCAGGGCTGGTCTTTAAGACTGAGTCCAGATGCTCGGCGATGCAGTCACCCCATTGATATTCAATTTCTCCAATGTGGACTTTCCTGGATTGAGAGCACTGAATCATAAATGGGAAGGAACGCAAATGATTTGCTGGTCACTTGGATGCTGTGCAAGGCAAACAGGATAATGGAAAGGGAGGAGGTTAAAAAAGAGATCCCAATTTTCTTGCAGTTGAATGGAAAGGTGCCTTGAAAAGGAGAATGAGTGGGCAAACCAGAGAAATGGAAAGAATGGGCCTTCCTGAATGCTGACAGGGGCAGAGAGGTAATGATACAGAGGATGATTCATGGTAGTTGTTAGAGAAGATGATGATGGAGCAGACATGGATGAGGGCCAACTCTGATGGAGGGGAAGACACATGAGGCAGGAAAGGAGGACATCTCATATGCACAGTTGTGGAAAATGTCATCATCATCTCAAATACAACAGAGCAAGAATGGATGGAATCTTCCAAGGAGCAGGGTGGGGGGGAAGAGTCCTTGGGATTGGAATGGGCATGATAGTTAAGCCAAGGTCAAGGAATGGAAGGAAAGAGCTGGAAATGAGCCATGAAGTGAGAAGCATGCCAAAGTTCATGGCAAAGGTGATTGAATATTTTAGTTCTGTCGAAGAGCTGAAGCAGCTTCACCACAATTCATGATGTGATGCAGAAAGAGGTGAAGGGAGTCCAGTTTAAATAAGATTGAAACGGACAGTTCCTTCTTTATTTCATTAGTTGCCTTTAATAATTGTTAGCCATCTTTTAGCTGACACCCACCTGTGCTTTTCATTTTCTCTTCGACCCTATGCTATCACAAGCATGTTTTATAAATGTTCCCAGTTCAGACTAAATTACCTGAAGCATTAACTCAGTGGTTCTCAACCTTTTTCTTTCCCTTCACATACCACTTTAAGTATTCCCTATGCCATGAGTGCTCTGTGATTAGTACAGAATTGTTTAAGGTGGTCTGTGAGTGGAAAGAAAAAGGTTGAGAACCACTGCCTTACTGTTTTTCTCTCTCCTCTGGGGCTGGTCTGTTTAACCTGCATTGAGCTCTTATTGTTTATTTCATGCAGAGTAAATTGTATCATTACACAATGAACATCCAATTCCAGATGTTCTAATGCAGCCATTCTCAATGGGGGGCTCTACAAACCAACCCTACCACCACCACCCTCTTCCCCCACCAGGGGCTACAGCACATTTAAGGTAAAGGTAAAGGTTCCATTATCGTCACATAATACTACATTTAGAATGTAACATACGTAAAATTCTTTAACTTTTGTTTACCGTAAAGCACACAGAGAGTCGCTGCTTTGTGTAGCGTCCCTCACAGAAACCTACAGGTGTTCCTAGGCAGGTCTCCTTCCAAATACTGACCAGTTCTGAGCCTGCTGAGCTTCTGAGATCAGACAATCTCAGACGTATTCAGGCTTTTAGAAGCATTTAAGTAAGAATCTTGTTTTCTTTTCACCTCGCATAACATCAAATTTTTTTTAAAGTTTTTTGTGTAGTCAGTAGTAGAGAAGAACAGAACAAATCTACTTCACAGGGAAGAGGGCCCATAAACTTTAAGCAGATTCCTAAGGGGGCTGTAGCCAAAAAAAGGGTGAGAATGGCTTCTCTAAGGCATGAAGTTGTTCAGTGCAACAAACATCAGAGCTGAATTGCACCTAGATTTAGAACATAGAAAACGTAAAACACAATACAGGCCCTTTGGCCCACAAAGTTGTGCCGAACATGTCCCTACCTTACTAGGCTTTCCCATAGCACTCTATTTTTCTCAGTTCCATGTATCTATGAAATAGTTTCTTCAAGGACACTAATGCTTCCGCCTCCACTATCGTTGCCGGCAGCCCATTCCATGCACCCACCACTCGCTGCGTAAAAAAAATACCCCTGACATCTCCTCTGTACCTACTGTCCTACACCTTAAACCTGTGTTCTCTTGTGGAAACCATTTCACCCCGGGGAAAAAAAACCTCTGACACAATCAATGCCTCTCATCATCTTATACACCTCAATCAGGTCACCTCTCATCCTCCACCGCCCCCAAAGAGAAAAGGCCTAGTTCACTCAACCTGTTTTCAATTCCACGATTAATGAAGGCCAATGCACCATATGACTTCTTAACCACAGAATCAACGCTGCTTTGAGCATCCTTTGGATTCGGACCCCAAATTTCATCAGATCCTCCACACTGCCAATAGTCTTACCATTAAAACTATATTCTGCTATCATATTTGACCTCCCAAAATGAACCACTTCCATCTGCCACTTCTCAGCCCAGGTTTGCATTCAATCAATGTTCTTCTGTAACCTCTGACAGCCCTCCACATTATCCACAACACCCTCAACCTTTGTGTCATCAGCAAACATACTAGCCCATCCCTCCACTTCCTCATCCAGGTCATTTATAAAAATCACAAAGAATAAGGGTCCCAGAATAGATCACTGGTCACCGACCTCCAAGCAAAATATTACCCATCAGCAAAACACTCTTTGCCAGTTACAGATCAACAACGCAATATCCCCTTGGATCCCATCCCTCCTTACTTTCTCAATAAGCCTTTCACAGGGTACCTTATCAAATGCCTTGTTAAAATTCAGATACACATTACATCTACTGCTCTTCCTTCATCAATGTGTTAAGTCACATCTTCAAAAAATTCAATCAGGCTTGTAAGGCATGACCTGTCCTTGACAAAGCCATGCTGACTATTCCCAATCAGATTATACCTCTCCAAATGTTCATAAATCCTGCCTCTCAGTATCTTCTCCACCAACTTAGCAACAAATGAAGTAAGACTCACTGGTCTATAATTTCCTGGGGCTATCTCTACACCCTTTCTTGAATAAAGGAACAACAATGGCAACTCTCCAATCCTCCAGAACCTCTCCCGTCCCAATTGATGATTCAAAGATCATTGCCAGAGATTCAGCAATCTCCTCCCTCGCCTCCCACAGTTGCCTGGGGTACATCTCATCCAGTCCCAGCAACTTATCCAAGTTGTTGCTTTCCAAAGGCTCCAGCACTTCTCTCTCTTAATGGATACATGATCTAGCTTTTCAGCCTGCTACAAGTCATTACGATATTCACCAAGATCCTTTTCCATAGTGAATATTGAAGTGAAGCATTCATAATTACCTCTGCTATTTCCTCTGGTTCCATACACACTTTCCCACTGTCACACTTGAGAGGTCCTATTCTTTCATGTATTATCCTCCTGATTTTCACATATCTTGGGGTTTTTCTTAATCCTGCCCCTTTTGGCTCTCCTAATATCCTTCCTGTGAGTCTTATAAACTTCTAGATCCCTAACATTACCTTGCTCCTTGATTTCATGGATTTGAAAATTTCATTCACTCCAATTGATCTCCCATGGCATTGCCTTGTTTCATGCATACAGAACAGTGGAACTGCTCTGCCACCTGGTGACACAGCTTACAATGACATTGAGAATTTCTCTGGATCTGCCAGTCAAGTGAGTGAAACAAAAACCATGACAGCAGAAAGTAATGTCAAGGAATACATGAAGCCATCACACGGAAAGAAGCACTGACTTGTCATAATTTCATTTCACCTCTCAATTCCTTACAAACTACCTTCCAGCTCTGATTTCACATGAAAAAGTTTCAGATCAATCACACTGGTAATGAAGATTTTTCTTCCTGATAATTTTTAGGTGTATATGAGGGATTTTGGCCTGCTGATCATGAAAAATCTCCTTAAAATTTTCCATATTGTACAGCAGCCAGTTGGTTAGCACAACGCCAGTACAGCACCAGTGATCGGGATTAGGGTTTGAATCCCATGCTGTAAGGAGTTTGTACGCCCCCCTGTGTCTGCGTGAGTTTTCCCTGCGGGCTCCAGTTTCCTCCCATCATTCAAAACATACTAGGGGTGTAGGTTAATTGGGACTAATTGGGCAGCACAGCCTCATGGGGCGAAATAGCCTGTTACCATGCTGTATATCTATTTTTTTTAAATATATCTTTTTTGAGATATAACCTATTTTTGTAATCTCCTGTGATATTTTAAGTCTACTGAAGCATACAAAATCATGAAGTGCCACATGTCATTGAAAATTCATTTCCTGCATTCACACTTGGACTCCTTCCCTGCTAATCCTGGTGCAGTCAGTGATGATCATGGTGAAAGGTTTCACCAGGACATTCCAAACATGGAAAAGTGATATCAGGGCAATTGGAATCCATCAATACTGGCCGACTATTTTTGGACACTGACATGAGAGGCATCAGATGCTGAGTACAAACGAAAATCAGTGGCAAAAGGGTTTTTAGGTCAGTTGAACTAACGCAACATGTTAGCGTCATCAGGCTAAATTCAAAAAAGTTAATTTAATGTTTCTTTTTCATTCTTTTTATTAAACATGTAGTAAACAATCCATGAGGAGAAATAGAATACAGAATTGAATAGTTAAAACAGAAATATCAAAATACATAATACAACATGTAACATTATAACTTACTGAACAACATTGTCCCTTTCTCCTTAATTTGAAATAATTAAAACAGAGAAAAAAAATATTAAAACTCCATCTAACCTATCAAAATAAGCAAAAGAAAAACGCTGGGCAGCCTAAACCGGGTGTTCACTATAACAGATCAATAAAAACTATTTATCTGGTCCTTGCCAATACCAAACAACAGAAATCCAGAACAGTCTGGAAGATAAAGTCAAAATTCAAATTAACTCATACGAAAATAGTTTATAAAAGGATGCCAAGTCTCTTCAGACTTAACGGTAGTATCAAAAGAGCAGCTTTTAATTTTTTCTAAATTTAAACATGATATAACTTGAAAGAGCTATTGCATCAAAGTAAGTGAATTAGGATCTTTCCATTTAAATAAAATGGCTCTTTAGGCCAAAAAGGCTACAACCCAATGTGCAGAAGTGGGAACTTGACCCACCCCTGGAACTATAATTCCAAAACCAACAGTCAATGGATTGACCTAACTTTCCTATATCATATCAACCTGATTTGGTTGATACTCTATTTTCATTTAAATCCTTCCCATAAGGGTTTAATAGGTCATATTTAATATAATTAATTAAAATTGCAATCGATCTCTAATGATAAAATTAGAGGAGCTTGGGAATTGGAACTTCAGTCACTTCTCCTAGAGGAACTTTGGGAAAAGATTTTTGGAATGGTTAATACCTCTTCATTATGTGCCTGATAAGCATTGATTCACTTTAAAGTGATACATCGAGTTCATATATCGAAAGATAAATTGGCCCATATCTTTGCTAATGTTAGTCCTATGTCTTTTCTTTGGCTTGGCTTCGCGGACGAAGATTTATGGAGGGGGTAAAAAGTCCACGTCAGCTGCAGGCTCGTTTGTGGCTGACAAGTCCGATGCGGGACAGGCAGACACGATTGCAGCGGTTGCAAGGGAAAATTGGTTGGTTGGGGTTGGGTGTTGGGTTTTTCCTCCTTTGCCTTTTGTCAGTGAGGTGGGCTCTGCGGTCTTCTTCAAAGGAGGTTGCTGCCCGCCAAACTGTGAGGCGCCAAGATGCACGGTTTGAGGCGTTATCAGCCCACTGGCGGTGGTCAATGTGGCAGGCACAAAGAGATTTCTTTAGGCAGTCCTTGTACCTCTTCTTTGGTGCACCTCTGTCACGGTGGCCAGTGGAGAGCTCGCCATATAACACGATCTTGGGAAGGCGATGGTCCTCCATTCTGTAGACGTGACCCATCCAGCGCAGCTGGATCTTCAGCAGCGTGGACTCGATGCTGTCGACCTCTGCCATCTCGAGTACTTCGACGTTAGGGGTGTAAGCGCTCCAATGGATGTTGAGGATGGAGCGGAGACAACGCTGGTGGAGCGTTCTAGGAGCCGTAGGTGGTGCCGGTAGAGGACCCATGATTCGGAGCCGAACAGGAGTGTGGGTATGACAACGGCTCTGTATACGCTTATCTTTGTGAGGTTTTTCAGTTGGTTGTTTTTCCAGACTCTTTTGTGTAGTCTTCCAAAGGCGCTATTTGCCTTGGCGAGTCTGTTGTCTATCTCATTGTCGATCCTTGCATCTGATGAAATGGTGCAGCCGAGATAGGTAAACTGGTTGACCGTTTTGAGTTTTGTGTGCCCGATGGAGATGTGGGGGGGCTGGTAGTCATGGTGGGGAGCTGGCTGATGGAGGACCTCAGTTTTCTTCAGGCTGACTTCCAGGCCAAACATTTTGGCAGTTTCTGCAAAGCAGGACGTCAAGCGCTGAAGAGCTGGCTCTGAATGGGCAACTAAAGCGGCATCATCTGCAAAGAGTAGTTCACGGACAAGTTTCTCTTGTGTGATGTCTAGTCCTATGTGTGATAGATGTAAATCACAAGTGGCCACACTAACATACATGTTTTGGTCTTGTATTGGAGAAGTATTGGACAGATATTTTCAAGACTGTCAATTACTCTGCAACCTAATTTAATGTTTCTCAAACTTCCTACATGATAGATTAGATCTGAAATTATCTTTGTGTTCAGTGTAAAGTTGTCTATCATAATCCCCTTTTTTTTTCAGGAAGCCAATCTTTTGAAAAAAAAATGTTGCCAGTGTTATTTTCATCTTATTCACCTAGTTTTGGGAGGATACCTTCATTGGTTTCCAGGCCAATGGCAAAGTTGAGACTATTTCCTTCTGAAATGGGTGTCCTTCAAAGATTTGAGAAGCTTAAAACTAGAGTTTCCTGTCATAAAACATGTTCATTGGAAGAAATGTTAGGTAGAATTTTTAAGAATAAGGGTGATGAACTTTAACAGCATGGATTAGGACATGGCAATTCAACATTGTGGCCATTACAGAGACTTGGGTGACATAAAGGTAGGAATGGCTGGAGTTTAGTTGTTTCAAAAGAGGGTAGAGAGGGACGTGAGGAGGTTGGAGAATGGTATTGCAAATCAGAGATAGTATCACGGCTTCAGAAAGGAAGGATGTTGTGGAAGGATCATCTTCTGAGTCATTGTGTTTAGGGGACTATAGAGCTCGTCGAAAGAATCAAAGACTTGTTGATCCAAACCAAGGCTTTTATTAGCAAAAGACAGGAGCTCTTCACAGGTGGCCGACCAGTCCGGAATGATCCAACCTGGCTAGGGACACAACCCTATAAGGCCCAGACAATAGGCGTGGCTTAGCTCTCAGCCAATCGCTGTAAGCACAGTCTAGATACAGTAATTATACACACGATGTACATTGGTGATAGATCTGTACTATCACATTCACCCCTTCTTGGAGAACTGACCCTGGAAAAAAAACAAAAAAACAAGGGAAAGAATGAAAGGAAGGGGTAGGTTAAGGACTGTAGTGGTCAGGGGGTCTGACCATCCGGCGTGACCGCCGTGGTGCCGGGATTGGGGTCGCTGGAGTGGTGTCGCCAGCGGGCTCGTCGGGTGCGACCGCTCCTTCGCTCAATTCCCCAGTCGTGTTGTCGGCAGGGTGGCCCGGGTCATTGGGGTGCTGTTGGTCCTTCTGTTGCAGCACGGGGCCTGGTTGGCCGCGGGGGTGGCTGTGGCGGTGGCAGCAGCAGCGGTAGTGTCGGCCGCGGGGGTGATTGTGGCGGCGGCAGCCACAGCGGTAGCCATGGTCGGGACCGAGGCCGGGTCGAGTGTTCCGCACGGGGGCGAGAGGCGGGCCAACACCATGGTTGCGAGGGTGGGCTCAGGCGTGGGGCGATGGCAGACCGAGAGGGGGGCATGGGGTCCCCCAAAGTGTAGGGACACCGTTCAGAACTGACACTGAAAGTCTAATCCCAGCAACACAGGGGCGCACAATTGGGGAAGGACAACGGCTGAACCTGACTTACAATTTGGACAAGTGTGTCTTCCGGACCACACGACTCGCTATTCTAGGTTGAGTGGTGGAGAACGGGAGAGTCATGCCAGATCCTGACCGCATGCATCCCCTAATGGACTTACCCCCCCCCCCCCCCATACCCAGAAAGCACTCAAATGCTGCCTCGGCCTTTTCTCGTGTTATGCCCAATGGGTTCCACACTACGCCGACAAGGCGCTTCCTCTTATCAAGACCACCTCCTTTCCCCTATCAACCGAAGCCAGAGTGGCTTTCGATCAAATCAAATCCGACATCGCTGCTGCGACGCTGCACGCGATCGATGAGTCTGTCCCATTTCAAGTCGAGAGCGATGCATCCAACTTCGCCCTGGCAGCCACCTTGAACCAGGCCGGTCGGCCTGTAGCCTTCTTCTCCAGAACCCTCCAGGGTCCAGAGAGTAGACACTCCTCGATCGAGAAGGAGACCCAGGCCATAGTTGAAGCGGTGCGTTGTTGGAGACATTACCTCGCTGGGAGGCGCTTTACACTGTTGACTGATCAACGCGTGGTCTCCTTCATGTTCAGCAACACCCAGCGTGGTAAGATAAAAAACGACAAAATCGCCAGATGGAGAATCGAACTCTCCACCTTTAACTATGACATCCTGTACCGGCCTGGTAAGCTCAACGACCCGCCTGATGCGCTCTCCCGGGGGACGTGCGCCAGCGTACAGATGGACAGACTACAGAAACTCCATGAGGCGTTCTGTCATCCAGGGGTCACTAGGTTTGCCCACTTTGTGAAGGCACGCAACCTACCCTACACAGTCGAGAGATCCACTCCATGACCCGAGCCTGTTCGGTGTGCGCTGAATGCAAGCCCCACTTCTTCCGTCCGGATAACTCCCACATTATCAAAGCCAACCGCCCCTTCGAGAGTCTTAGCGTAGACTTTAAGGGGCCCCTACCGTCGCCCAACCGTAATAACTACATCCTTACGGCCATCGACGAGTACTCCCGCTTCCCATGCGCTGTGCCCTGCCCAGACACCACTGCCACCTCAGTGATACAGGCCCTTCACAGTATTTTCGCCATCTTCGGGTACCTCAATTCCATCCACAGTGATAGGGGGTCCTCATTCATGAGCGCAGAGCTGCAACAGTACCTTCTGGTGTGTGGTATCGCTTCAAGCAGGACCACGAGCTATAACCCACGCGGTAACGGCCAGGTCGAGAGGGAGAATGCCACCATCTTGAGAGCGGTTACACTGGCTCTCTGGTCTAAAGGTCTCCCCACCTCTCACTGGCAGGAGGTTCTCACTAGTGCCTTACACTCCATCCGCTCCCTCCTATGTACCGCAACAAATGCCACCCCCCACGAAAGGATGTTCCTTTTCCCGAGGAAATCCAAATCAGGAACCACTGTACCGGCATGGCTCACCGTCCCTGGCCCTGTCCTTTTGCTAATAAAATTGTAGAGCTCGTCGAAAGAATCAAAGACTTGTTGATCCAAACCAAGGCTTTTATTAGCAAAAGACAGGAGCTCTTCACAGGTGGCCGACCAGTCCGGAATGATCCGACCTGGCTAGGGACACAACCCTTTAAGGCCCAGACAATAGGCGTGGCTTAGCTCTCAGCCAATCTCTGTAAGCACAGTCTAGATACAGTAACTATATGCACTATGTACATTGGTGATAGATCTGTACTATCACAGGGACATACTGGGGTCAAGTTTTTTTTCCCAACACAGTAACTGGTGTGTGCCTGGAATGCATTACCAAGGCATATGGATGTAAAAAATAACGAGAGGGATATGGGTGTGAGGTAGGGAAAGATTAGATTGTTGTTAAGTAGGTGTATATAGGTCAGCACAACATTGTGAGGAAACAGGCCTCTAACGTGCTGCTCTAATGAGAACGTGGGGAAAGTAAAAAGAAATTGACTAAAATAGGATGAGTGTAAATGCACCACCAGACTGTGAACAGCTTCTTCCCATGGGCAGTGAGAATACTGAATGATCAAAGGAACTGCTCACATGTGAGCAGCCCCGTATTTCTGCTCCCGTCAGGAAAGAGATCCAGGAGTATCAGAGCCAGCACCACCAGGCTGAGGAACAGCTTTTTCCCACAGGTCGTGAAAATGCTGAATAACCAAAGGAACTGCTCACTCTGACCATATGAGACTCTCATATTGATGAAACAATATTTATTTGTATGTATGAATACTTGCCCTGCATATGTATCGTTTGTCTGTATATGCGTTATGTCTGGTTGTATGTCGATATGTTTTGCACCGAGAACTGGAGAATGCGGTTTCAATAAAAACACAATGCTTGAGACCTTCATCAAGGTACGGAAACATGTGGTCAGGCACCTGAATAAAAGGGTAAAGGGGGGGGGGGGGGCGTGGTCGCAAGGCAGGAGGAAATAGGTGGAGAAGGGAGGGAAGGTTCAGTAGCAAGGGGAGAGGGATAACTGGGTAAATGGAGAGAGGGAAGGGGGTGGAAAGCTGAAAGGGGGAAGGGAAGGGAGGGGGATGGACAGCAGGCTAGCTGTTTCGTTGGGTTGTGCTTGTGCAATCAGGTGACAATAAAATTGACTTGACTTGATGGTCGCTGCAGACTTGGAGGCCAAAAAGCCTGTCACTATGCTCAATAACTAATAAACAGATTGTGCCAGCAGACACAGATGGCAGATTCAGGTTAGACAAATCCTTATTCTAATCGGATTTATTCTTCAAATTCACAAATGGTCATCAAAGCAGAGTTCAATAGGTCAGTGCTGTGATCCTCTCTGATTCACATCTAAGCTGATTTGTTGAGTTCTGACCATTTATCAGACTGCACTTTGAAATACAAGGACAATTTCTTCCACCACAGACATTTTGACTTTTTTTTGAGGGGGGGGGACGACTAATATATTTACCCCTCCTCCACTGATCCATCGAATGAAGAAGGAGAAAATAAATCTTGGGAAGTAGTTCATAAACTGCTGAGTTTATGAGACAGTGAAATTGCAACACTAAAAAAAATTGTTCCAGGAGGTACTTAAAAAATGTTTTCAGGTCTCACAAAAATTGGAAAGCAACAAGTAATCATTCTATAATTTAAATCAATCATTTAGCTGTTAAACACAAGTTAGTCACAACCCATATTTAAGTACCACACGAATTCAAATTATTCTTCACAGTTTCCTAGCCAAATTAATGACTAAAGACAGCGCTAAGTATTCTGTCTGCCTCTCTTTTTTCACATTTGACGGTTCTACTCCAAGGGCGAATTGAATTGAGTCTCATTGTTCAGACCATCTTCCCCACCACAGGTACCTCACTGTGTTGACTAATAGACACGCTTTGCATTTATATAGCACCGTTCCAAGACTCTTTGCCGGAGCATCACCAAAGAAAAAAAAGACACTTGAGGACACATTACGGAAGCTTCAACTTGGAGAGTGGTTGTAATCAATTTTAAAGGAAGAGCAACAGAAATGTTTAGTCAGACTGTTGGGTAATTTGCAATTGAAGAGGAAGCTGACACTAGTCAAGTGCTGAAGACCTGGATTATATTGTTCAGTGGACTTGAAAACCCTATTCTAAATATGTCCTAGTCCTTTTATGACTTCAAATACAAGAGCATCATCAAAGGGTCACCAACACAAGTCCAGAAGACCACAAGACATAGGAGCAAAACTAGGCTATTCAGCCCATCAAGCCTGACCCATTATTCATGAGCTGATCCATTTTCCCACTCATCCTCACTGCCCGACCTTCTCCCCTTAATCTTTGATGCCCTGGCTAATCAAGAACCCATCAATCTCTGTTTTAAATACATCTAATGACCTGGCCTCCACAAGTGCCTGTTGCAACAAATTCACAGTTTTACCACCCTCTGGCTGAAGCAATTTTTCCTTATGTCTCCTTCAATCCTGAAGTTATGCCCTCTTGCCCTAAACTCTCCCACCATGGGAAATAAGCTTTCTGCTTTTACTCGGCCCATGCTTTTTAACATTCAAAATGTTTTAATGAGATCCCCCCTCGTTTTCTTAAATTCCAATGTGTATGGGACAAGAACCGACAAACACTCCTCATATGACAACCTTTTCATTCTCGTAATGATCCTTGTGGACTTCCTCTGAACACTCTCAAACGTAGGCACATCCTTTCTTAAATGAGGAACCCAAAACTGCTCACAATATTCCGCGAGGTCTCCTCATCGTCACATCCCTGCTCTTATATTCTATTCCTCATTAAATGAATGCCAGCATTGCATGCACTGGCATCACTGGGGGCTGTGGATCACACCAGGTGACACCATCAGAGGGGGTGACACCAAAATGAGTATCTATAAAATTTTTGTGCAGTGTATCAGCAGAAATTTATTATTTTTTATAAAAATATCACAAACAACAAAAACATTTTTCATAACCCAGTTTACACATATCAATATACTTACAAGGCTAAATCTATGCTAATTTACTATTTGAACCTTCTAATGCACTCCAGTCAGAGCTGTCATTATTACCCAATTACAATTATGCTTTGAATCACGTGGTTTCGTCTGCACGCACTGTTGTTTTCATTGTTGCTGTATATTATATTGTAATTTAAAAGTGTAATTTTAATTTTGCTCGTTGTTTATCTTACTACTATTCCCATTACATTCAGTGACGTACAGGAATTGTGGTTTACGAGTAACATTAGCGCAAAAAATATTACTAAGGATTCTGTATGGTTTGGTACAGGAGGAGATCAGGTGGGGGCAGTGACACCTTGAATTAGATGACACCAACCCACTGATTGCATTTGCCTTCTTCACCACTGAATCAATCTACAAGTTTATCTTCAGGTGATCCTGCTCAAGGACTCCCAGGTCCCTTTGTATCACAAGAGGAGGATATGGTCTATCAAATCCATGCTCGCTCCGAACAAGGGTATAATAGCAAGTCCCACACCATCTGCTGAAGTTATATTTCCCTTTCAAATACTCATTCAATTCACATTTGAAAACCATGATTGAATCAGTGATCACCATCCTCTCAGACACAAATTGAAAAATAGCCACTCATTGAGCGCAAAAGTATTTGCTCACATTCCCTTTGCCAATCATTGATACCTCCCCAATTTTTGATCCTTCCACCAACTGGATTATTCTGTATTTTATCTGTATTATCTTAAAGGTGGGAACATGAAGGGATTTAATGGCAATGCTGAGAATAAGATCAAGGCATTCCTGGTCAAGGAGCCATCACAAACCAACTAAGCAGTGGGGTGATTTGACTAAGTGTGTGGACAGCAGGTTTATAGGGGAAACAGTAGCCTTCAAGTCAAAGGTGCAAAGGGTGACAAATTTACGTTCTCAGGAGTCACAATCTCGGGGGGTCTATCCTGGACCCAACACACCAATGGCATCATGAAGAAAGCACGTCAGCATCTTTACTTCCTCAGGTTTGCGGAGCTTTTTAACATCATTGGACACCTTGGCAAATTTCAAAAGATGCATGGTGGAAAGTGTGCTGACCAGCTGCATCAGGGTCTGGTATGTGGATACCAAAACCCCTGATTGTAAAATCCTCTAAAAGATAGCGGACACAGCCTTGGACATCACAGGCAAAAACCTCCCCACCATCTAGAACATCTACAGGGAACACTGCCATCAGAGAGCAACCACCAGGAAAGTGCCACAAGACCTGCACCACCAGGTTCAGGAACAGCTGCTACCCCTCCATCATCAGACTCCTCACTGACAAACTCAATCAGGGACTTATTTAAGGATTCTTACTTCTGCACTTTATTCTCTCTGTATTGCAGTTTGTTTACATTTCTTTATTGTTTACATGTGTACTTTAAGTACTTTTTTTTGCACGACCAATAAGTGGTAATTCTGCCTCGCCCACAGGAAAAGGAATCTCAGGGTCATATGTGATATCATTTATGTATTCTAACAATAAATCAGAAAGTCATATACCAAACTTAAGGGTGGTCTTACAAAGGACATGAGCAACAGGTTTAAAGCTTGGAATTATCATGGTGTTTCTTCATTATGGTTTGATCTAAATCCTGGAACTTGCTCCCTAACACTATTGTGGGAGCATCTTCAGCAGACTGCAGTGGCTGGAGAATGTGACACACTAACAACCTCTCAAAGGTAAATGGCATGGGTAATCATGAGTCATCTTGCACAGAGGAGGTTGGAAGGCTCATAAAATGGTTCAAGAGCAATAAACCAGGCCTCAATATGGGCAAGACAAAAATGATTGTGGATTTTAGGAGGACAAAAGTCAACCAACCATTCTCCATTCCACATCAATGGTTCCATCATGGAGAGAGTGAAGAGTGCAAAGTTCCTTGGTGTGCACATAACAGATGGGCCCACAACTGCTCCTCATTAGTCAGGAATGTGTAACAGTGCCTAAACTTCCTGAGGAGAGCAAGGTTACTGGCTCCCATCTTGCCAGCATTATACAGGAGCGCAACTGAGAGTGTCCTGTCTGGCTACATCATTGTGTGGTGTGGTAACTGCAAAGCATCAGACCAGAAGTCAATACACAGGATCATCAAAATGGCCATGAAGATCACTGGGATCTCCCTTTCCTCGACTGACCAACATTTACCAGAAGTGTTGCTTAAATAGGGCTCAAAGAATTATTGAAGACCTTTTCCATCCAACATATGGTAACTTTGACCCACTATCATCAGGAAGGAAGCATAGGAGCATCAAATTCAGAACTCCCAGACTGGGAAATAGCTTCTTCCTGCAGACTGTGAGTTTGATAAACAGTATCCTGTAACTAAGTAAATTATTTATACACACAGGTATTTATTTAAACTTGTATCTTGATTACAAGGGTATTGTGTCTGATTTGTGTGTACTGTGGTCCAGAGAAACACTGTTTTGTCAGGTTGAACATCTCCAGTCAAATGATAATAAACAAACTTAAATAATAAATGATGGCCTTGCCAGTAATACCCAGATCCCAGAACCGAATACACTGTAAATGATGGAAATTAGTCTGGAGGCAGAGGAAGGAATGGTGAGGGTGTTTTCAATGGACCCAACAGGTGGAGGGAGTGGGAGAGCAAATTCCTGCTGTTGACCATTGGGGAAAATAGACCACTCATTGCTTCTAGTAAAAACACAAATCTGGAGAAACTCAGGAGGTTAAACAGTATCCTTTATACAGCAAAGGTATAAATACATAACTGATGTTTCAGGCTTGAGCTCTTTATCAAGGTATGGAAAAATGTTGGCAGGTGTCCAAATAAAAGAGTTGGGGGGAGGTATGGTCAGAAGGCAAAAGGTAATAGGTGGAGAAGGGAAGGAGGGGACAGCAGAAGTAAGGGGAGGAGGGATGGCTTGGTCAGTAGAGAGGGAAGATGGGGAGGAGATTTAGAAGGGGGGAGGGGAAGGATGGAAGAGATGAGCAGGTTAGCAGAAACCAGGAAAGTCAATTTAATGCGATCTGGCTGGAGTGTGCCCAGATGGAAAATCAGGTGATGTTCCTCCAATTTACAGTGGCCTTAGCGGAATAGTACATAAGGCCATGGGCAGCCATGTGAGTATGGGAGTGTGACACAGAACTGAAATAGTTGGCTACTGGGAGGTCCCTATCACTGATGTGGACAGAGAAGTGATCTTCCAGCTTGTGCCCAGTCTCTGATGTAGAGAATGCCATAGAGGGAGCATCAGATGCAGTGAATCCATCCTGTGGATACACAAGTGAAGTATTGTTTCCACTTGAAAGGCCTGTTTGGAGCTTCTGACTGTGGTGATGGAGAAGGTGAGGCTACACTTCTGGGACCTTCTACAGCCACAGAGGAAGGTATTATGGTGAGGAGGGGATGAATGCACGAGAGAACCACAGAGGGAGTGGTCCCTATGGAAGTCAGAGAGGGGAAGATGTGCCTGGTCGTGGGATCCTGTTGTAACTTCCAGAAATTCCAGAGGATAATGTGTTGGATGCAGAGGCTGTGTTGGGGTGGTAGGTGAGGACAAGGGAGATTCTGTGTTTATTGCATCTGGGAGCAATAGAGAGTTAAGGCAGAGAAGTGGGAAACGGAGAAGATGCGGATGGTGGCTGACTTGATGGTGGTGGAAGGGAAGCCACACTTGTGGAAGAAGGCAGACATCTCAGAAGATCTGGACTGGAAGAGTTCATCTTGAGACCAGATGCAGCTAAGATGCAATTGAGAGAAGGGAATAGAATCCTTGCAGGGGACAGGGTGTGAGGAAGTGTAGTCAAGATAGTTGTGGGAGTTGGTGGGTTTGTAATACATGCTGGTAGAAAGCTTGTCTCCTGAAATGAAAACAGAGAGATCCAGAAAGAGGAAAATGTTGTCAGATATGGACCAGGTGAGCTTGATCTTGGGTGGAAGTTGTCCATAAAGTGGATGAAGTTGACAAGTTCATCATGGGTGCATGAGGTATCCCTGATGTAGCGATCAATATAAGAGATGATGAGTTTTGGAGTTATGCCTGTATAGACCCACAACGGATTATTTCACAAAGACCACAAATTGGCAGATGTAGCTGGGACCCATGTGGGTACCCATGGCTTCTCCTTTGATTTGGAGGAAGTGAGATGAGTTAAAGGAAAAATTGTTTAAAATGAGGACAAGTTCTGCCAGGTGAAGGAGGGTGGTGGTAGAGGGTGACAGATCAGGCCTATGGTCCAGAGTGATTTAAGACCTTGTGTAAGGGTGGGGGGGAGGGGATGGAAGTATAAAGGGATTGGACATCCATCATGATGATGAGGTGATCCAGTTCAGGGAATCTGAATTCAATGAAGAGATGGACAGTATGTGAGGTATCGTGGATAAAAGTGGGGAGGGATTGAATCAGGGGAGAAAAGATAACGAGTCAAGATTAGATGAAACTAGTTCAATTGGGCAGAAGCAAGCAGAAACAATGGGTCTGCCTGGATGGTTGGGTTTGTCTATCTTGGATAGAAGGTAGAAACAAGCAGTGCAGGGATGGGAGATAATGAGGTTAGTGACCGTGGGAGGGAGGTGACCAGAGGTGATGAGGTTGGAGATGGTGCTGAAGACTGTGGCTTAGTGGGGTCCTGTGGAAGTGTAGGTAGGAGTAGGTGTCTGAGCTATCTCTTGCTTCAGCAGGGTAGATGTCAGTGTGCCAGACCACAACTGCACAACCCTTGTCTGCGGATTTGATGGTAAGGTTAGGATTGTTGCAGAGAGCGCAGGGCACTGGAGGAAGTAAGATTAGAATATGAGAGAGGAATGGTGAAGTTGAGACAGTTGATGTCTCAGCAGCAGTTGGAAATCCAGAGTGGGTAGCTGGCCAGGACAAGGTGTCCAGGAGGAGGAAGGTGGCTTAAAGCAGGAGAAGGGGTCTTGAGCAGGGAGGGGGGGGGGGGTGGAGAGTCATAATCATGGAAGTAGGCCCAGAGACAGAGGCGACACAAGAAGAATTTGGCATCACAACGTGCGTGGAACTCATTAAGGTGTGGGCGGAGGGGGATGAAGGTAAGGCCTCTGCTGATGTCTCAGAGAGGGGAAGGTCAGAGGGGATAATAAAGACCAAGCAGGGGTCAGAGTGGGAATCAGTGTGGTGAAGGGTATGGTGGGGGAGAGGTGGAGGGTTAGAGAGGTCAGAGAGTGGAGATGGAAGGTGGGGGAGGTCAGAGGGTGGAGATGGAAGGTGGGGGAGGTTAGAAGGGAGGAAGAGGGTAGGAGCAACTAGAGAGGGGTGAGATGAGGTCTGAGGGTTGGGGAGCTGAGAGGGGGAGATGGGGGTACAGTAGGATGAGGTGTAGGGGGATAGGGAAGGGTAAGGAGTAGTAAGGGGGATGAGTTAGTGGGATCCAGCAGCGAGATCAGGACAACAGTAGGAGTCTCAGTCCTTCAGTCCAAGTAGGAATACCCAGTCAGTCCATGCATCTTGGGGCTTCCCTGGTCCATGAACCTATTATGTCTTTGATGGATAAAAACCAAACATTCAAATTCACTAGGTGATGAATCCAAACCTTCTCCGAGGATTGACACCTTGTCGTGGTGAAGAAGTTTGTTTGGTCCTGTGATCCCAAGATCGATGCCGTCTGGACCTATACTCCTGGTCAGGTCACCCATGGCAGTAAAGACAAAGGTGAGGTCCCTGACAAAGAACAACTCTCAACGGTGGAACAGGCAGATGAAGTTACTCTGAACTCAACGGCTGTGAAGGCAGACGAAGGCTGCAACAAATCCATCATCTCGAGTCATCATGGTTTTCAAGCCATTGGATTGATTTGTAAAGTATCGTGTGCTTCTTGGAGCACAACATCAAGTACACGTTAAACAAATACATACACAGGGGTCTTCGTTCTGTGGATCAACAGAACAAAGGCCATCATCCTCAACCTCAAGGGATAGCCACGGGGACGAATTCAGAACCTCGGCTGCATTCAGAGCAGTGTAGATGGTGGCGGTGGGGGGGGGGGGGGGGGGAGTATTTAAATACGATCAGTTTGATTCAAAATTGAGAAACAGGATATGTACAAAGGGCTTCAAAGGCTACCTCCCCCCCATTCAAAATCAGATGGAAGGATAATTACTATTAATTTTGTACTCATTCATTTTAAGCTAACCCAGATGGCGAACTTTTCAAATTGGAATATATTTCCAACCTATCTTTGAACCAAGGAAGAATTGGCAACTCAAATTAAAAACACTGATAATAGTTAATGCCCTTTCATTAAATTGCAGTGAAGTTATTCGTGACAGCTACAGATAGCAATGCTGTTGTAGTCATTAATAGGGGAGATGAAGGAGCACTTAGTCCAGCCCAATCTGTTCATCTCATTACAACATTTTACCAGAGGGTGGGCTATAGACAACAGCAGATTAATTAGCGCATTTATGTTTCACACTCATTGGTCAGTAACATGGACTGTTTCCTTGAAGTCACCCACTAGATTCTGGAAAGAACGACTTGCATTTATTAAGAGCCTTTCAATCATGGCGGGGAAGTCTCCAAATAGTTTCCTGCCAGGGAAGGAGGAGGAGGAAGCAATGATGCTGCTCTGGGGGAAGTGAGCTGGCCTCCATCTGCATCATAAATGTGAGAATAGACTCAAGGTGACCCTCTACTTCAACTACTCTCTTTCTCCTGACTACTGGTCCCTTCCATCTCAGCTCATCTTTATAGTCTGAAGCTACCTCTCCTCAGACACCCCACATCACAGGTTAACTGTTCCATAAAATTTCTTAACTATAAATGTAGAAACATTTTTTAAAATATAAAAAAACTTAACATTATAACTGACTGTCGGTTGGCTTTCAATAACTTCAGACACAAAGCATCCATTCCTTTCTTCTCTCAAATACATTTTCCCTCAATTCAGTCCTGGGTGGGCAACCTCTCATCCCGAATGATCCCACCAACCCTTCCACACTCCACTCTTGCACCACAACACCAATTTCTTCCACCCACCTCCAGGAAGAAGCAGGACTTCAGTAGTCCCTCAAAAAGAAAGATCATGATTCTTCACAAATTACTGCCCTTTGGCCAAGATATGCAGACTGTAACCTTGCATCCCCTCAACATCATGACCATCAGTTGCAAAAATGCACCCACCATCTATTGTTGTAGTGATTCAGAGGGCCAGCAGTAGAGCAAACATTTATTAAAGGCCTTTCAAAAACAAAGTGAGTCTCAAAATGGTTTACTGCCATGGAGGTGTTGATGCTTTTGTTGGGTTGGAAGGTGGTGGAGGGAGAGGCTGTCTCATTCTCCAGCTCATGAGCCAAAAGCTGAGCCTGTGCATTTCCAAGTAGAGCAAATTGTGGATCTTATTCATTTGTTACAACACAGGCCAATCAGCCCACTGGAGTTCATGCTAGCTCCCAGCAGTGCAATCTCATTCTTCATCTTCCCATTTCTCTTTAGCATTGCAACTCAATCTCTCTCTCACACATGATCAAACTAATTTGTGGCTGTGCACCAGGTCTTGCCTACACATCTGAATTAACAACGACCCAGTAGCTTCATGATTACCATGACACGAGTGCTTTGATTCTTGGTTTATTATATTAGTTGACAGGATTGACACTGGCCTGCATGGTGCTTGATCAAGGTTGAGGTAGTGTCATTGTGAAGTTTTCAGGTCTTAAGATTTCATATTTATTGTCAGAGTACATATGTGACATCACATGCAACCCTAAGATTCTTTTACCTGAGCGAGGGAGAATTATCACTTATTGGTAGAGCAACAAAAATTGTACACAATGAACAAATAAAGAAATGTAACAAAATGATCATGCAATACAGAGAAGAAAAAAACATGCAAAAGGAAGAGTCCTTAAATGAGCCCCTGATTGACTTTGCTGTTGAGGAGTCTGACGGTGGAAGAGTAGCAGCTGTTCCTGAACCTGGTGAGTCTTTTAGCACCTATAACTCTTTCGTGATGGCAGCAGCGAGAACAGAGCGTGTGCTGAGCGATGAGGCTCCTTAATGTTTGCTGCTGCTCTCCAACAACATCGTTCCCCGTAGACATTATCGATGGTAAGAAGGGATTTGCCTGTGAATTCCGGACTGTATCCACGACCTTTTACAGGGCTTTATGCTCAGGGGTATTGAGTCCCCAATACCAGACCATGATGCATCTGATCAGCACACTTTCCAGCACACATTTGTAGAAATTTGCCACATTTCCAATGTCATATGAAATCTCTGAAAACTCCCAAGGAAGTTGAGACACTGATGAGCTTTCTTAATGGCATAATTTGTGTGTTGGCTTCAGGAAAGATCTTCCAAGATAGTGACTGCCAAGAACTTAATGTTCATCCTCTCCACCTCTGACAACATACCCCACCCCCATCATCTCTGGATTTTACACCTCTGGCTTTCCCTTGCTGAAGTCAACAGTCAGCTCCTTGGTTTTGGTGACATTGAGTGCAAGGTTGTTGTTAGTGCACCATTCAGCCAAATTTTCCTCCTGTTCGCTGACTCACCTCCTCTTTTTACATAGCCTGTACCGAGCCACGCAGTCATAACTGTATAGTGAGTACAGCAGGGGCGAAGAGCACAGCCTTGTGGTGCTCCGATACTGATGGTATTGTGGAGCAGATCTCCTCCACAATATCATGAGCTTTAACAACTACCCAGTAGCTTCATGAGTACCATTACGGGAGTGTATTAATTCCAGATTTATTTTATTGGTTGGACACTGGCCTGTATTGTACTTGTTGAGGATTGAGGCACGGTAATTGTGAGGTTTTTCCAGTCTTTACTGCAGCACCCTTCTCTCTGTCTCACCAAGTGATTCATCAAAACAACAACCAATACTTGTCCCTTCATAATGGACTCAGAGAACTCAAAGCTTCTTATGAATGGCAAGAAACTGTTTGCTTGTCATATTTCTGATGTTGCTTTATCTCTAATATAACCATGGATCTTGCTTTCAGTGACAACACTACCCCAGTCTGGTTAATGTTGCAATTCGACACAACCAATGTGCTCTTGCTACTCCCTTGGTTTCCATTCAGATCCCATTTTTCTTGCGGTGTCTGAATTGCCAGTGAGATATTGATGATGATATAGAAACATTGTACCATAATCACAGCACATGGGCGATCCGTCAGAGTAATGGAGCAATTTTTTAACGTCTCTGGCCAGGTTCAGTGCTTAAATCCTGCTCACTTATGCTCCAACACTAAAGAAGGATGGTCCCGAATCATTATCTCAGGTCAAGTCCTAATGAAAATCCTTCCAAATCAATCAAGATAATTGTGAATAAATGGGAAGAATTAATCTCGAAGTGAGCTGGAGGTCATTCTGAGCAAACAGTGCTGCTTGGGATTACGGCAGGATAACAACTCTGTCACGAACAAAACCTTGCAATTTAATAATAAATAGTGATCACAGCGTGTAACGTGTAGGAGGCAAAGCCAGTTTTTTTTATATGTAAGCAAGCTAGAGTTTCAGTTTTCAGGCAGCACCCAGAGGAGGAAATGGCCCCATCTTTTCTCAAGACTTGGCCTAAAGAGCTCCCCCAGAATTCTTTGTCTATGGAGATAAGTATGGAAGCATTGCTGCAAATGCAGTCAGGTCAGTAGAGCTGCTGGCGTGGACCAGGGAGGAGCAAGGATTTCTCCTCAGAATCCGACTGCCTAGTTGTCACAACTGAGAACCCCTTGCAGGTTGAATGGGCAAACACGGGTTTTTATTACTTTAGAGAACCCAGAGGTCCAGCCCAGACAACTAGAGCTGCAGGTGGACTAGTGCAAGGCTTTCAAGCAGAAGAATAGCTCCCTGCCAAGAAGGAGAAGCCTGGGAGAGGACTCTATGGGGTAGGAGTCCACATCTGTGGCCCAGCTCACGGCTTGGCAGCCACAGGCCTCACACCAAGCTGCAGGCAAGACCAGCTCGTGGGATCTAGGCATCAGGACTGGAATCCATGAGCTTGCTGAACAACTTGGATGCTGACAAGCTTCCTACTCCTAGCAGTTTGGAGCCATGGGCCCTGGAGGGGGAGGATGGAGCTCGTATTCACAGCTGGAACAGACAAGAGTCCGTGGCCCCATGGAGGCACAGTAATCAGAGGCAAGATTCACAGACATATAATGTCTCTGAAGGGATTCTCCTTTGTTTCTCTTTCACTCCTTGGTGGAGGTGTTAGACTAGTGGCCTCTATGCACATGGTAACAGAGGAACCTTAAACAGATCGAATGCTGGGGTGTGACACAAGCCATCCTGCACCTCCTTTCAAGTTAATGTGTGAGCTACTCTTGTCCATAGCTTGGGTCTTTGGTTTGACCCTCAATTTTTAAAAAAATCTGCTATCTTGTTCTCACAACCTTTGAGGAAATAAGCTACTAAGAATGTAAGAGTGATATTGACTTCATTTAGCACAAGATCATGGTCACCTTGGAATGAGAATAACATGCTCACACATCTGACCACAATTTCCAACTCCAGCTTGGCAAAATGAGGTCAATTTCATTCTCAGTGGATTGTTTCCACTACCATTGACTCTCTGGAAGAGGAAAGGGTCATACATTCAATGCAATACTTAACATGGGTGTATGCATGCACGGGTATACATGTATGCACACCCACATTTGCATGTGCACACACATATTCACATGGGCACGCGCACACACAGTACATGCACATACGCATACGTAAACAGTTTGCAGTATAAACCAGCAACAAAATGCACTTGTCAAGGCTATTCTTCAGATAGACACATGGAACTGAGAAAAATGGAGGATCGCACAGAAGAGAAATTCTAGACAGCTGTTAGATTAGGTCGACACCACACTGTAGGCCAAAGGGCCTGCACTGCGCTGTAAATTTGGATATGTATATAGATGGGAAAGAAATGGAGGGTTACGGGTTGAGTGTAGATCAGTGGGTTTAGGTGTTCGGTATGGACTAAAAGGGCCAAGTTGGCCTTGTTCTATGTTGTAATTGTTATATGGTTATATATGTTCAACAGTCCTACAGAACATGCTGTTCCCACAACCTTTGCCAAGTAGGGTAAGAGCAGCTGGTACATGGGAATATTTCCAAGATGCACCGCATCCTCATCTCGAAATATTTTACCATTATGTCACGATTATTGGAACAAAATTCCAAGAGCTCACTTCTCAACAGAAGAGAGCGAGTGCCTTCACCAATCTGCAGCAGCTCCTGAAGGCAGCCCAACACTACCTTCTCAAAGGAAGGACGGGACAGATCCTCCAAAATAAGGATAAATCTTTAAAAATGCATGCGTGCACAATGTGGTGATATGTAATTACACCACTAGGTCACCAGGGGTCATCCCGGTGACCTTGTATATAAAGCAGTCCAGAGCTACAGTCTCACCTTCCAGGCTCATCTTGCAGAGAGACAAGACCTCTTAGTGTACTTAATAGTTTATTAATGCTGTCTTATACTCACACTGCTGGTGTGGTTATTGTCAGTACAGGATGGAAGCTGCTTCTGCTCCAACGCGCATTCCCAACCACCTGGAGACTCTTCCTGAGGAATGGAATCCGGGGATGACCAGCACGCACGTGCATCTGAGGACAGAGACGGCGAGGGACCGCTGTACTGGAATCATGGTGGAACGCGAGGAAGACCACAGAAGTACGATAGGGCAGGTAAGAAACGACCAAGAGCCCTGCCTGCCCGTGGGTTCGCCGGTACAGGCACCGCCGAAACGCCGGTCCGATCAGAAAGGGGCCACTATAGGCACGGGCAGAAGGATCTCCACGAGTCGTGCTCTCGATCGCCACGTATGTGCAGAATTCCGGACCACTCCAGAGCCAGGGAAAGCAGACACCGCTACCGTCACTCCCCCAGCAGCAATTTCCCCAGTATCACGGAGACTTGATGCTACCATTGGGATCCCCCCTAAGCCTGCTGCAAACGTCCCAAAGCCAGAGACTCAGCCAGCAGCCCCAAGCACCCAGGTTACTCCTCCAGCTCCTCCCACAGAGGCTCTCCCAGCTGCTCCCAGTACCCCAGGGTCCGCCCTTGCTACACCTAGACCCAGAGACCGCATGGAGACCCGGAACAACCCCCAGGATGCCCCCACATTACCTAAGAGACCAGAAACAGTGGCTTAGCCATGTGCTGTGACCAGACAGGCTGGAGTTCGACCCCAGAACCGGCACACACTTCAGCAGCTGGCAGAGATGCTTTCTGAATTATGTGGAGGGTACTGAGGCATCTAATAAAGAGCTATTAATACTGCTGTTAGCGCAGCTGGGAGACCACCCTTACTCCCTTATACAGGATGCCAGGTCCTACCAAGAGGCAATGAGCACTTTACAGAGGCATTACAGTGAGGGGCATCGCGAACTCCATTCCTGGTACAGGCTCATGACCAGGTCACAACAAGTAGAGGAGTCTGCCAGAGACTTTATACTCTCTCTCTCTCTCTCTCTCTCTCTCTCTCTGAAAGACCTGGCGAGAGGCTGCAACTTTAAAGCAGTATCAGCTCAGGAGTATGCGGAGGACCTCATTAGGGACAGAATTGTTGCGGGCATACGGTCCACTAAGACAAGATATCGATTGCTGGAGAAAGGAATGGTGGGGCTAGATGAGGCAGAGACTATTACAAAAGCTTTAGAAAGCACCAGGAAAGAATTGGAAGAGTACTCACAGGACCCTGTGGCTGGGACAAACGTCACACTGCTGGACTCTCTAGCCCCATGAAAAGAAGAGTATGCTGCCTCACAGGAATTCACAGTAGCAGCAGCACCTTGAAGGTCCCAAGTGCTTCTTTTGTGGACAAAGAAAGCACCCAAGAGCCCTCTGTCCTGCCAGAGAAAATGTCTGTTCCAACTGTGGAAAACATGGGCATTATGCAAAAGTCTGCAGAAGCCCCAAGGCCACAGCCAAGGCCCATTCTCATGCTAATAAGAGGCAGGAAAGCTCTTCCTTTTCCACAGACAAACAGAAGAAGAATGCCATGTGCAGCTGGCCACCTTGCACAAATGCAACAGAGCAGAGGACACAGTCTTCAGGAGACGAATATGATGCCGAGTACTATCGGATGGAAGGACACAAAAGACCAGCCAGACTTGCTTCCCAACGCATGAATCAGGCGAGTCCACACAATTTCTCTGATGCCACTGTGTGCATCAAAATTAATGATGTGAGGGTAAATTGCTTAATAGATTTTGGAAGCACACCCACATTTTTATTGACCTGGGGTTAGTCAACCACCTTGCCCTCCCCACATGCCCGAGTGAGCACCGGATCCTGATAGCAGCCAGCAGCCTTGCGACCGAGGTAAAACAGCTTTGCAGGGTTACTCTAGAAATCCAGGGCACAAAATATGAAGGGTTCAAATTACTAGTACTCCCTCACCTCTCTGCCCCAGTACTATTGGGGTTAGATTTTCAGTGCCAGTTAGAAAGCATTACAATAGTGCACAATGGGCCTCACCCCCCACGATGCCTTACGAAGAAACAACACTGTAGCCTGTCTGTCCTTGTGGTGTGCTGTTAGACAGAATCAGATACACACAAGGTAAAGACTGAACAACAGGCTTTAATCCACAAAGACTTCCACAGAGCCCAGGCTGGCTGTAGCTGCAGCAACTCAGTGTGAGGCCTCAGGAGGCCGGCGCAGGCTTATATCCCAGAGGGTGATTGGCACCCGACCAGGTTGGACTTGATCCATTCAGGCCGACTGATTGGCAGCCGGCCAGGTGTTCTCCTGTCCCCTTATACTCCTTCATGTACAGAGGTTGCCCCCTGTAGTAGGCCGGTGATGTACCACCACAGTCCTGAACATAGAACCCCCTCCGCTCCTCACACACCTGACCCCAGAATGCACACCAATAGCCACAAAGAGCAGGAGGACAGAGCCCTCATTAGGACAGAGGTCCGTAGGCTATTACAGGAGGGCATCATAGAGCAGAGCACCAGCCCCTGGAGAGCCCAGGTGGTTGTAGTAAAGTCAGGAGAAAAACTGCGCATGGTAGTGGATTACAGCCAGACAATCAACAAATTTATACAACTAGATGCCTACCCCCTGCCACGCATAGCAGACATGGTTAACAACATTGCGCATAAGGTGTTCTCCACCATAGACCTAAAGGCAGCATACACCAATTGCCCATTAGAAACAGTGATCGCATTTACACGGCATTTGAGGCAGACAGCAGGCTATATCAATTTCTGCGACTCCCCTTCGATGTCACCAATGGAGTGTCCCTGTTTCAGAGAGAAATGGACCGAATAGTAGATAAGTTCCAACTGAAAGCGGTGTTTTCCTACTGAGACAACGTGACAATCTGTGGCCACACTCAGGAGGATCATGACACAAATTTAAAACGCTTCTTCCAGGCAGCCGAGGGAAGGAACCTAACATACAACAGGGACAAATGCGTCTTTAGCATCAGGAATTTGCCAATCCTGGGCTACACAGTGCAGAATGGGGAAATCAGCCCAGACCCAGTCCATATACGCCCTCTCCTTGACCTCCCAGTGCCACACACGCTGAAAGCACTAAAAAGGTGTTTGGGACTCTTCATTTACTACGCCCAATGGGTCGGCAACTACGCGGACAGGGCCCACCAACTTATAAAAGCCTCAGTTTTCCCACTGTGCCCAGTAGCCACCAGAGCATTCAGGGACATTAGGGACCATAATCGCTAAAGCTACCATAGATGAGTCGATCCCGTTTCAAGTAGAAACAGATGCATCTGATGTGGCTCTGGCAGCCACCCTAAACCAAGACAGACGACGAGTGGCCTTTTTCTCGCGAACCCTACAGGGGTCAGAGCTAAGACACTCAGCAGTAGAGAAGGAAGCCCTAGCCATTCTGGAAGCAGTAAGGGACTGGCGACATTATCTGGCGTGCAAACACTTCACCCTCGTCACGGACCAACGGTCTGTGGCTTTTATGTTCGATAACCAGAACAGGGGGAGAATTAAGAACGACAAAATCCTGCGCTGGCAGATAGAATTGTCTACATTTAACTACGACATTCTCTGCCTCCCCGGGAGACTCAACAAGCCCCCGGACGCACTGTCCAGCGGCACTTATGCCATCCTTAACCACACATCCCAGTTGCAGAGCTTGCACAATGAGCTGGGCCACCCAGGGGTCGCTTGACTGTTTCAGTTCATTAAAACCCAAAACCTCCCATTTTTGGTAGAGGAAGTGAGGTCAGTGAACAAGAGCTGCCCCATCTGTGCGGAATGCAAACCACAATTTTACCGGCCAGACAAATCCACCCTGATAAAAGCTATCAAACCTCTTGAGCACCTCGGCCTTGATTTTAAAGGCCCACTCCTGTCCAATAATAATGTCTATTACCTAAATGTAATAGATGAATATTCCAGTTTCCCATTTGCAATCCCCTGTTCTTATGCATCAGCAGCCACTGTTATTAAATGCTTTCAACCCATCTTCAGCATATTTGGGTATCCGAACTACATACACACAGTCAGGGGTGCTGCATTCATGAGCTCAGAAGGACAGCAGTACCTGCACGAGAGAGGGATTGCTACCAACTGCACTACAAGTAACAATCCCAGGGGAAATGGATATGTCAAAAGGGAAAATGACACTATCTGGAAAACAGTCCTCTTGATCTTTAAAGCAAAAGACCTGCCTGTTTCGAGATGGCAGGAAGTGTTGCCAGAAGCCCTACACTCTATACATTCTTTGTTGTGTACTGCCACTAACATGACCCTACATGACCGTAACATTTTTTTTTTAAGGGTGGGTGAATGTGGTGATATGTAATTACACCACTAGGCCTGGAAGTCAGCCTGAAGAAAACTGAGGTCCTCCATCAGCCAGCTCCCCACCATGACTACCCGCCCAGCCCCCCCCCACATCTCCATCGGGCACACAAAACTCAAAACAGTCAACCAGTTTACCTATCTCGGCTGCACCATTTCATCGGATGCAAGGATCGATAACGAGATAGACAACAGACTCGCCAAGGCAAATAGCGCCTTTGGAAGTCTACACAAAAGAGTCTGGATAAACAACCAACTGAAAAACCTCACAAAGATTAGCGTATACAGAGCCGTTGTCATACCCACACTCCTGTTCGGCTCCGAATCATGGGTCCTCTACCGGCTCCTAGAACGCTTCCACCAGCGTTGTCTCTGCTCCATCCTCAACATTCATTGGAGCGACTTTATCACCAACATCGAAGTACTCGAGATGGCAGAGGCCGACAGCATCGAATCCATGCTGCTGAAGATCCAACTGCGCTGGGTAGGTCACGTCTCCAGAATGGAGGACCATCGCCTTCCCAAGATCGTGTTATATGCCGAGCTCTCCACTGGCCACCGAGACAGAGGTGCACCAAAGAAGAGGTACAAGGACTGCCTAAAGAAAGCTCTTGGTGCCTGCCACATTGACCACCGCCAGTGGGCTGATACCCCCTCAAACCGTGCATCTTGGCGCCTCACAGTTCGTCGGGCAGCAACCTCCTTTGAAGAAGACCGCAGAGCCCACCTCACTGACAAAAGACAAAGGAGGAAAAATCCAACACCCAACCCCAACCAACCAATTTTCCCTTGCAACCGCTGCAACCATGTCTGCCTGTCCCGCATCGGACTTGTCAGCCACAAACGAGCCTGCATCTGACGTGGACATTACCCCTCCATAAATCTTCGTCCGCGAAGCCAAGCAAAGAAAAAGACTAGGTCACCAGGGGTCACACCGATGCCCTTGTATACAAAGCAGTCCAGAGCTACAGTCTAGCCTTCCAGGTTTGTCTTGCAGAGAGACAAGACCTCTTAGTGTACATATTAGTTTATTAAAGCTGTCTTATACTCGCACTGCTGTTCTGGTTATTGTCAGTACACTTAATACTCAGGTAAGAGTACAGGAACTCACTGTTACATACACAGAGAAGCACAAATGCCTGCACAGATTTGTGAACATTTGTGCATAGGTCCTTGCATGCTCAAAGACAGACGCACATAAACATGCACATAGACAGGCACACAAAAGAACACTGGCATATAATTGCACAAATTCACAGATAGATTACTCAGAGCATCCAAGAACCTATGCACATGTCTATAAATTGATCACCGAAATAAATGTTGTGCCATTCTTGAACAACAAGAATAAATTTCAATCAGCAGTGCTGTTGTGGACCTGATTAGTAGCTAATATCTTTTGCATGGTCCTTTCTTGAAAAATCAACCGGATTTGTTTGGTCAACAAATAGTTAAAATAGTTATTAAATGTAAATTTTAGATTTTCCATGCTCAAGTGAGGATTTCACCCTGGAGGCACAGTTCTGTCCCATTAATTTGCTGTGCATTTGCCTTGCGTTCCTTGGATACAGATCCCTAAAAATATTAACAATTAACCTTATTCATCGACATTTTAAATGGTGCAGGGACCACACAGCTTCTTGAGGTCATTTATTTAAAAGTCGTTCCATCCAAAAGAAGCGTCTTCTTTTCTTCAGAGGATTATTAGACATTTTAAATATTTTATTAGATGTACAGAATTGCCAATTAGCAGCACATAAAACATTGACAGCTGAAATAATTTCAAGTGGTGTCAGCAAGACGATTGTCTGAGTTATTCCGTCTTCTTCTTCGAGTTGATTCTGTCAGGGGTTAAAGACCCTTCAGAGTATAGGACTGGAAGCGGTGTAGCATGAGCTAATGGACTAAAATTTTTTTGCAGCTGGGGACATCACACCATGCTCCATTAGTCAGCTTGGGCTTCGCACTCTACAGTTCAAACGTTTCTCACCATGCAGATTGTCAGGTGTGAACTGATAATGGTGCCATGGAACTTGTGAGACAATTTTTTTAAAATATACACAGCTGCTTCATTGCCATTTTTACAGAATGCAGTCTTGTAAAAAGATGGGAACACTCCGAATTTTACCTCCTCGACCTCTAGTAAATTTCCTGGAATGCCCCCAAATTCTAAAGTTAACTACAGGCATTCCGTGGGCTAATAACATGTATAAATGATGCGCGATTCATGTCACACAATGTTGCTGCAGTAGCGCTGCATATCCCACACACGTCAGACGTCAAGGTCGCCACAGCGGTGTTCCAAGCCCCATCTCCTTAATTACCGCACTACCGGTATTGTCTAAACGTGCAATATGATACGGAAATTTGGAGTTTTGGTTGTTCCTGTGCGAAGGAAGGGAGACACCAGAACAGAAAAATCACACAAGTTCTATGTAAAAACACATGAGTGAAGCACTTAACTCACAAGCTTTGTGAATTTAGGACAACAGAAGTGGAAGGCAATCAAATAAATTGGAGTCAAATTGGACACAGAAATGGAAATAAAGAATGGATTTAGAAAACAAAAAGGGAAAAATATGATAGATGAAAAGATCAGTGAGGAGACCTACAGGATGATTTGTGGATCCAACCTGCCTCCCATCAGACCCTAAAAGCTCAAACACAGGACCTATATGCAATACCTCATTTAGGGGTGTTATATGTGGATATTTTAGCTGGGGGGTCAGACGGTGGAAGGCAGGCTGGTGATAACTAAGGGTAGTGGACCCAGTCTTTTGGGCTAAGATTGGCTTTGCAAAATCCATTTCAACTGACATGAAATTAAGTATGCACACACAGTGGAGGATATTCTGTAGCAGTACAGTGATGTTTTCAAGGATGAGCTGGCACTCACTGTTGACCTTGAGGCCACACCACATTTTTTGTTTTGTCCAGAGTTAATAAAGAAGGTTCAGTCACTTGGAATTAGTCGAGAGATTGTGATATGGATTCAGAGGTGGCTGGGAGATAGACAGCAGTGAGTCATGATGGACAGCTGTATGTCAGGTTGGAAGCCTGTGACAAGTGGGGTGCCTCAGGGATCAGTGCTGGGTCCCTTGTTGTTTATCATTTATATTAATGATTTAGAGGAGGGTGTGGTTAACTGGGTAAGCAAATATGCAGATGATACGATAGTGAGGTAGATTTTCTTGGATTACAGAAGGATTTGGTTTGTTTGGTGGAGTGGGCTGAAAGATGGCAGATGGAATTCAATGTTGTCAAGTGTGAGGTGTTGCATTTAGGTAAAAATAACCAGAATAGAACATATACAGTTAAGGGAAGGATATTGAGGCAAGCGGAGGAGTAGAGGGACCTGGGGATTATGGTACAGAGTTCACTGAAGGTGGATTCCCATGTAGACAGGGTGGTAAAGAAGGCATATGGTATGCTGGTCTTCATAAATCATAGTATAGAGTATAGGAGCTGGGAGGTGGCGCTGCAGCTGTTTAAGACATTAGTGAGGGCAGGTTTGGAGTACTGTGCTTAGTTCTGGTCTCCAAATTATAGAAAGGATATAGATAAGGTGGAGAGGGTGCAGAAAAAGTTTACAAGGATGTTGCCTGTCTTACAGCATCTGGATTACAGGGAGAGATTAAGGAGACTGGGACTTTATTCATTGGAATGTAGATGACTGAGAGGGGATTTGATAGAGGTATTTAAAATTATGAAGGGAATAGATAGACTAGACATTAACGGATTCTTTCCCCTGAGGGCAGGGTTGGTTGGAGCAAGAGGCCACGAGTTAAGGGTAAGGGGGCAAAACTTTAGGAGAAATATTAGAGGTGGGTTTTTCACTCAGTGAGTGGCAGCAGAGTGGAATGATCTTCCGAATGAGATAGTTGTGGCAGGGTCCCTTCTGTCATTTAAGAGAAGGTTGGATGTGTACATGGAGGTGAGGGGGTTGGAGGGTTCTTGGCGGAGAGCAGGAGGTTTGAGGTAGTGGTGTTGTTCTAGTGAACTGGTGCGGACTCAAAAGGCCGAGATGGCCTGTTTCCGCTCCATAAATGGTTATATGGTTATATAATATCAATATTAACTCTAATGGCCTCCATTCTATACATTTCCCAAAAACACCGTCACTAAATTCTGCGAGCCAAATAGGAGGCACTTAGGAACTGTGGCAAGGAAGACCTGGACTAGAAGATGCTATAAGCTGGTATTGGCAGAAAGTATCAGGGAGAATCCAAAAATATTTTTAATTTTGTATCTTTTTTTTAGTTTAGACATATAGCACAGTAACAGTCCCTACCAGCCCATGAGCCGGTGCCACCCAAATACCCCAATTAACCCACAACCCCCATAGGTTTTGAAGGGAGGGAGGAAACCAGGACCCTCCCCCCTAAGGAAATCCATGAAGACACAGGGATAATTTCACAGTCAGCGTCGGATTTGAACCCAGGTCTAATAGCATGGCACAAACTGCTATGCTAACTGCCCCGCCTTACATTTTAAAAATATATACATCACAAGGGAAAGTATAGCTCTCCTCAAAGATCAGAAGGGATATCTGTGTCAAGCCAGAGAAAATGGGGAAGATCTTAAATGAACATTTTGTGATTGCATTCACTGTGTGGACCAGGACAAGCAGAAATGTGAGGTGAGGAAGGTAACAAAAGACAGCCTCGGGCATGTCATGGTGAAGGGGTATTCGCAGTCTGAGACCGTATCAAAGTGGATAAATCTCCAGGTCCAGAACAGATGCATCCCAGAACATTGTGAGAAGGAAGGAAGTTGTAGGGGCTTTGAAAGACATTTCTAACATCACTGAGGACAGGAGGAGTTCTGGAGGACTGGAAGACAGCAAAAACGGTGCCATTATATTAAAAAGGACTAATGGATACATGCAGGTAACAACAGACCTGTTAGTCTGAAGTCAGTGGTATGGAATATGTGAGAAAGGATTCTGAAAGATAGAATCAATCAACATTTTGATGCTCAATAGAAACTGAAGGAGACCCAGTGTGGATTTGTGCGTCAGAAATCGCGTCTCAGAAAACCTGATAGAATTTATGGAAGAGGTGACAAAGAGGGAAGACAAGGGCAAATCACCTGATGTTACTTTTATGGTCCTTGATCAGCTTGGTAGGTTTGTATGGAAGTCTGGGACACAGAGTCAATCTGGATAAAATTATTGGCAGTGATAGGAGTCAGAGTGGTTGTCGAGGGCAGTTTTTCCAGACATTACGAAATATTAGTAACAGTACAAGTAGTTCATTTGTTTTTCCAATCGTGAATAATTCATTAAATAAAAACTGAAAATTCATCAACATCCCAGTAACTCCTCCACCCCTTCCCTTTCAATGAAGGAAATCATCAAAAACTCCCTAATGATGTGAGAAATTATGTCAGTTTATTAAGTTCTAACACTAAAATATTTTAACGGTGGCCTGGAATTCAGTGCAAGAAAATCTCACGTCATTCTTCTGGATTATTTTTGCTGCTGCCCATAATCAAAGAGCTGAATCTGGCTTATTTTAAAATGGGCATGAAATTGAGACTGGTGTGATTTTATTTAAATGTGAACACAGTTTGGAATATTCAATTTGATATCTATGTAGTGCTGTGAAGAGAAAGTTAGATTTTGTGCAGTTTCATACTAAATCAATGCATTTCATGAAACTGCACCAATTGAAATAATGTGATACAATTTACAGAAGAGAAATGCCAATTATGGCTGTGTGGGATTCTTGCCTCAGCATAATAATTGCTATAATTGAAGCCATTCTTGCTAAATATACAACAGGGCCCCAAATTCTCATGTATTATTAAATTAACGTAGTGAGGCTAGTCAGGTCAGAGAAAGGGGAAAGAGTCTGTGGGAGTTCTCCCTAATGAATACAACAGAAACTGAAATGGTTAGTTAGGTCATCCTTTGAGCAAATAGCTGTTCTTGTCAAACATACCAAATACTCCAGTTAATTAATGTGCTTTATGCATGTGTGCTGTATGCATTGTGGATGTGTGCAACATGTGGTGCACTGAGCCCATCCCATCAAATGGGACATCGAAATGTACTCCACAGGAAATGGCCCTTCAGCCCATTATGCCAAGATGCCAATCTTAACTTATCTACTTATCCCTCTGTTCCCTGTCTGATTGTGTGTTTGTCTAAATGCCTATTAAACATTGGTATTAAATCTGCCATAGTCTAGCAGAATCTAAGAGGGGCCTGAAATTCAGACACACCATATACTGATAGTGTTGAACTCCTTGGACAAACTACGAGACCAACAGAACAGATCACCATAAAGAAGAGCTTTTTGTGAGCCCGTGCTCCTCCCCCGCCCCCTCCTCCTCCTGGGGATAGGAGTCGGGATCGAGGCCATCAATCCCCAGTGTGATTCACATGCTGATTGTTTTCCTTTTCCACTGGACCATTAACTGGTTAATTCCTGGGACAAGGTGCCAATGGCGAAGGGACTGTCGAATACTCGGACCATCTACAAGAGGTTTTAACAAGAGGGTCATGTACCCGCAGCCAATCTATTTTTCTCTTCCTACCCCATATAGAGGACCAGCTGAGAGTTTCAGTAACAGAACTCATTTTCTAGAACCTCTTCTATTCAATGTAAATTCAAAGTTCAGATTTATTGTTAGAGTACAAACATGACATCACATATAACCTTGAGATTCTTTTTCCTGGGGCCGAGACTCAGTGTACAACATTAAACAAAAACAAACCAAAAAAAAATCAATAAAGTGCAAAAGTCCTTAAATGAGTCTCTGATTTGAGATGGTTGAGGAGTCTGATGGTGGAGCGGTAGCAGGTGTTCCTGAATATGATGGTTTGAGTCTTGTGGCACCTATACCTCTTTCCTGATGGCAGCAGTGAGGGAAGAGTGTATGCTGTGTGGTGTGGGTCTTTGATGATTATGGAAGATGGGTTGTAAGTCCTTGATTCAGCCTGTTCAAAGCCCTTAGACTGGTTGTCTAATGTTTCACTTGGAATAACAAAAAGGAACTTTGTGGTGACCTGAAAGAAAGAGGTTATCATCTGGAGAACCCTGAAGGGGGCAAGTTTTGTCAACAAGACACTGAAGTGGCTGGGTGTCCATCGTACAACAAATCTCTCTCTGAAGTCAGACAAGAACCTTCTTGAGTGGTAACCATTTACCTTTCAAGCACCAAAGCCTAGTGAACTTTATAAATGTTAAATTCTGTGCACAGTATAAGAATTGCCTGCAACCAGTGAACTTGGAGGCATGAGAAGTGAGATTGGACTGTGAACCAAATAACTTTTCTGAACTTACATGCACATTACATGCACATGCACTTAGAATTAGAAAGGAGTTAAATTTGGTTAGTTAAGTCAATAGAGATAAGTTAGTTTGATTCTATTTTCATGTTTAAAGATAATTGAAAGCAACTTGTGTTTAAGTAACAATTTGTCTTGGTGAATATCTAATGCTGCTGGGTTTTGGGGTCCTCTGGGCTCGTAACAATACAAAAAATACAAATTTTTAGGCCAAAAAGGTGGTGTCGATTATTACATGAGTATATGCAGTAGTCTTTTTTTAAAATAAAGCACACAGTAAAACAGAAATACTTGCAAGATGGAACTACTTGTCAATGCAGAATAATAAGAAATTGAACATCATGTCAGTCGATAAAAGGAGAAAATTCAAGCTTTTATATAACCATATACAGCACAGAACAGGCCAGTTTGGCCCTACTAGTCCATGCTGGAACAAATCCCCACCCTCCTAGTCCCACTGACCAGCACCTGGTCCATACCCCTCCAATCCTCTCCCCTCCATGTAATTATCCAGTCTTTCCTTAAATGTAAATAATGTCCTTGCTTCAACCACCTCTGCCGGAAGCTTATTCCACATCCCAACCAGCCTTTGCGTGAAGAAAGTTCCCCTCATGTTCCCCTTATAATTTTCCCCCTGCAATCTCAAACCATGGCCTCTGGTTTGAATATCCCCCACTCTTAATTGAAAAAGCCTATCCACGTTGACTCTCTCTGTCCCCTTTAAAATCTTGAACACCTCCATCAAATCCCCCCTCAATCTTCTACACTCCAGAGAAAAAAGCCCCAGGCTGCTCAGCCTTTCTCTGTAACTCAAACCCTGACATCCTGTCAACATTCTCGTGAACCTTCTCTGCACTCTCTCTACTTTGTTTATATCCTTCCTATAATTTGGTGACCAAAACTCTAGACAGTATTCCAAACTTGGCCTCACCAATGCTTTGTACAATTTCATCATAACATCTCAACTCGATTTCAATACTCCGATTTATGAAGGCCAACATTCCAAATGCCTTCTTCACCAATCGATCTCCCTGAGTATCAACTTTGAGGGTACTATTTACCATAACTCTCAAATCCCTTTGTTGCTGTGCACTCCTCAATTGTCTGCCATTCAATGTATAATGACCTATTTAGATTTGCCTTTCCAAAATGCAACACTTCACATTTATCCATATTAAATTCCATCAGCCATTTCTCAGCCCACTCCTCTAGCTTTCCTATATCTCTTTTTAAGCTACGGTAATCTTCCTCACTGTTCACAATACCACCAATCTTTGTATCATCTGCAAACTTACTTATCCAATTTACCACCCCTTCTTCCAGATCATTAATATATATAACAAACAATAATGGGCCCAGGACTGATTCCCAAGGAACTCCACTAGTCTCCGGCCTCCAATTTGACAAACAATTTTCTACCAGTACTCTCTGACACCTCCCATCCAACCATTGCTGAATCCATTTCACTACCTCCTTATTTATACCTAATGCCTCCACCTTTTTTCCTAACCTCCTGTGGGGAACTTTGTCAAAAGCTTTACTAAACTCTAAATAGACAACATCCACAGCCTTCCCTTCATCAATCTTTTTTGTAACCCCCTCGAAAAACTCTATAAGGTTTGTTAAGCATGATCTACCCCTGACAAAACCATGCTGACTACTACCTATCAATCCCTGTTCTTCCAAATATTTGTAAATGCCATCCCTCAGAACACTTTCCATCAACTTACCCACCACAGACGTCAGACTCACAGGTCTATAGTTTCCAGGCTTACATTTGGTCCCTTTCTTAAACAGCGGAACAACATGATCCACCCTCCAATCCTCTGGCACTACCCCTGTGACCAGTGACATCCTAAATATCTCTGTTAATGGCCCCACTATCTGTACACTAGTCTCTCTGAGTGTCCTTGGGAATACATTGTCCGGACCCTGAGATTTGTCCACCTTTATCTTTTTTAACACTGCCATCACTACCTCCTCAGTTATCCTTATGCCTTTGAGTCGAGAGCATTACCTTCACAATGATTGTGAAGGTAACTTCCAGTCTGAGTCACTTCACAACCTGGAGCATGAGGCACAGCTTGTGTGTAAAATCTGCTCTTGGATCAGGTGAGTGACCCAGTTTAAGTACATCAAGGAGCATCAGTATACTTTCACAACATGAAAAATTCCTGCGTCCAATAATGACATGGCTTTCAGAGTATCAGATTGCTCCAAAGTGCTTTATAGCCAAAGGCCTTTTTCTTTCAACATAGGAGGCTAGACTGCTAATACGATTACACCAGTGCAGCCATATTCTGCAAATAACACTGGACAACAAAAGTTTTCAAAAGGTTTGCTTCCTGAAAAAAAAATTAGGGATTATGATAGACAAATCTGATAATTTCAGATTTGCTGTATCACACAGGAAGTTGGAGAAACATTAAATTAACTTTTATTGAATTTAGCATGTTTAATTGCATAATGATGTTGACATATTGCATTAGTTCAACTGATCTTAAAATGTTTTGGCGCCGATTTTCATTGTACTCAGCATCTGATTCCTCTCTTGTCAGTGTCCAACAATTGTCGGCCAGCATTGACAGATTCCAGTTGCCCTGATACCACTTTTCCATGGTCGCAATGTCCTGGTGAAACATTTCACCGCGTTTGTCAATGACTGCACCAAGATCGGCATGGAAGAAGT
Organism: Narcine bancroftii; assembly: GCF_036971445.1. Classification (NCBI taxonomy): domain Eukaryota; kingdom Metazoa; phylum Chordata; class Chondrichthyes; order Torpediniformes; family Narcinidae; genus Narcine; species Narcine bancroftii. The sequence continues at coordinate 84,603,259 of NC_091474.1, forward strand.
CCAAGAGGAAATGCAGAAAATTAATTTTCAATGACATGTTGCACTAATGAAAATGTAGACTTGAAATGTGACAGGAAATCACAAAAATAGGTTACATCTAAAAAATGTGCGAGAAAATTTTTTAAGGTGATTTTCATGATCAGCCACCCCAAATCCATAAAACACACCCAAAAATGTACAGGAAACAAAATCTTCATTGTCCAGGGTAATTGTTTGTTTCTAGTGATGAACTCATAGATCATGTAACACAGAAACGGACCTGACAACCAACCAAGTCCAGGCCACTCATGGCATCTTTCTCCACTAATTCCACTTACTGCATTAGTTCTGAGGACTTCTAAGCTTTGGTGGGTGATGTAAAATTATTGTTGCCAACTCACAACTATACTACCAGGTTCAGCACAAACAGAAGCATCAAGTTCGTTGATGACTCAATGGTAGTTGGCCTCATTGGTAACAGAAAGGAGTTTGAAAGGTTTGTACAGAAGAACAAGACTCGCCACTAGGTTCAGGAACAGCTGCTGTAACTCCCGTCATAAGACTCCTCAATAACAAACTCAATCAGGGACTTATTTCAGAGCTCTTACTTATGCACTTTATTGATTTTTTTTCCTCTCTCTCTCTCTCTCTGTATTGCAGTTTGTTTACATGCGTACTTGGAATCCGTTTTTTTCCCTGGCAATGTGGTAATTCTGCCTCACTCACAGGAAGGAGAATCTCAGGGGTGTATGTGATGACATGTTTGTACCCTGGCAATAAATTTGAAATCGGAATCAGATGAATGGGAACTTCAGGAAGAACACTCTCCACAACATATCAATGTCTTCATCATAGAGAGAGTTGGAAGCACAAAGTTATTTTTGTCCATTTAAAGGACAACCTATCCTGGACCCGCCAAGTAAAAGACAAAGTGAGTTAGTAGCTGCAGTTCGTTGTTCATTCATAAACCTGATGGGAGAGGGGAAGAAGCTGTCCTTGTGCCGCTGAGTGCTCATCAGGTTCCTGTACTTTTTCCCAATGGTAGCAGAGTGAAGAGGGCGTGGACTGGGTGGTGAGGGTCCTTGAGGATAGAGGCTGCTTCTTAATACACTGACTCTTATAGATGTCCTCAATGGAGTGAGGACTAGTGCCCATGATGTTGCAGGCTGAGTTAACATTGGCACCTCAATATCAGCTTTCGTGGTTCTTTAGTGACATAATGAATCTCCTCAAACTCCTCACAAATTATAGCCGCTGGTGAGCTTTCCACGTGATCGCATCGACATGAAGGCTCCAGGAGAGATCCTCAGAAATATTGATACCCAAGAATTCAAACTTCTTGACCCTTTCCTCTGCTGACCACTCAATTAAAACTGTTTTTTTTCCTGAAGTATCTGGACTATTTATACCTATAGAACTATAGAGTGGGCTGGAAAATAAAAGGTGAGAAATTAGTGGTAAAGTAGAGGCCATGTTATCAAATGCCCACTGTAGGTAATTAACTTAATCCCCTCAGAAGTCTGGAAGGCTGGCGGCAAAACTCTGCATGCCAAACTGCATGAGTTTTTCAAGCTTTGTTGGGACCAAGGTAAACTGCCTCAGGATCTTCGTGATGCCACCATCATCACCCTGTACAAAAACAAAGGCGAGAAATCAGACTGCTCAAACTACAGGGGAATCACGTTGCTCTCCATTGCAGGCAAAATCTTCGCTAGGATTCTACTAAATAGAATAATACCTAGTGTCGCCGAGAATATTCTCCCAGAATCACAGTGCGGCTTTCGCGCAAACAGAGGAACTACTGACCTGGACTTTGCCCTCAGACAGCTCCAAGAAAAGTGCAGAGAACAAAACAAAGGACTCTACATCACCTTTGTTGACCTCACCAAAGCCTTCGACACCGTGAGCAGGAAAGGGCTTTGGCAAATACTAGAGCGCATCGGATGTCCCCTAAAGTTCCTCAACATGATTATCCAACTGCACGAAAACCAACAAGGTCGGGTCAGATACAGCAATGAGCTCTCTGAACCCTTCTCCATTAACAATGGCGTGAAGCAAGGCTGTGTTCTCGCACCAACCCTCTTTTCAATCTTCTTCAGCATGATGCTGAACCAAGCCATGAAAGACCCCAACAATGAAGACGCTGTTTACATCCGGTACCGCACGGATGGCAGTCTCTTCAATCTGAGGCGCCTGCAAGCTCACACCAAGACACAAGAGAAACTTGTCCGTGAACTACTCTTTGCAGACGATGCCGCTTTAGTTGCCCATTCAGAGCCAGCTCTTCAGCGCTTGACGTCCTGCTTTGCGGAAACTGCCAAAATGTTTGGCCTGGAAGTCAGCCTGAAGAAAACTGAGGTCCTCCATCAGCCAGCTCCCCACCATGACTACCAGCCCCCCCACATCTCCATCGGGCACACAAAACTCAAAACGGTCAACCAGTTTACCTATCTCGGCTGCACCATTTCATCAGATGCAAGGATCGACAATGAGATAGACAACAGACTCGCCAAGGCAAATAGCGCCTTTGGAAGACTACACAAAAGAGTCTGGAAAAACAACCAACTGAAAAACCTCACAAAGATAAGCGTATACAGAGCCGTTGTCATACCCACACTCCTGTTCGGCTCCGAATCATGGGTCCTCTACCGGCACCACCTACGGCTCCTAGAACGCTTCCACCAGCGTTGTCTCCGCTCCATCCTCAACATCCATTGGAGCGCTTACATCCCTAACGTCGAAGTACTCGAGATGGCAGAGGTCGACAGCATCGAGTCCACGCTGCTGAAGATCCAGCTGCGCTGGATGGGTCACGTCTCCAGAATGGAGGACCATCGCCTTCCCAAGATCGTGTTATATGGCGAGCTCTCCACTGGCCACCGTGACAGAGGTGCACCAAAGAAAAGGTACAAGGACTGCCTAAAGAAATCTCTTGGTGCCTGCCACATTGACCACCGCCAGTGGGCTGATAACGCCTCAAACCGTGCATCTTGGCGCCTCACAGTTTGGCGGGCAGCAACCTCCTTTGAAGTAGACCGCAGAGCCCACCTCACTGACAAAAGGCAAAGGAGGAAAAACCCAACACCCAACCAACCAATTTTCCCCTGCAACCGCTGCAATCGTGTCTGCCTGTCCCGCATCGGACTTGTCAGCCACAAACGAGCCTGCAGCTGACGTGGACTTTTTACCCCCTCCATAAATCTTCGTCCGCGAAGCCAAGACAAAGAATTTATATTGTTTATAAAGGCATCAGGAAAATAGTTGAACTCCACATGAAATTACCTCATGACCCCAATACATTTTGGAGTTTACCCCTTAAATCTCTTCCTGCATCACCTTCTATGGTTTACATGCCCTAATGTCCTGTGTGAAGCTGAATTGGTGCCTCAATTTGCCAGTAGTTCTCAACATTTTTCTTTCCACTCACATGCCACCTTAAATATTCCCTTACTAACCACAGGTGTTATGTGAGTGGGGGGGAGGGGGAGGCTGAGAATCATCGATTCAAATATGTCTGCACGCAGCAGAACTCTTCAAGGACCCTTTCCACTCTGAAATCCACAGGGTATAAAACAACCCCTCATTTACAACCCTCCTGATACAACTTTCTATCGCAACATTAGAGATTTGTATTTCCAACAGAAGGAAAAGAAGCAGGCAATTACTCACGAAGTTATGAAGTACAGAAATTGAAAATTTATTAATTGAAAATAAAAATCTAAATTTGTGCTGAGGCCTGAGGCAGGTAGAGTCCATTACACTTCTATTTAAAATTAGAATTAATATTAGGTTGGTATAGTTACATCTGTTGGTCTTCCTGTGAATTTTCTGTTTTTCCATCTGGGAACTGGAAATGTCTGATTTTAGCAAGCACATCATAATTTATGGTACTTATCACCCAAAATAAATACTCCCTAGAGTATGGAGAAAATGATTATGAATAATTTCACACCAACTGAGCAAATACTGTGGCCCTGTCAAATTGTTATTAAATGCAGCTCTAAAAGAGTTTCAGCTTCATTCTTTGGATCTTTGCTGCATTGGACAACAAATTTCATTAGTTATTTGATCAAAACACTGAATTATTCAAGTATTTTTTTTATTCTTTACAGTACAGTTGAAGCCAATTCCACCCATGCGACCAAACTCCCCCTAAATTAACCTACAAAGCCGTACGTTTTGGAGGGTGGGAAGAAACTGGAGCACCCGGAGGAAAACTCACGCACACACAGGGAAGTCATACAAACTCCTTACAGACTGCCCCAGATTTGAACCTGCATCACTGACACTGTAATAGCATTGCACGAATCGCTATGTTAACCGTGCTGTCCAAGTATTATTCGCAGAGTATGGAAGTGTGCCAGTCCTCCAAAAGAACCCAGACCTAAACAATTCAAATCCCACTATAGCTCTTGCTTGCTCCGTTGCATGGACTGGGACCCAGAGTGTAAATTTGTGTTAGCAGAGGTAGGGTAGCTAGATTTATATTCCCTCTTAGCTTCTGGAATTACTCGAATATTGGCCTTATTCATGCTATACAAAGAGATCCTTTCATTCAACAAAATCGCAACGCAGTGGTATACCTTCCAGTTTGGTTTACTGCCATCAGTACACGTGAAACTATGCAAACTGTGCAGAGTTTGGGTGTTGCTGGAAGGGCCAACATTTGTTGTCCATCCTTCCTCATCTTTGGAGCAGCATTGCTCATCTGTGTCTGTCAGGTGGAGGGTGTCCCAGGTTGTTTTCAGGGAGACAGTTCCAAGGTCAGACCCATCAATAATGAAGGAATGACAATATACTTACCAATCAGGATGGTGTGTTTGATGTTTGAGAAGCACTGTCTGATCTTTATAAACAACCACGGCACATTTTTGGAGATAACACACACAATAGCAAAGTTCAGCAGGAAGTAGATGGGGCAACAAATAAATAGACTGATTTGCCTTATTGGAGAAAGCAAAGGTACTTATGTCAAACATATCATGCAATATGTCCATTCAGCCACAGCTTCCAGTTATCAGTTATATTAATTCTATTTCACTCCCACTTTGATCTGCTGTCTATAGCCTGATCCAACAACACTCAATATCAGCTAAAGAAACAGTCCTTCATCTTCTGACTTGACACGTGGCACCACATTGAACACAACCTTTAATTTAACAGTCAGATAACATTGGACAATGAAGATTTTGCATCCTGAACTCTTTGGGTGCATTTTATGGATTTGTACTGCTGATCATGAAAATCATCTTAAAATAGATATATAATCTATTATTGTGATTTCCTGTCATACTTTAGTCTACTTCAAGCATACAAAACCACAAAGTGCAATATATCATTGAAAATGCATTCTCTGCAATCACACTTGGACTTCTTCCCTGCTGATCTTGGTGCAGTCAGTGACAAACACGGTGAAAGGTTTCACCAGGACACTGTGACCGTGGAAAAGTGCTATCAGAGTAACTGGAATCCATCAATGCTGGCCGACTATTGTTGGATGCGAACACGAGAGACATCAGATGCTGAGTACAAATGAAAATTAGCAGCAAAACATTTTGAGGTCAGTTGAACTAACACAACGTGTCAGTTATGCAATTAAACATGCTAAATTCAAGTTCATTAATGTTTCTCCAACTTCCTACATGATGCAGAAAATCTGAAATTATCTTTGTTTAGCTTGAAGTTATCTATCATAATCCCTAATTTTTTCAGAAAGAAAACCTTGGTTGTCCAGTGTAAGCAGCCATGCCACACGAGAGACTACAGAATTTGAAATATGGAACTAAGCACAATCTGCTGGAGGAACCGAGCAGGTCATCTTGATGCATGATTCCAGCCCAATATATTGACAATACTGTACCCTTCCTCCCATTGATACTGCACAACCCAGAATTCCTCCAGCAGATGATTTTTTTTTTAATCATCCGCACACCTCACCTTTCTAACCCTTAGTATTTTACCTCTCTTCTCTCTTGGCTTCACTCAATTTGACTCCTCTGCTCATATTTGCAGCTCCTCTGGGCACACCTCTACCACCACTTTTCAGCTGGCATCACTATCATTTGGCATTCAAACTCTCCTGGCCAGCCTATCTCACACATTCGCTTTTGCAATCTCCATCTCTCCTCCTCTCTGCCACATGAAACTTATTCCATGTCTAATGGATCCCACTGCTGTTTCTTTCTCCACAGATGCTGTTGGACTTGAAGCATTTGCAACATTTACTGTTTTAACTTTAGAATTCCTACAATTTCAGGATTTTATTTTCCAATCATCTTTAGTTGCCATAAAAACAGATTTAATAGAGTCAGTGAGAACATCAAAGAGAGAACTTGCATTTATATAGTATCCTTCACACTCATGTCCAAAGTGCTTTAGAATCGAATAATTAATTAATTGGAATCATTGTTGCATTACAGGAAAGGCTGGTCAATTTGGGCTCAGCAATCTTCCATAAATTTTATTAATTTAAATTTAAGCATACAGCACTGTAACAGGCCCTTCTGGCCCAAGTCAGTTCTCCCCAAATACACTAATGAACCTGCTATCCCCAAAGTTTGTAAGATGGGAGGAAACTGGAGCACCCAGAGGAAATCCATGCAGAATGGGGAAAACATACAGACACCTTACAAACAGTACTGGATCTATTTTTGGCATTGATTGAAAGAAAGCATTATTAGGATATCCAGGGAAACTCCCAGTTATTTTGAACTAGTGTCATAGTTGTTTTCCATTCAAGAGAGGGGTCTTGCTTAATCTTCTGTCTGAGGGTGTGTCCACTCTCCGGCATACTCCAGTATTTTGCAGCGGCAGGTTTGAGTCTCTGGACCAGGTGTGAACCTGCGACTTTTGGGAAATCAAAAAAACTTCTGGAAATGTGAAAGAAACACTGAAAATATGCAATAGGTGGGGCAGCATCTGCTGAAAGATAGAGTGAACCCTTTGGACTCCGTGTCCCTTTTTTCAGGGGCTGGTTTTATACCAACCAGCTAGTTTGTACTGTTGTTTACCCATGGACCCAGCCCAGAGTAAAGATAATGAAAAGTTAAAGATGGCCAGAGTGTAAAGGGTTAACATTCCAGGTAGACTTCTCAAGAAATCTAATTAACCTGAAACATAAACCCCTATTTCTTTTTGTAGAGATGGTGTCTGGACAAGGAAGTTGGTTTTTTTATAATTTTTCTGCTGCATTCCATAACCTCTTTTCCCTCTTCCGTCCATCACTGCAGAGATGCACAGCATGCGTCGCTTCAGATCACACAAGTAATCAGAGAAGCCTACTGGGAAAGATGGAAATGACTGCTTGAACATGTTTTGGGAATCAAGGCAATGGGTATTACAACCATTAAGACAGGCTCAAAGAGAATGGAAAATGATCTAAACTCCACATGGGATGAACAGACAAGATTCATTATCACTGTTCTCAAATTGTACATTGCTTTTCATTCATCATCCTCATCCAGTAGAAGATTTTATCCTCACTTTGCAGGAACTATTTAAAAGATTTTTTTTAAATCAGAATTTATTATCATAAACAAGTCATGAAATTTGTTGTTTTGTGGCAGCATCACAGTGCAAACGTTCATAGAAACCACCTTACAACAATAAATAAAAACATTACGCGAAAAGTAAAAGTCTTTGGTTCTTTGATCATTCAGGAATCTGATGGCAGAGGGGAGAAGCTGTCCTTGTGTTGCTGAAGGCTCATCTCAGGTTCATGTACCTTCTTTCCCCCCCCCCCAACCCCCACAATGGTAGTAGAGTGAAGAGGGCATGGCCTGGCTGGTTGGGGCCCACGAGGATAGAAGCTACTTTAACACACCACCTGTCGTGTGTGGAGGAAACATGGCTTCCCTGCCTGTCTGGAATGTGTGCATGGATGGTCACATGTCATCCTCCTCTGAAACTTATTCTGAAGTTGCATCAACTGTCAATAGAGGTTGGATTCCAGCCACCCATTAGTGCACACCTTGTCGTTGGCTAATTTAAATTATCTCGGATCATTTTTGGCAGGAAGCATAGATTAGCATTGTATACAACTCCAGTGCACATAACATTCTTGCTCTCTTCCTCATGGTCTGAAGCCTGGACATCGCTCCACGCTAGATCGCTCCTGTGGACATCACTGGAAGTATCGCAGAGGAGGTCTGCACTACACTGAAGCTGAGCTGTTAGTATTGTGATAGGCCAGTACTCGCAGAGAGCCACAACCCTGTTGGTCAGGGAACCAGGTGTGTGTGTGTGTGTGTGTGTGTGTGTGTGTGTGTGTGTGTGTGTGTGTGTGTGTGTGTGTGTATACAAGTACCTGTTTGTAGTATGCGAGCAGGTCAAATATAGGTTTACCATTGTCAGAGTCCAACCGAAGTCTGAAGTGAAATAGTGAATTCAACATTCTCCCGTTTGTTTCCAAGGTGTTAGTTAGTTTCATGTGATTGATACACATCTCCAGACTCATCTTTCTGTGAGCCCACAGAACCTCATACTCTTCTCAACATGACAGCCTCTTGTAGATATCCTCAATGGAATGGAGGCTGGTGCCCATGATGTTGCAGATCGCGTTAACAACCCTTGGGTGCTTTCTCTTGTCCTAACCATTGTAACACTGACTAGTAAGGAGGTGCAAATCAACCAAAATGCTCTCCATGGCATTTCAGTGACATACCAATTGTCCTCAAACACCTCACAAAATATAGCCGCTGGCGGGCCTTCTTTGCAATTGTTCATGGGTATTCCAAGGTTCAAATAAAAGGCAGAGAAAGCAGATGTGCAAAGGCATGTGTAAAAATGTAATGTGCTTGATTTTTGGAAGACAGCATGGGTTCTTAACATAATGAGTTGAACATCTGCAGGCAAATGCATAACATCACAGAACATTCGTCAAAGCGTCACGACTATAGAAAAGGAGGATGCTGCAGAGGGAGGTGTCTCCTGAGACAGTGGGTGGAAGTCAGAAATAGGAAGGGAGCAATCTTTACTCGGAATACCCTCTATACATAGAGGGACAGATAAGCAGGCAGATTTTGGAATGGTGCAGGAAATACACGATTGTAGATATGGGTGATTTCAACTTCCCTAATATTGTCTGGAATTTTCTAACTGCAAGAGAGATAGATGGGGCTGAAATTGTTAGGTATGTTAAAGAAGGATTCCTAACACAGTATGTGGACCAGCCAACGAGAGGCCATACTGGATCTAATTCTGGGTAATGAACCCGGTCAGGTGGCGGAACTCTCGGTGGACCACAACTCAGAGATTTAGCATGGCTATGGATCAGGAAAAAAAGCAGACAAAATGAGAAAGTGTTTAATTGGGAAGGGCTAATTATGATGGGAGGAAGCAAGAACAAGCAAGAGTAAATTGGAAACAGATGTATAAAAGTACAGAACTAATGTGGAGAAAGTTTAGGGACCACTTGTCCCACTGGGACAGAGAAAAAGATGGTAAGAAAACCATGGTTGACAAAGCAGGCGAAGCAGCTGGTCAAGAGGAAGAAGGAAGCATACATTAGATGTAGGAAGCAGGAAACAGGAAGGGCTGGTCGCCAGGAAAGATCTTAAGGAATTAGGAGAGCTTGAAGGGGGAATGAATGTTCACACCTTGACATGTAGGACTAAGGAGAACCCCGAGGTGTTCTATGCAAATGTGAAGAACAGAAGGATGAGAATGATGGTGGGGCCGCTAAAAGATAAAGGTGGCAACATGTGCGTGAAGGCAGAGGAGGGTATTCACAAGAGAAAAGGACCTTTATCAGGGTGAGGTCGGAATAGAACAGGCTTGTTCTGGACAATGTGGAGATTAAGGAAAAGGGTTACCAAGTCCCCAGGGCCAGACACTATATATGCCAGGATGCTGTGGGAAGAGATAGCTGGGGCAGTAGCCATGATCTGTGAGTTCTCTTTGGCCACAGGGGATGTGCCGGAGGATTGGAGAATAGCAACTGTAATCCCCTTGTTTAGAAAAGGTAATAGGGAGAATCCTGGGAATTATAGACCAGTGAGTCTTACATCAGTGGTGTGCAAACTATTGGAGAGGGATCTTAATGATAGGATCTATGAGCATTTGGAGAAGTATAGTCTACTCAAGGATAGTCAGCATGGCTTTGTGAAGGGAAAGTGGTGTCTCATGAGCCCAATTAGTTTTTTTGGGGAAATAACAAAAGAAATTGATGAGGGTAGGGCAGAAAGTCATGAGGCATGGATCCATGGAACCTTGACTGTGTGGCTAAAAAAAAAAGCTTGCAGGAAGAAAGCAGAGAGTAGAAGTGGAAGGAAAGTATTCTTCCTGGAGGCCAATAACTAGTGGAGTACTGCAAGGATCTGTTCTGCGACCTCTGCTATTTGTGATTTTTATAAATGACCTGGATGAAGAGGCAGAAGGATAGGTGAGTAAGTTTGTAAATGATACAAAGGTTGGAGGAGTTGTGCATGGAGCTGAAGGTTGTCAAAAGTTACAAGTGGATATAGACAGAATGCAGAGTGGGGTGAAGTGGCAGGTGGAGTTCTATCTAGATAAGTGGGGTGATGCATTTTGGAAGGACAAACCAGAAGGTTGAATACAAGGTTAATGGTCAGTTACTTTAGAGTGGTGTGGATGAACAGAGGGACCAAATCTATATATCTCTCAAAGTTGCCGCACAGGTTCATAGAAGGCCTAAGGGATGCTGAGCTTCATTAAAAGGGGGATTGAGTTTAGCAGAGAGGTCATGTTGCAACTCTACAAATCTCTGGTGAGACCACACAGAGTATTATATTGTGTTCCGTTCTGGTCACCTCATTGGATGTGGAAGCTATGGAGAGAGTGCTGAGGAGAATTAACAGGATGTTAACTTGATTAGAAAACAAGTCTGATGAGGTAAGGATAGCAGAGATGGGACTTTTCTCTTCAGCGCGCAGAAAGACGAGAGGAGAATGATAGAGGACAACAAGATTATGAGAGGCATAGTTAGGGTGGACAGCCAGCAACCATTTCCCAGGGTAGGAATAGCAAACACCAGAGAACACATTTACAAAGTGAAGGGAGGGAGGTTTAGGGGTAAGGTGTTTTTTTTTTAAATCTATAAACGTACAAAATTGTGTGTGCATGGAATGCCTTACCATGGATGGTGGTGGAGGCTGAAACATGAGGGGCATTTAAGAGATTCTTAGACTTACTCATGGATGAAAGAAAAATAAGGGTTTACAAGGAACAGAGGATTTTGTTTTTACTTTGGTAGGAATATAAAGGTCAGCACAACATTGAGGGCTGAAGGGCCTGTTCTGTGCTTATAGTGTTCTATGAACTAGATACAGTAAAACCCATGTCATCCAGCACCTAAACTATGCTCACCAATTTGATTTCTCAAAGCTACATAAAGACAGACCCGAGTATCCTGCACTGGGAATTGGTAGTTGTCAGCTAAGTGCATTTTCTAGTTGTTTGAGACTTACTTTTACAATGCCTAACTAGCACAACAACATTAAGAATAAACAGTTTCGAAAGCAAAAGGCAAAAATATCACACTGTACTTACTCTGAACAAACTTCACCTGCTGAATTCAGAGCGTTTCATTTCACTCTATTTTCAGTCACATTCTTCAATAACATTTAAAATTTTGCATCTGCAGGTTCCTCCCCTCCACGGAGCCGCCCGAAAGACGAACAATAACATTATAGATAATTAACCCCCCCCCCCCCCCACAAGTTTACAGATAAAGCCTCTGACTGGGGTTACTCTTACTAAGCAGGGATAAGGAGACACTTTAAGAGAGTCGCCCCAACACCGAGCGGCATCAAAAAGCTCTTCATCCTGGCTGACGCCATTGCTGTTCCACACAACTTTATTCAAACAGCTGCTATGTGCAACGCACAACCAGGGCACTCCGCTGGCTGAATATTTGCTACCAACTTCAGAGAACATTTAGTTTTACAATTTTAAACTTACACTTTTTTTATTCTCATTTATTTTAATTTTTAAATTTTCCTTTTTTTTGCCGGTAGCTTGAAGCTGCCAGTTGCATGAATTCCAGATACCAGGGATTTTACTATAGTATGGAAACAGACTCTTTGGCCCACTGATATCACCCCATTACATATATCCTTTCTTTTCAATGACTTACCCCACCTTTTACCTATACATTGTGTACACACTGGGACAAGAAGGCACAACTTCAGGATTGAAGGGCATTCACTTAGAAGAGAGATGCAGTGGAATTTCTTTAGCTAGAGGGTTACGAATCTGTGGAATTTGTTGCCACAGGCAGTTTTGGAAGCCAAGTCAGGTATTTAAGGCAGAGGTTCTTGATTAGACACAGCATCAATGGTTATGGGAGAAGGCCAGGCAGTGGGAAAATGGATCAGCACATAATTAATGATGGGGCAGACTCAATGGGCCAAATTGTCTATTCTGCTCCGATGTCTTATGATCTGTCTGCAATAGGAAATTACTCCAGGAGGAAACCCACATAGTATGTGCAAACCCCACAAAGACAACACCCAAGGTCAGAAATGTACCTGGGTCTCAAGCGATTGTTGGATGGTTATTGTTACCGGTGTTTGCCCCACCCAAAACCTTCAACAACCCCAGCACATATGGAATATAAATGCAAACATTCATCAATGAAATGGTATTGCAAAGAGAGCATTATGATTTCATGGCAAGTAAAACCCATTTTCATCTCTCTGGCATATTTTTCAGTGTGGGGAGGACAAATTTCTAGGTTTTTGACTTTTTTCTCCTTACATTGATAAAGCATTTCTTGATTTGATTCTGGAACATTGACACAGTACAACTCTGGAATCCAGCACCTACAGGCTAGAATAATGTGCACCATATCGTAGAGTTTAGAATTCTACTTTTTTTTAAACCTGGTTTCCAGCTCATCAAGTACCAGGGGTTTAAAACACTGCAGTCAGAAGGATTTTCACATCATCGAGATAAAATGTGATTGACCCGTAGCAGAGTTGTACATAATTCCTGACTGGTGCCACTTTCATTCAAAACTCCTCTCCCTTCCCTAGTTTAATCGGTTTCAAGAATTATCTCAAGGAAGCAGTTAGTGAGCACTTCACAGAGGACCTGTGATATTAAGACTGTGATTTACCAAACCAAAGAGAAAACTTCTGGCACATCCATTCTGAACACTGCTTCTATAGTCACACACTTGATAATATATTTGAAGGCCTGAAAATAAAATCCTTTGGAAATTCTATTCATTTTTAATCAACATCTAAAAAGTCAGAATAATAAATAATCTTATACTGTTGCAAGCTGTGAGAGAGCGGCTGTACAGACTGCTAGCTCAGGTATCACAGCAGAACTTTTATTTAAAACGCATGCTTGCTTTTCAGGCCGAGAGTCGGACCTTGCGTACATCCCGCCGCTTGCGTCACCATGATTCATGCTTGCACAGCAACTTCCGGCCTGGACCGGAAGAGATGGTTGTGCGCCGCCATTTTTGCCGTGGCTGCCTATTGACCGTGCGTAGCAAGCAGGGCCAGTTCATCCTGGCGTCGCCACAAAACCAGTTCAACTTTCAGTGGTTGAATCATACACAAATAGTGGCCCTACAGTTTTAAAAAATTGACCCACTTCCACCCAATTGACTTACAACCCTGAAAGGTGGGTGAAAACCAGAGCACCCAGAAGAAGCTCCGACACAGAGTGTCAGATTCAAACCCAGATCACTCATGCTGTAACGGCATCATGTCACCCCTTTGTCAATCATGCTGCCCCTTGATTCACAATAACACAGCAGCAGGATCAGAACAAAAATGAAAAATGTTGCAGATAGAACAACGGAAGTAGTGCCCTTCTGTCTTTCTCATCTGTGCCAAACTATTATTCTGCCTAGTCCCAGTGACCAGCACCCAATCCATATCCCTCCCATCTGTGAACCTGTCCAGATTTTTCTTAATGTTAAAACTGAGCCCGTATTCACTACTTCAGTTGGCAGATTGTTCCACACTCCCACCACTCTCCATGTGAATGTGAAGAAATTCCCTAAACTTTCCCCTTTCACCCTTAACCCATTTCCTTTGGTTTGTATCTCAACAAAGCCTACTTTTCAATCTTATTGATATTTTTCTTGTGGTTAGGTTATCAAAATTGCACACAATTTGATGCTGAAAATCCCAAAACAGAATATACTCTCCAGGTCAGGCAGCAACTGACCAAGGATCTGTGACCCAACCATGACAGTTCTTTATTCAGGTGCTGCTGAACAATCCCAGAATGATAGCCTTGAGGTACAAGTGCAAACAATGCTAGAGAAACTCAGCAGGTCAAAGTGTACTTTATATAACAAATAAAACAGAACCAACATTTCAGTCTTGAGGTACCACGTGGTCTACTCATGTTCCTATTATTCTTAATTATTAATATTATGTTCATAGTTAACTTTTGTGGCTATGTATTTAAATTAGTTAGAAAAAAAATTGAAAAATTACCTTGAAGATATGCTTCATTAATGTCCTTTCAGGCTATCACAGGGGCTCAGATAGTTGAGCTATGGTCTCACTGCTCATGGTCCAGGTTCCACCCTAATTTCACCTCAGGTACTTTTTGAAATTCATGTTCTTCCCAATACCTATCCTTGGAATTCCTCTGAAGTCCTCTGGCTTCTTCCCTCATCTCAAAGACAAGCTGGTTGGGAGTTTAAATGGCTGCTGCCAGCTGCCCAGAGATCGCAGATGGGGGAAATAGAATATCAATATGCAGAATCCGAGACAGAGATTGAGTGTTAGAAAGCAGTGAAAAAAGTATATTTGTCCATACTCTACCTAAACCCACAATTTTGGCTACCTCAATCAATTCTCTCCTCATTACAGGCAGTTCCCAGGTTATGAACAAGTTCTATTACCTGGGTCTGTCCATAAGCTGAATTTGTACACAAGATGGAACAGGTACTTACAGTCCGTATTTAGCATTCATGAGGTATCATTATGTGCATGCACCAAATGGAGTACTGCCCATTCAGAAGTTGTATGTAGCCCAGGGAATGCCCATATTCTACTCTTCAGGGAATAAAGTTCCTGGAACTCAGTTCAAATCTCAGCAACATCCTAGTAAATCTGGATTTAAACTGAGTTGGGTTGGAAAAGGCAAAGGGAGAGGGGGAGCCTGAATTTTCCACAGACTAATTTTATTATTTCTCAGCATTTTGTGAATTACCAATGAATGCCTTGGATTCAGAAACAGAACATATAATAATTCTTATAGCCAAATAACAGGAAGCTGGAGTTCTTCTGCACTGGACCCTCAACTCATCAGATAAATCCTGAGCTTGTGCCATCTTATTGATTAAAGCTATTTCAAACAGTCTGCAGGATTTGCCTAAAGGCTCGATAAAAGAAAGCTCCCCAGACAACAGTTGCAGGGAGACAAGAGAGAGGCAAGCAATTACATACAAACATTAAATTACATTGCTCAGACATTCAGGGTAATTGAGTTAATATCGCTCTAGTTACTACAGAAATTTAGTGGCCATTTTTTTTTTTAAAAACAGTTCGAACAGGATGCAAGAAATTAAATGAGAGCCTGTTGAACAAAACGACAAAGATATAATTGCATTTTGCTCTCCTGCCATTTGTGCTGACTGCAGCAACATAAAAATTAACAACCAAGGTAACCTCTAGTTTAGTAATAATGCTTGCTAATTAGAGTGGGTGCAGAAAACAGTAGAGAGGTGTGTGCCCACAGTTCTATAATTTACATAACTGTGTCAACTTGTCACTGTAGTAGCAATCTCTGCTTGTAAAGCACAGTTAAAACACTATAAATAAATCTACACAGCTACTTTAATAGGCATAAGGGTGTTCATCATGCAGTCGGAGTTAGAAATGGACAATATTTGGCAATGGAGAGTACAATAACCTTTCAGTCTTGCAGAATCCAATCTAGCAATCATTAGATTTTAAAATACACATCATTGATGTTCAATTCCAGACCCACTTCTCCCTTTTTCAACGTCCTCCAGACCAAGAGTCCAAGGAGATCACCTCATTCTTCCAATACCAGTTGCTTGTAAACCAACTCCTGTCCATAATAGTCTTCCTTGAAGGTCTGCCTTAGCCCAGCCTTCCAGTCATTTTTAAATTTAGACAGAGCACAGTAACAGGCCATTTCAGCCCACAAGTCCATGTCACCCAATTAATCTACACCCCCAATACAATTCAAATGGTGGGAGGAAACCAGAGCCCCCGGGGAAAACCCATACAGACAAAGTGAGAAGGTACAAGCGTGGAACTTGAACATTGGTCCCAATCGCTGGTGTTATAAAGGCATTGCTACACCAACGACTGTCTTAATATTTCGTACCTTGCTAATTTGTCAATGCCCTGGGCAGTTTGTAATGCTGAATGTTCCATATAAATACAAATTGTTATGCTTTAGTTTGTGACCGATATGGATTCTGGTTCAAAAGAGGTGATCATTGCACAAACCTGCAAACAAGTGCAGTAAAAACTGGGGAAAAAACTTGCAATGACAGTCAGAACCCTTTTAACAACATTGCAGCAGTTAGCGTGGCATTTAATGCAACGCTGTTACAGTCCCAGTGACCCAGGTTTGAATCCAGCACCGTCTGTAGGGAGTTTGTACGTTCTCCCATGTCTGTGTGGGTTTCCTCTGGGTGCTACAGTATCCTCCCACCCTTAAAAGCATACAGGGGTTGTTTGTCAATTGGGTGTAATTGGGCGGCATGGGCTGAAGGGGTCTGTACCGTGTTGTATGTCTAAAACATGAAGGCAAAGACCAGAATAACACCAGAACCAAGAGACTATGCGTAGAAGACTGAGCTGACTACAGACATCCACGAGATCAAGCCTGATTGTGACCCAACTGACATCTTCAAGGAGATGTGGAACTTTAAAAAGGTAAACACAAGGCAGGTATTACCAGAAAACAGGTCCAAAAAATATGCAATTACTAATGTAACCAGATTCAGATTTAGTCAGTACATACATGACCAAACATTCCACCCTAATATTCCTTTATCCTGTGGGCACAGCAGAATTTTCACTAAATGGTAGTGCAAAAAAAATGTACACAGTGTAAACATATAGACAAAACTGTAAACAGATAATGACTGTAAATAATGACTGCAATACAGAGAGAAAAAAAGTGCACACAAGTCCTTAAGTGAGTCTCTGATTGACTTTGTCATTGAGGAGTCTGATGGTGGAGGGGGTAGCAGTTGTTCTTGAACCTGGTGGTGTGAGTTTTGTGTCTCCTATACTACTTTCCTGATGCCAGCAGGGAGAATAGAGCAGGTCCTGGGTGGTGTGGGTCTTTGATGATTGCTGCTGCTATCCAACAGCATTCCCTGTAGATGCACTCAATAGTGGAGAGAGTTTTGCCTGTGATGCCCTGGGCTGTGTCCACTACCTTTTGGAGAGCTTTATGCTCAGGGATTTGGTGTTCCCATACCAGACCGTGATGCAGCCAGTCAGCACACTTTTCACCACACCTCTAGAAATTTGCCAGGATTTCTGGTATCATACCAAACCTCCATCGAGGCACTGACGTGCTTTCTTCATGATGTCATTGGTGTGTTGGGTCCAGGAAAGATCCTCTGGGATAGTGACTCCCAAGAACCTAAATTTGCTCACCCTCTCCACCTCTGATCCCCAAATAATCACTGGATTATATACCTCTGGCTTTCCTTTCCTGAAGTCAACAATCAGCTTCTTAGTTTTGGTGATATTGAGTACAACCAGGCATCTCCTGACCCCTCACCCAGAGTCCTTCGTTCTACTGCTACCCACTTTTACTCCTCATTCGACCCTTCTCCATTCAAGAAACTTCTGCTGGCCAAGTTTACCTTAAGGATGTATTCAAGGTTGCCACTTTCAGATTTATTGTCAGAGTACATAGAAGACGTCACATGCAACCCTGAGATTCTTTTTTTCTGCAGGCGAGGCAGAATTAGCACTTTTTGGAAATACAAAATAAAACTGAACATAACATACACATGTAAACAAATAAAGAAATGTAGATAAACTGACTGCAATACAGAGAAAAGAAAAATCAATAATGTAACTCGCCATGAAATCAGGAATCTATTGGTCAAAGAAGATAACTAAGCTGCAAGAATCTGTTCTGCACTATCTGCATAAAGCTGAAGAGCTCTATACCCTCTGAAATATTTCCAAAGTATTACCATATAGGAAACGTGGAATCCAGATTGCCAAAATCCCAAAGTAACAAGGCAGTCTGGTGAAGCAGTAGTTAAAACTGCAACCTTAAAAGTTCCAAAATTCCAGGTTTGATCCTCAGTTTTTGTGTGGAGTTTCAGTGAATTTCCAACCAAAGTTTAAACCATTAAAAAAAAGTAATTTGACTCTTGAACTGCTTAAAACTAGTTAACATTGTTGAGCTTGGTTTACCAGTATGCTGTACAATTGGGTGGCACGGTTAGTGCAACACCATTACAGCGCCGGTGACCAGGGTTCGAATCCAGCACTGTCTGTAAGGAGTTTGGATGTTCTCCCAGTGTCTGCGTGTGTTAGCTCCAGGTGCTCAGATTTCCTCCCACTCTTCAAAATGTATGGGGGGGGTTGTAGATTAATTGGGTGCAATTGGGCAGCATGGTCAGAAGGGCTTGTTACCAAACTATTTAATTGGACACCTGAAGTAAAGCAGAAAGCTGAAAATGCATTTGGCCTGAAACATTGACCATCAATTATCTTCCATCGCACCTGTCAAACCCGCTGAGTTCTTCCAGCATTTTAGGCGTGGCTCTGGAAATACTCAGCAGGTCAGTGAGCATTTGTAAAGAAAAAATATGGGAAATATTTCAGACTGCTAACCATCCATCAGTGGTTGAAAAAGTTAGAAGTCAAACATTTTTTTATCTTTCAGAGAACCTGACGGCTTGGGGGATAAAAAAAATTGAATGCCTCACATTGTTTTCATTTTGTTCAAGATTAAATGCAACTGAATCACATCAATGGGAGCAGTCCTGACAAAGAGGGAAAGGAGAGGTTTTTCTCCTTCTCCAGGACTCGGAGGATACTGTCTTCCCTGACTGAGATGCTTTAACCAGGGAGCATAGTCGCAGAATAAGAGGTCAGGCATTAACACAGTGGGGAGGAGGGGTTTCTTTAATGAGGGTCACAACTCTCTGGTAGAGAATGCTTCGTGCATTTGAGAGCTACATGGGATATGGGTCAGAAAAGCAGGATTGACCGTGATGTTTTACGACAAAACTGTGGCCTCCTGTTTCTCATATTACTTCTTTTTGGGTGATGCAAAAGGAATGGAATCACCTCCTTCGCCAGATCAAGTGCCTGTGTACGAATTGCATCAAGGGTTCTGGCTGTGTGCAGGCAGAAGTAGCACACATGGGTAAAGTTGACTGGGGTGCAAATGGAATGTCCACTTCCAAAAGTGATAAACAAAAGTCTGCAAAAAAAAACACAGAAATGCTCAAGAAACTCAGCCAGTCTCGCAGCGTTCCTAAGAGATAAAGATATGTTTCAGGCCTGAGCCCTTCAAGGTATGAGCATTGAACAGTAAGGCATCAGAATAAAGACTGAAGACTGGCAGGGGTGGGAGGCCACACCAACAAAATATGTTATATGGATATGTTAAGAGGAGAAGTGAGAACTGATTTTGGTTCAGTGAAAGGAGGCAGAGGGAAAAGGGAGACAGAGCTGGGGTAAAGGCAACAGGAGGAAGAAGGGGAGATTATGTTAATGTCATCTGGTTGGAAGGTACCCAGATGGAAGATTAGGTGTTGTTCCTCTAATTTGTGGCTGGCTTCAGTCTGGCAGTGGAATGTGATGGGGAATTGAAATGGATGGCCATTGAGAGATTCAAACTATTGAAACAGAGAGAGCCAATGTGCTCAACAAAACGATCTCCCGGTCTGTGCCCAGTCTCTCCGATGAGGAGACGACCACAACGGGAGCTCCTTTTAGTTGTTCTTCAGTCTCCATGTTTAATGCCTTCTGCTTCTTTGCCTACTCCATTATCTTTAATGCAAGATCAGCTGAGTCCCTCCAGCATTTCTGTGTTTTTACGACAATCGCAGCATTTGCAGACTTTCATGTTTCACTGACTGAGAAACTGGTTCAGAAGCAGGTTTCTTGTCATGAACATGTGGCAAGGCCTTGTTAATTAGGAGGTGACAAATTTACATTATGCATTATAAATCTGCAACTACAAGAAATACCTGCAAATACAGGTACTCTAGAAATGACTGCGTAGGTTTCTTCCAGTTTCCTCCCACACCTCAAAGATACGTTGATTGGTGACTGCAAATTATCCCTTTGTGTCGTTAAGTGCCAAACAATTCAAGGAAGCAAGAGAAGTTGATGGGTGTGGAGAGAATAACTTGCAGGCCAGAGTGAATTGTAGAGCACGTCAAAAGAACCAAAGACGTGTTGATCCAAACCAAGGCTTTTATTAACTAAAAGACTGGAGCATATCACATGTCGGTTGACCAGTCCAGAATGATCTGGTCTGGCTAGGAGCAATCCTTTGAGACCTGCCAGTAGGTGTGGCTACACTCTCACCCAATCACAGTCATCCTACACTACAATCTGTACATATACACATTGGTGATAGAATCTGTACTATTACACGAATGGGAATTGTTCACATTGTTTTGCTGGCATGAGTCCATGGTCTGAATGTTATAGGAAATGGCAAGGCATTTGTGAAGCTAGTTGAGCAAGTTGGGCTAGGAATGGAGAAGAAACCTTCCTCTTTTCAAAGAGCCACTGAATAATTTGCATCCTCATTCAAGTTCATCATCACTTGTTTGTACATATTCAATCAGATGAAACGGTGTTCATCTGGACCATGATGCACACAAAATACATAGCACATAATAAAAACAGACAGTAAAATCACCATTACCTGCAATTCAAGCAATAGGCAGCCTCAAGCAACCACCAAAACAAAAATCATGGAAATTTAATAGGTGAAAAATATAAAAGTTTAAAACTGGCGCCCTCTAACATTTAGTTCACCAATCATGCAACTTGCAATCTCAAGCAACTGGAAATACGTATATCCGGCATCTATCAATCCCATAGGTGCCAGATACAAGGGAATTTTTTTTAACATATATAAAGGTATACCCAAAAATATAAAATAAATATTTACAATTGTAAAAAAGGTCAGGGTAGATAAGGATGGCAGTCTCTTCAATCTGAGGCGCCTGCACGCTCACACCAAGACACAAGAGAAACTTGTCCGTGAACTACTCTTTGCAGACGATGCCGCTTTAGTTGCCCATTCAGAGCCAGCTCTTCAGCGCTTGACGTCCTGCTTTGCGGAAACTGCCAAAATGTTTGGCCTGGAAGTCAGCCTGAAGAAAACTGAGGTCCTCCATCAGCCAGCTCCCCACCATGACTACCAGCTCCCCCACATCTCCATCGGGGACACAAAACTCAAAACGGTCAACCAGTTTACCTATCTCGGCTGCACCATTTCATCAGATGCAAGGATCGACAATGAGATAGACAAAAGACTCGCCAAGGCAAATAGCACCTTTGGAAGACTACACAAAAGAGTCTGGAAAAACAACCAACTGAAAAACCTCACAAAGATAAGCGTATACAGAGCCGTTGTCATACCCACACTCCTGTTCGACTCCGAATCATGGGTCCTCTACCGGCATCACCTGCGGCTCCTAGAACGCTTCCACCAGCGTTGTCTCCGCTCCATCCTCAACATCCATTGGAGCGCTTTCATCCCTAACGTCGAAGTACTCGAGATGGCAGAGGTCGACAGCATCGAGTCCACGCTGCTGAAGATCCAGCTGCGCTGGGTGGGTCACGTCTCCAGAATGGAGGACCATCGCCTTCCCAAGATCGTGTTATATGGCGAGCTCTCCACTGGCCAGCGTGACAGAGGTGCACCAAAGAAGAGGTACAAGGACTGCCTAAAGAAATCTCTTTGTGCCTGCCACATTGACCACCGCCAGTGGGCTGATATCGCCTCAAACCGTGGATCTTGGCGCCTCACAGTTTGGCGGGCAGCAACCTCCTTTGAAGAAGACCGCAGAGCCCACCTCACTGACAAAAGACAAAGGAGGAAAAACCCAACACCCAACCCCAACCAACCAATTTTCCCCTGCAGCCGCTGCAACCGTGTCTGCCTGTCCCGCATCGGACTTGTCAGCCACAAACGAGCCTGCAGCTGACATGGACTTTTACCCCCTCCATAAATCTTCGTCCGCGAAGCCAAGCCAAAGAAGAAGAAAGATAAGGTAAAAAAAATGATGCTGGAGAAACTTAGCAGGTCTAAGAGTGTACTTCATATTCTAAAAATAAAGGAACATAACCAACGTTGAGCCCTTCATCAAGGTACGAATCAATGAATCAAGGTAGGAATAAAGACAGATAAGGACTCAGTTTAATCAGGTCTAATGTGCCAGTCTGGATTTCTCTCTTCGACTCTCTCAATCAGCCATACTCATCAGGGGCCACAGCACTTTTTTTTGGGGGGGGCGGAAATGAGAAAACAAAATATTTTAAATATTTTTTTATGCAGGCAATAGGAAAGAAACCAACTAAATTGACTGCTTCATGGGGAAGGGGGCCCAAAATTGTTGACCAAAGTCCAACAAGTTGAGAATGTCTGTTCTGGACCGGGACTTGAATCGGGGATTCTGAGCCAGGAGTGCATCCCTTGAACCTCATGACACAAGTAAGTTCAAATGCCCATTGTCGTGAGCAGGGCAACAAATCCATGAAGCTAATCCCCAACTCTGGCACAACATTGCCATAGTTAAATAAGTGAGACTCAGCAACATGCATTGCACATTCAAGAACAACAAGCGTGTGCTTTCCTCCTGGCCAAACTTCACCTCACCCTGACAGAAGGGCAATAAATCACCAGATGCTGTTTTCCATCAGATGCCCTTGCTCAGCTAAAATCAACCAAAGAAACATCACTTTCAAAGAAAAATCCACATGACTCACAGCACTTTAAATCTTCGCATCTGTGAAAGTTGGCAAGTGGGGCCCATTACACAACTTTCATTCACTTGCCAATAATAACAACAAAGTTGGACTTTCCAGCAGGACATCGTAACGGCAGACAATTTCTGAAAAGCATAGAGATGGATTTATGCAACTTGTCCTGTCCTACTCAAGCATCGTTGCTGCTGTTAGCCTTATTCCAGCCACCTTCATCCCTGAGGGCAATCTATATGCTGAATATTTCCATTAGCATGCACATCAGAGTAAATAGACAATGTCATGGTTGGAAGTATGGGCTGCATCCAGTTTTATTCTCCTGAGAGACGCAATACCTTGTGATTTCCCAAGGAACAGAGCAAGTGGAGGCACAGGATTCAAGGGACAAGCTGGTGTCTGCTCTCCTCCCTCTCCTATTTCAGATTTATTGTCAAAGTACATGCATGTCATCACGGAGATTCTTTTTCCTGCAAGCCACTTATTGGTAGGGCAAAAAACTGCACAGTAAACAAATCAAGAATTGTCAACAAACTGACTGTGCAATGCAGAGGGAAAAACATGAATAAAATGCAAAAGTAATTCCTAAAATGGGTCACTGATTGAGTGTGTTGTTGAGGAGTCTGATGGTGGAGGGGGAATAGCTGTTCCTGAATGCTGCTCTCCCATGGCAGCATTCCCCGTAGATGTTCTCGATGTGAGGGAGGGTTGTGCCTTTGAGGTCCCACGCTATGTCCACTACATTTTGCAAGGTTTCACACTCAGGTGTTTTGGTGTCCACATATCAGATCCTAATGTAGCCAGTCATCAAATTTTCCACCACATCTCTGTTGAAATTTTCCAAGGTTTCCGGTGTCAGACCTCTGCAAACTCCTGAGGAAGTACTGATGTGCTTTCTGCGTAATACCATTAGTACAAGCAAAGATTGGAACTCTGTCTACACCAAAAGGAAAAAAAAAGTTGCTATTAACTGTCCAGACAGGTGGGAATAGAAGTCAGACCATTACTGAGGCAATGCTGGTGGAACTCAGTCGGTCTTTTCAAAGTCCATATATTGGCAATAATTCGGTCCTGAGCTCTTCTTCAAAGAATGCGCCAGAAGCAAAAAATCTCAGAATTCAAACAATGGGGGAGGAATTCAGACCAACAAAATATGTTAATTGAATATGATAAGGGATGAAGTAAGAATTTATCATGTTTGTGTGAAATGAGACAGGATGGAGAGAGACACAGATAGGGAAAGGGAAGAGGGTTGAATGAAAGCCAGAGAAATCAATATTAATGCCATCCACTTAGAGGGTTCCCAATCAGAAGATGAGGTGTTGTTCCTCCAATTTACGGGTGGTCTCAAGTTTAGCAGTTCATGAGCCCATAGACAGATGTGTCAGTAAGGGAATGGGATGGAGAATTGAAATGGGTAGCCACTAGGATATGGAAAAACAAAATGCTGGAGAAACTCAGCTGCTCAAACATTGTCCTTTATGTGGTAAAGGTAAAAATACATAATGAAAGGCACAAGCCTGAAACGTCAGTTAAGGTATGGAAGAATGTTGGCAGGCATCTGAATAAATGGATCAGGAAGGAGGGAAGGAGGGCAAATGATGGCTGGAGAATGGAGGAAGGGGACAGCAGTGACAACAGGGAGGAGGGACGGCTGGGTGGGTAGAGGGGGAAGGAAAGGGGAGACCTGGAAAGGGGGAGGGTAAAAAAGGCAGGCAGGTTAGGAGAAAGCAGAGAAGTCTATGTTAATGCCATATGGCTGGAAAGTGCCCAGATGGAAAATAAGGCATTGTTGCTCCAATCTGCAGGTGGTCAGCGTGGGATAGTACACAAGGCCAGGGACAGACACACGGGTATGGGAGTATGACTCTGAAATGAAATGGTTGACTACTACTCTGTTGTAACAGAAGAGCTCAGCAAAACAATCTCCCAATTTATGACCAGCCTCTCCGATGTAAAGAACACCACAAAGGGAGCACTGGATGCAGTGAATCAGTCCTGTGGACATCCAA
The DNA here is from genome assembly GCF_036971445.1 of Narcine bancroftii. Lineage (NCBI taxonomy): Eukaryota > Metazoa > Chordata > Chondrichthyes > Torpediniformes > Narcinidae > Narcine > Narcine bancroftii. The sequence continues at coordinate 84,628,157 of NC_091474.1, forward strand.
GTGAAGTGTCATTTCACTTGAAAGACCCGTTTGGGGCCCTGGATTATGGTGTGGGAAGAGGTGTGGGCACAGGTGGCAACACAAGCCCCCCGCCCCCTCCCCCCATGCTCCCGTTCAGACATCTGCCGACATTCCTTGAAGAAGGGCTCAGGGACGAAACAATGGCAATAGATCTTGGTTTCCTACAGATGCTGAAAAACCATCCGATTTCCTCCAGCATTTTGGTGAACTTTTACCACATGATTTGAGTTCATAGAGTCAAATAGACACTAGTAAGTCCAGTAAGGACAGCTAGATAAATAATTTAGCCAAGAGGGTGATTAAAGCATAGAACCTGCTACTGTATGGTAAATAAGTGGAGAAATAAAACAATATAGTCATGGGTTTAGAATAAAATATTGTCGGAGGAACATTGTCTGGTCCATAAGCAATGGTATGGATAAGTTGCCTGAATGACCGGTCTTTAAGTAATTTAATTACAACAGAGTTGTTCCACTTGTCATGTTTTTTTGTGTCAAAATCCCTGAATTGAAGGTTACAAATACACAGCATCTAAGAGAAAGACTGATTCAACTGACTGCAGCACAGCATGTTGTTTCCATCCTACCCTCATTTTCCCTTCTCCTTTCAAGACCACACATTCCCAACATTCCCTGCTGATTGCACCGTGTTAGTGTCGATCAGTTTCTGTCCACTCTACCTTAAAAACATTCAAGTCCCTCAGCGGGCAAGCTAGTGATTCAGTGCAGTGATGAGACTGCTCTGTATTATCAGTGGTGCTGATTTTCAGGTGAATCGTCAAACCATGATCACAGAGCAAATATCAAGGGTCTCTGGCTTTTATCAGCACTACCTGAGGCACCACTGAAACAGGAGGACCAAACTCACATAACTGAGGAAATAATACTGTTGTCAATGCTTTTTTCAAAAATGTTAAACTAAAGTCCTTTCTGTTCTTTCAGATGGATATAAATGATTCTTACAGTGGACAACATTTAGATTTCAAACATTATTTTCAAACTCTATATCTGTCCATGGCCTCATGTTCAATCAAACCAAGCCCACCAGTAAATTGGAGGAGCAACACCTTATTTTCTGTCAACCAGATGGCTTCAACATGGACTTCTCTCGTTTCTGCTAACCCACCTCCTATTCTCCCTCGCTTCCCGATCCCTGTCCCTGTCTCCTTTCCTCCAGACCTCCACCCCTTCCCTTTCTATTCACACAGCCAACTCCCCCCACCTTTGTTTTTAGGTGTCCCTTATGCACCTCCGACCTGTGGCACTGCACTCCTCACTCGACCCCTCCCCCATCATTTTGCTCAGGTGGCTGCCTTCATTTTTCCTCGTACCTTGATTCAGGGAAACGTTGGCTTTTTCATTTAAAAATACACTATTTGATCTGCTGAGTGTTTTTATTTCAATCATGGTGTCTGTAGACTTTCATGTTTTACTCCTTTCAAACACTGTTCCAGAGCATTAGGTGAATAGATTGTCTGCCACATTCCAAATGGTCTCTTGTGTCTACAGACAACTTTGGGACAGTCGTCTCAGGAATCCAAGTCCTTTATTTTTTTAATGTCCTGGCCAATGATTACCCCCCCCCCCCCCTGCCCTTTATTCAGTCATAACATATGCTGAGTTAGTGCTAAGTCAGGTATCATGGACTTGGCTCTGAGAAGTTGATGTTGCCATCCAAAACCCCAGAGGAATGTTGATTCACCTTTGCATTTGACTGCAGTTGATGAATGATTGAAAACAATATTCAGCCAATAACAAAATTAGCAATGCACATTTTAAGTTTACAAATCTACAAGTGCAGGCTACTTTGTATTTCAAAACACCTCAGAGTTTTCTTCAAATGAGGCATCTGAGCTCATACAAGCAAAAAGACTTTCAAAACTTTGTGTGGAATTCAAAGTTTCACACTCCACCACCTGGGAATAATAGGTGACAGAGGTGAAAGGAGCACTGGGCAGTGCTCCCACTTTCCCACACAAAGATAGCTTAAGGGCATCAACTGTGTAGAAGACAGAGATGGTTTTCCAGGCAATGATACCATTTGAGGTCTCCACATAGTGATACCTCCTGACCTCATTAACAAGATGCTTCATTATCATAGAACAGCATGGCATGCTCTGTATCATAATAGTTGGAGTGTTTTAACCTCATGGAAGAATGAAATTCCTTTTAATAAACTGATGTGCTACACTAACCATGCCACCATAGCACACATCACCGTTTCAGAATTTCCAATGAAGTGATTTTTGAAAGAGTAACCATTCTATTTAAAATAGAATGGAATAGCAAAATCCCATTTCAAGGGGAGTTTGTGCAGGACCAGCCACCTAGGACCAAGATATTCTGTCTAGTTCTCCTTTAAACTTGCTGCCTGCGCCCAAGAGAGCATTTGTGACTAAATTTAGAACTCCTTTGAAAGATTTCACCTCTAACATCTTAGCACTCTCTCAGCACAGTGCTGGAGCTTCAGTCCAGATTTTGTGCTCAAGTCTCTGTAGTGGGAACAACTTTTTTTAAAATAAATATTTTATTTAAATTTCATACATGCATTAATATTGTTATGAACCCAGAGGACTCCAAAACGCAGCAGCAATAGAAATTCACCAAGACAAATGGTTACTTAAACAAAAGTTGCTTTTAATTATCTTTAAGTATGAAAACATGATCAAACTTTATCACTATTAACTTACTTAACCTAACATTATGTATTCCGTTAATATTTATAGTCATATAGTTCAACATGGCCATTTCATACTTTGTTTACATCTCATTTCCACTTCATCACCACCACCTTTCCCCATTTCCATTTGTTTTTTTTTGAACGCACTGTATGACAAAACTTCTAAAACATATTTCTACCATTCCCACACATAAAATTCCCTGAACCCCAAGTGCTTCCACTCCCCCACCCGAGTCACCTCTTCTCCCCTCCTTTAGTTCTTACTTATATATTATTTTTATTTCTTTATATGTAGCTTGTCATTGTTCTTTGTTCTTGTTACATCTCTTCATCTCTCTTTGTCTTGCAGGCATTCTGCAAATTCTCGTGCTTCCTCGGGATCCAAGAACAGTCTGCTTTGCTGCCCCAGGATAACTACTTTAAGCACCACTGGATATCTTAACATAAATTTATAGCCTTTCTTCCATAGGACCGATTTTGCTGCATTAAACTCCTTCCTCTTCTTAAGCAGCTCAAAATTTATGTCTGGGTAGAAAAAAAATTTTTGACCTTTGTATTCCAGTGGTTTTTGTCTTCCCTAATTTTCTTCATTGCCTTCTCCAATATATTTTCTCTTGTCGTGTATCTCAGGAATTTTACTAAAACGGATCTTGGTTTTTGTTGTGACTGTGGTTTCGGGGCTAATGTTCTGTGTGCTTTTTCTATTTCCATTCCTTCCTGCATTTCTGGTATTCCCAGGACTATTGGGATCCAATCTTTTATAAATTATTTTAAATCTTTGCTTCTTCATCTTCCTTAAGGCCCACTATCTTTATATTGTTTCGCCTACTATAGTTTTCCATTATATCCATCTTCTGAGCTAACAACTTCTGTGTTTCTTTAACTTTTTTGTCACTTTCTTCCAATTTTCTTTTCAAGTCGTTCACTTCCATTTCTACCGCCATTACACGTTCTTCCACATTTTCTAATCTTTTCCCTACATCTGCTATGACCAGCTCTATTCTGTTCACTTTTTCTTCTGTACCTTTCATTTTTCTTTTCATTTCACTAAATTCTAGTGTTAGCCATTCTTTTAATGCTTTCATTTGTTCTTGAAATTTTTTTTAAAATCTATGTACTGTCCATTCATTTTACCTCCTATTCCTCTGTGCAGCGCTTGGTGTTCTTCTTGTTTTTCTTCTGTGTCTGCTCTTTGGTTTGTGTCTTCTATTTCTCTTCCTTGTATCTGTGTCTCTTCGGACTTTCTTGTTGAGCTGCTTGTCTCAGCTTGTTGATATTTATTTCCCATGGTTTCTTGATGTTGATCCTCTTCTTCTGGGCTGGTCATCTGTTGTGTCTCTAGTTTCTTTTTTTCTTTCTCATCCCTCCCATTCCGTTGCTTTCTTCATCTTCTAGCTGGGAGCCCTGCTGTCGGGCTTCTCTCAGCTGTTCGCACTATGGAGTTTCACTCCACAGCTGGTCCCCCCTTCCCGTCGGTGTTCTCCTTGTCGTGTGCATCGCGCATGCGCGATTCCTCTCACATGCGCAGTTGCGCACCCGTTTGGCTCCGTGAGCCATTTTTGTAGGGTCGCGACCCTGCGGGGTCTCCACTAATCTCAGGGAGTGGGCTCCTCATTCCACGGTGGGTCCCTGCCTTTTTGTGCAGGTAAGGCCTTCACCTTTCTCTTCCGGCGTCTTTCTTTCTTTTCTTCCCATTGTTTTTGGCATTTCTTTCTTGGGTGCCATTTTCTCCACACCTTTTTTTTGTTGGGATTTGTGTGTCTGGGGCTTTGCTTTTACTTCACTATTTTCCTTCTTTTCTGGAGAGGGCTGGTATTCTCCTACCGGCCACTACTCCATCACATGACTCCTCTTACTTAACCTAACATAATCCCTTTCTCATTCTAAACACACGTGTATGTAATGTGTGTCTAAGTTCAGAAAAGTTCTTTGGTTCACAGACCAATCTCACTCCTCCAGGTTTATTGGCTGCAGGCAAATCTTATACTGTGCACAGAATTTAGCATTTATAAAGTTCACCAGGCTTTGGTTCTTGAAAGGTAAATAGTTACCGCTCACGGAGGTTCTTATCTGTTTTCAGAGAAAGATTTGTTGTACATTTACTTCCATCTGACACTTCAGTGCCTTGCCAAAGAAACTTGCCCCATCAGGGTTCTCCAGGTGATAACCTCTTTCTTTCAGGTCAGCACAGAGTTCCTTCTCGTTTCTCTTATTCCAAGTGAAACATTAGACATCCGATCCTCTCCTCTTGCATGAACCACGAGGGCTTTGACCAAGCCGACTTCAAAACAGGCTGTCCACAAGCTTGGCAGCTTGTCCTGTTCCAGTCCCAGCTGCTTCTGCTGGCTGTAACACTGTACGAGAGGACGCCCCGCCCCACCCCGCGAGGACGCCCCGCCCCACCCCGCGAGGACGCCCCGCCCCACCCCGCGAGGACGCCCCGCCCCACCCCGCGAGGACGCCCCGCCCCACCCCGCGAGGACGCCCCGCCCCACCCCGCGAGGACGCCCCGCCCCACCCCGCGAGGACGCCCCGCCCCACCCCGCGAGGACGCCCCGCCCCACCCCGCGAGGACGCCCCGCCCCACCCCGCGAGGACGCCCCGCCCCACCCCGCGAGGACGCCCCGCCCCACCCCGCGAGGACGCCCCGCCCCACCCCGCGAGGACGCCCCGCCCCACCCCGCGAGGACGCCCCGCCCCACCCCGCGAGGACGCCCCGCCCCACCCCGCGAGGACGCCCCGCCCCACCCCGCGAGGACGCCCCGCCCCACCCCGCGAGGACGCCCCGCCCCACCCCGCGAGGACGCCCCGCCCCACCCCGCGAGGACGCCCCGCCCCACCCCGCGAGGACGCCCCGCCCCACCCCGCGAGGACGCCCCGCCCCACCCCGCGAGGACGCCCCGCCCCACCCCGCGAGGACGCCCCGCCCCGCGAGGACGCCCTTTCCATTTCTAAAGGACAAACCTTTCCAGTTTTATCTCTCAAAAACATATCTATATATACGGTCACAAGATCAAAATACAAAATAGTCTTTCAATCATCTCTAAACAGTAATACATAGTATTTTATACCCCAAACCCCTCCCCCAAAAATAATAACCCCAAAGAACAAAATATTGGAAAGGAAAGTGAGAAGAGAAATACATCTGTTTACTAAAGTTACACTAAATTCAATCAAATTTTGCCTCTAAAATATTGAACATATAAACACCAAGGAGTTGATAAGATTTTTAAGGTTAGGGGATAATTTCATAATGTAATACCTACAGTATACAAGGGCACCAAACTTTTAAGAAATTATCATATTTATTTCTCAAATGAAATTAAAAAATTAAAAAAGGTATACAACTATGTATTTCAGCAATCTGATTTCCATGTCACTGCTCTACATTTTCTTCCAACTGCCAATGCAATTTTCACAAATTCCTTTTGAAACATGCCAAGTTTTAATTTTGGCAGAATCACAGATCAATTACCTAAGAAAACCATTGGATCTTGAGGAAATTTAACTTCAGTAACTCATTCTAAAAATACTGCTGAGTCCATCCAAAAAGGTCTCAATTTTGAACATGACTAAATGGAGGGTAAGAAAGTACCTATCTCTTGATGACACCCAAAACATTTGTCAGATAAATCTAATTTCAACCCATTTAATTTTTGTGGAGTAAAGTATAACTGATACCAAAAAAATTATATTGAACCAATCTATATCAAAGGCTTATTGTGTTTGTCAGTCATGGCAATTCTAACCACATTTTCTCCCCAATACTAATATTCAAGTCAATTTCCTAACTTTCTCTAGATCTATAAATTCCTTGTTTCCATATTCCCTTTTACAATAATGAATACAGAGCTGAAATAAAATTCTTAATAGATCTATTAAGAATCAAACTTTCTATTTTGCTCCTTTCAGGCAGTAAAATTATTGGACCCAATTTGTCCCACAAGAACACCTTTATTTGATAATATCAAAATATTATATTATTTATTTTTCAATTGATCAAATGTTATTAAGCACCTCCCTTCATATCAATCCACTATTCTCCTAATTCCTTTACTAGACCAATTACTAAAAAAGTCTATTATTCATTGTAAAAGGATCAATGGCATTTTAGGTATTTCATATCGAGGGGACAACTTTCTGACCCACAAATAAGATCTCGACTCAGAGCCTTGACCAGCACAACACTTCATTCACAAATCAAGCTCAATCTCTATAACGCTGTGGGTTACCTGAGGTTTTTGCATTGTGTATTGTTTGCCTGAATTAGTTGCTCAGCTTGTTAAGGAAAAATATGTCTGGGTATGGACTGGTGAGGAAATATAAATATCAATATATAAAGTTTCTATCTCACTCCATTTAATCCCCAATGTCATATCTGTATCTAAATTAAAACAACCAAATGCACAATTTTATTTTAGAAAATCTGATAATTGATAATAATGAGCAAGGAATTTTCCAACACCTGAACTTTGGGTTTGTACCTGTGTGATGGGAATGGACACAAAGAAAATCTATGTTATCTCAAACACACATCAGCTATTTACTCAAATCATTTCAACTCTGCTTTGGATGACACAGAGGTTGCCAGAGTTTACACATCCTTTTTTAACAACCCCCCCCCCTCCCCGATATCTCGACAATATCTCTTGCATGGCAGTGCAGCGGTCAGTACTGCTGCCTCACAGCTCAAGACCTAGATTCAGTCCTGACCTTGGGTGCCATCTGTGGTTTCCCTGTTTTTCTGTGACCATGTGGGCTTCCTTTTTTTTTCTTCTTTGGCTTGGCTTCGCGGACGAAGATTTATGGAGGGGTATGTCGACATCTGCTGCAGGCTCGTTGGTGACTGACAAGTCCGATACGGGACAGGCAGGCACGGTTGCAGCTGTTGCAAGGGAAAATTGGTTGGTTGGGGTTGGGTGTTCCCACCTTTGTCTTTTGTCAGTGAGTTGGGCTCTGCGGTCTTCTTCAAAGGAGGTTGCTGCCCACCAAATTGTGAGGCGCCAAGATGCACGGTTGGAGGCGATATCAGCCCACTGGCGGTGGTCAATGCGGCAGGCACCAAGAGATTTCTTTAAGCAGTCCTTGTACCTCTTCTTTGGTGCACCTGTCTCGGTGGCCAGTGGAGAGCTCGCCATAGAACACGATCTTGGGAAGACAATGGTCCTCCATTCTGGAGACGTGACCCACCCAGCAGCATGGATTCGATGCTTGCGGACTCTGCCACCTCGAGTACTTTGATGTTGGTAATGAAGTCATTCCAATGAATATTGAGGAAGGAGCGGAGACAGCGCTGATGGAAGCGTTCTAGGACAAAAGTGCTGGAAAAACTCAGCAGATCCCCCAGCATCTATCAGAGGCCAAAATATTTTGTGTATTAACTATACTCACAGCATCTGCAGATTTTCTGGTTTTGTGGCTTCCTGTGGCATCTTAACCCTTTGAGTAGATTCATGATGTAAAGAATCAAATAAGATGATGAACATGCAAAACAGAATAAATTTACACATGTAACGGATAATGGAATGAGGAGTCAAGCAAGTGCTAATTAAGAATGAATTATGATGGGTTAAATAAGGGTGAAGTAAGAATGGAATGTGAGGAAGGGTTAAGCAAGTATAAAATAGGGGTCTTCAAAAACAGGATAGCAAGTAGATAGATTTAGCAAATCCAGGGGGTTGATTAATGAGTAAGAACAAAGACATGACACTTCCTGGTAAACAAGTTTGCAGAAAGGCACATAAACTGATAAGAAGTTAGAATAGACGTAGGCAGAATTACCTAATGCTAAACCAATCCAGGAGGCAGAAGAATGTTAAGGGGGAAGGTACCTCTGTACTGAAATGGAATGCATAAAAAGTTGGGTAAGCCCCAGTATCTGTGTGTATTCCCAGGGTAAGGGGAAAGCATCCAACTTTGCATTGTTGTAAAATAAATGTTTTTTGTTTTCAATTTTTGTCTCGAGTGAAATCTGTGAAGGCACCTCTGCTTCTCACACAGGGGTACAGGTGAAATAAAAAAAAAATTAAGAATAAAATCACGCAATTCTGTACAAGAACAGAATAATGAACAGGAATTCAGACTAGTGCAAAGTGATGTGTTTTGAGAAGCTAAACCAGAACAGAGTAAATGGCAGGGGCCTGGGGAGTGTTTTTGAACAAAGACCTGGAGCATTGATATATGGATCCCTGGAAATAGTGACAGGTAGAAAGAGTGATCAGGAGGCTAAAGGCATGCTTGCCATTAGGCTCTTTTTATAGCCTAAAAAATATGCAAATGTACAGGGAGAAATCCTCGTAAATGCTCCCTGACCGTCTCAGAGGCACCAATTCCAATCCCTCTTCTACCTCGCGTCAGCGGCGGCGCCGCAGTGCTCCCCCACTCATCGTGAATGTACTGCCACCTCAAGCATCTGGCTTGGGGGTGGGCTGATGAGGTCGCGGTGACGTCATCAGCCTGAGACGGGCGGGATTTTTAAAATCGCCGACTTGCCCGGTCACAAAGACTGGCTGCAACGTCGTCATCGACTTTTCCCATCTGCTCAAGGGTCGCCATTCTTCACTCGAGGGGGGAGGGGCGTCTTTCCACGCTGGGCTCGTGTGCATGACGTCAACGTGGCACCAGTTTCATTAGCTCCAGGCGAGGTGCCGCTCTTCATAAATGCGGAGCAAAAGCAGCCTTTCAGGGCTGCTCCCTGAAAATGTAGGTTTGATTTTCTTTTCTTTCTCTCCGCGAAATTAACCGGCCTCAAAGCAGAGGCTCGACATGAAAACACCTTTTGTTTTGTAAAAAAATTTAGTTGAAATATTTATAATATTAATCTCATGTTAATACCTATTAAGGTAGCCATTGAAAATGTGGGGAGATAAAAGGGACAAGTCGTGGCAATATCCTGCACAGCATCCCTCTTTTGAGTCACTTGAAGCTCCTGTAAGAAAGGATACACTGGGCTGGAGTTTGTAAAGTACTATAATGACACCTAGTGGGAGATTACCAGGCAGAGTTGACTCACTTGGTCTTGCTAAAAAAAAAATCCACATTAAATATCAACTCCAATTAATGACCAGTGAGAAACAAGGATTTGGGGAAAAGGTCTGAACTTTCCATTTCTCTTCTGTCATAATCCTCAAAATTCAAAGCAGGAAAACAAAGGGATGGATAACAACACTGAAATGATTCTGATTGAAGAACATAATGCTCAGGTTAGCTCGAAGAACTCCACAGACTAAATTTGTAACAATATCAGAGGTTGATTTGTTCATAACCAAGATGGCAAACTCCACCTTGGTGCACCTGAAAAAAAAATTACTGTGGAGAGTTTAACATATTCACATCAAATCTTCTTGCTTATTGCATCTAAGGATAGGACTTTGGAATTTTTATTTTTTAATTTAGGTATTCAGTACGGTAACAGGCCCTTCCAGGCCACATGCCCATGCCACCCATTAATCCACGAACCCTGTACATTCTTGAAGGGCAGGAGGAAACCAGAGCAAACCTTCACAGACATGGGGGAGAGCATGCAAATCTTACAAAACCCTGTTGCTGGCGTTGAGCTAACCGCTGCACTAACTACCGCCCTGTAGGATGTTTCACCAACACTTTGAGGGTTAATTCATTTATTGGCCTTGGCTTTACAACCCTGATATAGCTTCTACTTGGAAAAAAATTTAAATCACAATTTTAATGTTTTAATTGATTCCAAGACTCAACTTTTTTGGAGGGAGAAGATTTGCAGACTTGTCTTGGGTTTAGAGTAAAGAAGCATTTCTGCTATTGTTCCTGAAAAAGCCCAAATGGCATTTACCTAGATATTGACTTGAAAAGCTCTACACCAAATCTCTGAATGTTATTCAGATTGGGTCGTTCTTCTTTGACCAGCATAGATATTGTGGGCCAAAAGGCTTTCTATCTGCCTTTCAAGATTCTATATCAATTGCTTCTACATCAACCTAAAGTAACAAGCCATCCTATCAAATTCTTTCATAAAGAGAATCACCCTTTTGTTTTGAAAAAAAGCTCAAGGAATTAAAAATTCAAGGAATTGCAAACTCTTTTCAGACTTGAACCTTTTATGATCTGTTATCCCAGCTTATCTTGCACGAGCACAAATCTAATACATTCTTCCACCAAAGCAAAGTCTGAAGCTAATTGCAGACCTCAATACAGTGCAGAATGTCAACTGTTACACATACATTGCATTTCTATATTTCAGACACTCAAGAAAACAGAACTTTACAATGACTTTTTCAATGTTCTCCATCAACATTCAGTAGGGTCAAAGGCACGCTAATATTATGGGGTTAGTACTTTTCTGGCTTGAGGAAATCAACAAGATTGAAAAAGGAAAACAAGAGTTACTGGTATAGTGGACAGCATAGGTTGTTTAAGTTTACAGCAGGATTTAGATCAACTAAGGAAGTGGGAAAGTGACGAGGTCATGGGATGTAACTCACAAGCATTGTGATGCATGTTTCAGAAGTTAAACCAGTGTAGGACATAATGCAAACAACAAGAGTCCACAGAGGAAAAATGAGTAATAAATGGCAGGGCCTTTTGCAGCTTTTTCAAAGAGTGAGATATTAAAGCACAGGTTGTTTGAAAGGCAGACAAACAGAAGATGTATTGTAGCTGAAGCTCTACAAATCTCTAATGAGACCACAATAAGAATATTGTGTTCAGTCCTGGTCACCAAGTTATGGAGGTCTCCCAAGTTGGGGAGATTTACCAGGACGTCGCCTGGATTGCAAAATATTGTCTTATGAGGCAATGTTGACAGAGCTAGGGTTTTTCTCTATGGAGTGAGAAGGATGAGAGGTGACCTAATAGAGGCTGACAACATTATAAGAGGCATTGATAAGGTAGACAGTCTGCACTTTTTTCCCCCAGGCCAAGAATTACAAACACCAGAGGACATCTGCACAAAGTGAAGGGAGGAAGGTTTAGGGGAGACATCAGGGCTGCATTTCCCCCCCACCCCCACCCAACACAGATGGGGAATGCCTTGCCAGAGATGGGAGTGGAGACTCAGAGAGGCACATGGATTAAAGAAACAGTTATGAGGGAGAGAGGGTTTGATTTTTTTCAATAGGTATTATATGGGTCAGCACAACATTGTGGGCTGAAGGGCCTGTACTGTGCTGTAAGGTTCTATGTATCTTTGGCTTAATCTGGTATTGGGTTTGGCACATCATTTGACAGTTGTACAAATAAGTGGTCCAGTAGCCATTTAAATTTAGACATACAAGCACGGTAACAGGCCATTTCAGCACACAAGTCCACACCGCCCAATTTTCACCCTATCATCCTACACCCCTGCCTGGTACATTTCGAATGGTGGGAGGAAACCAAAGTCCCCAGGGAAAATGTACAAACTCCTTACAGACAATGCAGGATTCGAACCCCAGTCCCAATCGCTATGTGTACCACTACGTTAACCATGCCACATTTGCAATATTGTGTGCTGTTCGGAATTCCAAGCTATCGGAAGAATGTATAATATCAAAGAAGCAGAAAAGACTCACAGGAAACCTTAACTGCACGAGTTAGAAGAAGCAATCAGATAAGGTAGGATTTTTCCCTAAAGCAAAGGGGGCTAATGGGTGGCCTTAAAGTTTATAAATTTATGGGGGCATAGAATAGGCACCATCTTTTGCCAGATCATGGGTTTGGGCCCTAAGCTGAAGTGAGTGACTGTAATCTATCTGTTGCGAAAATTACCAACCACTTAATCGAACCATGCCTCACTGCTGAAGCCAACCCTAGTGGTGAACTGGAGTGCAGAAGGCTCATTACGATTCCCCAACACCTGAAGTGTTCTCACATGGACAACTGCAACACACAACAGCAACCCGGTGCCCACTTCCACAGATGGTTAAAATGCAGGAACAATGATCAACCGGATATTTCAGAGCTCATACTGCAAGGTCGTCTGATGGGTATTTTAGTCCATTTTATCTCTTAGTCTTGAGATTCGATGAGAAGAACCTCAGACGAGTATAGGTACGGGAGACCGCAATAGCCAAGTGCACCAGGATTTGAAAACCAGTTACTGAAAGGTTAATTATAGCTTCATGCTCATTGACCCTGTTCACCAGGAGTTTAGGAGATCTTATAAACAGCAAATTAAATGCACTCTCTCCTTGGTGGCATGGCCTGTATAACATCAAGTATTTACATTTCATTACAAAACAAGAGTATCTTTCATCTTATAGTCACAAATAGAGTCTTCAAGTAATAGTTCACACAATTTAAAGACAGCTGGAATCCAGTGGAACGGTTCTTTCAGGTTGCATCTTTACAACTGCTCTCCTCATCAAATAGAAGCATGCTTTTTTTGTAAAAATAGTCCAATTAAGTGATGCTTCTAATATATAAAGTACATTGGTGTCTGATCCATAAATGCAGCACAAAAACAGGCCCCTTTGGTCCTTTTAGTCTGTGCCAACCTTTTTTTTGCCTCATCCCACCAACATGCAACCAGTCCATAGCCTCCATACATCTCCCATTTATGTAACTATCCAATTTTTTCTTTAGGTGTTAGAAATGAGCCCACATTCACCACTTCAGCTGGCAACTTGTTCCACACTCCCACCACACTGTGTGAAGCTCCCCCTTATGTTTCCCCCTGAATTTCTTTCCCCTTTTACTCTTAACCCATGTCCTGCTTTGTACCTCACCTACCCTCAGTGGAAAAAGCCTACATACATTTACTGTCTATTCCCTCATTCTTGAATGCTCCAGGGACTAAAGTCCTAACCTGTTTAACCTTTCCCTGTAACATAGTTCCTGAAGTCCAGACAACATCATAGTAAATCTTCTCAGCCCACTCTTATTGATAGCTTTCCTTAAGTTAGCTGACCAAAACTGCACACAAAACTCTATATTTGGCCGCACCAATGTTTTGTACACTTTACCATGATATCCCAATTCCTATACTCAAATTTATGAATGCCAACATGCCAAAAGCTCTCATTACATCCTTATTTGCCTGTGATGCCTCTTTCAGGGAACTATGTATCTTTATTCCCAGATCCCTCTGCTCTACCGCACTCCTCAGTGCCCTACTATTTACCATGTGTGCCTTTCTTGATGTGTCCTTCCAAAATGCAACACCTCACACTTGTCTGCATTAAATTCTATCTCCCATTTTTCAGTCTATTTTTTCCAGATGATCCAGATTCCTCGTCAAGCTTTAAAAACCTTCTTTTCTGTCCACAACACCTCCAGTCTTAGTGTCATCTGCAAATTTACTAATCCAATTTACCACATTATTATCCAGATCATTGATATAGATGACAAAAAAAGGGTCTCAGCTCCGATCTCCAAGGCACACCACTAATCACAGGCCTCCAGTCTGAGAAGCAATCATCCACCGCTGGTTTCTCCCATCAAGCCATTATCGAATCCAGTTCACTACTTCACCATGAATACCTACCATCTGAACTTTCCTGATTAACCTCCTATGTTAATCCTTGTCAAAGGCCTTACTAAAGTCCATGTTGACAACATCCAGTCTTTTTGTCAACTTTTGAAAAACTTGCCTACTTTATTAACTACTACTGACATCAGGCTCACCGGCCTATAATTTCCAAGGTTACTTTTGGAGCCTTTTTTTTTTAAATGGAAAAATGTAAACTACCCTCCAATCCTCAGCACTATACCTGTAGCTAAGGACATTTTAAATATTTCTGCCGGAGCCCCTGGAATTTTACATTAGCCTCCTTCAAGGCCCAAGGGTTAGGGTATTTATCTGCCCATATTTGCTTTAAGAAAACAAGCCCTTCCTCCTCTTTAATCTGTTTAGGTTCCAGGACCTCACTGCTTGTTTTCCTTATTTCCAACAAATCTATGCCATTTTCCTGAGTGAATATTGATGAAAATTCAAGATTCCACCCACCACAATCGCCCCCCTCCCCCATCTCTTGGCTCCATACAAAGCTGACCACTCTGATCTTCAAGGGGTCTAATTTTGTCTCTTATTATTTTTCTCTCAACACATATGAGGAGACCCTTAGGATTTTCCATCACATTGTCTCCCAGAGAAACCTCATGACTTTTAGGCTTCCAGATTTCTTTAAGGTTTTTCTTGCATTTTATTATACTCCTCAAGTACCTCATTTGCTCCATGTTGCCTATACCTGCTATACACCTCTTTTGAGGCAGACCCCCAACGTCCCTCAAAAACCAAGGTTCCCTATGCCTGCTAACCTTGCCTTTAATCCTGACAAACTCTGTACTCTCAAAATTTCACCTTTGAAGGTCCTCCACTTACCTCACACATCCTTGCCCGAAAAGTTTATCCCAATGCACACATTCTAGATACTTTCTCATTTCCTTAACGAGACAATTAACCAACAATCCTTATCCCTCATTGTTTCATTTGAGTCATTCAGGAACATTTTAAATTCATGAAAACTTAAGTCAATAAAATCCCAAAATACTCCAGGATTCTTCATAGGTCTAATTTTCCAACTTGTGAAAACAGTAGATTTATTTTTTTTTAAATAAAAGATTACTTTTAACTGCAATGTCTGCTTAGATTTTCAGCTTACATTGCAATTGTAAATCTTATTGCATCCAAGTGCAAGGGGTGGGGGGGTAAAAAGAGAAAGGATTTTTGACTGGAAATTCATTGATGGCTCTTCATTGAGACTTACGAATGTGTAAGTCTCCACAATGTGCTAATCCACAGGGTCACATGGTAGGGTTCAACACTGGAGGCGTTTATTGACTGGGAGTACATGGGGTCATACTGTGTACCAGATACCCACATGGAATGAGTCAGGCACATGCAATAGATCATTGGGAAATGGTCAATCACAAGATATAGGTGCAGACAAAAGTTTTGCTACTTTTTCTCCCTACGAGGATGGACAACTCAATAAGCCAGGAAGGAGAATTACTTTCACTGGAAAGAGATTCAGTAGTAAGAGTGGAAAGGTAGCTGTAGCTGAAATAGAACCATTGAACATTTCAGCACAGCAAATAGGCACCTCAGCCCTTCTAGTTTGTGCCAAACTATTGTTCTGCCTCGTTCCACTGATCTGCACTCAGTCCATAGCCCTCCATACCCCTCCCATCCACGGAAAAGAATTGGAAAGAGGAGCAGCAGGACAAACAGGAAACTCATCCAAAGAGACATTCTGGAGCAGGAAGCCACCAACAATGCCAGATCATTCAATGACAGATCTCCTGAATCAGTCAATCTGATTTCCAAAGCAATCAACCTGGCTTTAAAAAATATCCTTAATCCGTTAATCATGATAAATTCAGTATTCCACATCAAAAAACAACCACTGATTACATCTGAGGGATAAGCATTGCATACACCCCTCCCCCCACTCCCCTCCCCTCCCCTCCCCTCCCCTCTCCCCCCCCCTCCCCTCTCCCCCCCCCTCCCCTCTCCCCCCCCTCCCCTCTCCCCCCCCCTCCCCCTCTCCCCCCCCCTCCCCTCTCCCCCCCCTCCCCTCTCCCCCCCCCTCCCCTCTCCCCCCCTCCCCTCCTCCCCCCCCTCCCCCTCTCCCCCCTCCCCTCTCCCCCCCTCCCCTCTCCCCCCCCTCCCCTCTCCCCCCCTCCCTCTCCCCCCTCCTCCCCCTCCCTCCTCCCCCCTCCCCCTCCCCCTCCCTCTCCCCCTCCCTCTCCCCTCCCTCCCCCCCTTCCCCCTCCCTCCCCCCCTTCCCCCCCCCCTTCCCCCCCTTCAGAGGGTAGGTGCCAGAACACAGCCTTGCTTCACGCCATTGTTAATGGAGAAGGGTTCAGAGAGCTCATTGCTGTATCTGACCCGACCTTGTTGGTTTTCATGCAGTTGGATAACCATGTTGAGGAACTTTGGGGGGCATCCGAGGCGCTCTAGTATTTGCCAAAGCCCTTTCCTACTCACGGTGTCGAAGGCTTTGGTGAGGTCAACAAAGGTAATGTAGAGTCTTTTGTTTTGTTCTCTGCACTTTTCTTGGAGCTGTCTGAGGGCAAAGACCATGTCAGTAGTTCCTCTGTTTGCGCGAAAGCCGCACTGTGATTCTGGGAGAACATTTTCGGTGACACTAGGTATTATTCTATTTAGTAGAATCCTAGCGAAGATTTTGCCTGCAATGGAAAGCAGCGTGATTCCCCTGTAGTTTGAACAGTCTGATTTCTCGCCTTTGTTTTTGTACAGGGTGATGATGATGGCATCACGAAGGTCCTGAGGCAGCTTTCCTTGGTCCCAGCAGAGCTTGAAAAACTCATGCAGTTTGGCATGCAGAGTTTTGCCGCCAGCCTTCCAGACCTCTGGGGGGGATTCCATCCATACCTGCTGCTTTGCCACTTTTTCAGTTGTTCAATTGCCTTATATGTCTCTTCCCGGGTGAGGACCTCATCCAACTCTAGCCTGAAGGGCTGTTGAGGGAGCTGGAGCAGGGCAGATTCTTGGACTGAACAGTTGGCACTGAAAAGAGATTGGAAGTGTTCTGACCATCGGTTGAGGATGGAGATCTTGTCACTGAGGAGGACTTTGCCATCTGAGCTGAGCAGCAGGCTTTGGACTTGGGGTGAGGGGGCCGTACACAGCCTTTAGAGCCTCGTAAAAAACCCCTGAAGTCGCCAATGTCCGCGCTGAGCTGGGTTCATTTGGCGAGGCTAGTCCACCACTCATTTTGGATCTCCCGGAGTTTGCGCTGAAGATGGCTGCATGCGTGACGGAAGGCTCGTTTCTTCTCTGGCCAGGTCGGCTTTGCAAGGTGAGCCTGGTGGGCAGCTCGCTTCTTTGCCAGCTGCTCCTGGATTTCCTGGTCGTTTTCGTCGAACCAGTCTTTGTTTTTCCTGGAAGAGAAGCCAGTACCTCTTCAGTGGATTGCAGTATGGCAGTCTTCAGCTGATCCCAGAGTGGTTTCAGGGGACGAGTCCGTGAGGCGGATTGCATCCTCGAACTTTGCTTTGAGGTTTGCCTTGAAGTTTTCTCTCACTTCGTCTGACTGCAAGTTTCCAACATTGAACCTCTTTCTGGGGCTTCACTGTTCCTGGACTTTGGCTTGAAGTGAAGGTTGAGCTTGCAGCGAACAAGCCGGTGGTCAGTGTTGCTTTCCGCGCTGGGCATGACCCTGGTGTGGAGCACATCTCGTTTGTCTCTTTCTCGCACCAGGACGTAGTCCAGGAGGTGCCAGTGTTGGATCGGGGATGCATCCAGGTAGTCTTCAGGCTGTCCCTCTGCTGAAAAAGGGTGTTTGTAATGACAAGCCGCTGTTCTGTGCAGAGCTCCAACAGGGAGGCACCCGTTGTCGTTGCATTTGCCGACACCATGCTTGCCCACGATTCCTGGCCAGGTTTCTGAGTCTTTGCCAACGCGAGCCTTGAAGTCGCCAAGGATGACAATCTTGCCAGCTGTAGGTGCGTTGAATGAGGTTGCGTAGATCAGTGTAGAACTTGTCCTTTTCTGCTGGTTCTGCCTGGAGGGTTGGAGCATAGACCCCATATCCCCCTCCCCCCCCATATCCCCCTCCTCCCCCATATCCCCCTCCTCCCCCCATATCCCCCTCCTCCCCCCCCATATCCCCCTCCTCACCCCCATATCCCCCTCCTCCCCCCCCCATATCCCCCTCCTCCCCCCCCATATCCCCCTCCTCCCCCCCCATATCCCCCTCCTCCCCCCCCATATCCCCCTCCCCCCCCCCATATCCCCCTCCCCCCCCCCATATCCCCCTCCTCCCCCCCCATATCCCCCTCCCCCCCCCCATATCCCCCTCCCCCCCATATCAAATGCCCACCCTGCTTTTCAATTTAATAGGTTTGGTCCATATTCTACTTTTTTTTTAAAAATATTTTGAACCACAATAAAAGACCCAACATACTTCAAAGATATTTAGTGGTTGACAAATGACCGACATGACTGAAGTCTTTCTGCAATTCAGGAAATTAACACAGCCATAATCTGAGGCAATTCTGCTGAGATGTTTCTTGGCCAAAGGAGAATGGTTTTCCCATAGAACAGAGCAAGTTCCTACTCATTACAAACAGGTGGTAGGAATTCAGAAGCATGCATGCAAAGCTCCAAGTTGTTACCTCCAGAATGAAGGTCCTGGCTCAATGGCCTACTCCAGCACCTATTGTCCATTGAGGTAGGATGCTATGTGGCCTGTAGGTCTGTGGCAGCTGTCAGAACAATCCTATCGCTCCATTTTTTTCCTGGTAACCCATCTCTTCCCTAAGCCATTGAACACCTGCTGATTCTATCACTGGCCACCCACATGAGGTTCAATCTCCAGCATCCAATTAACCAGTTAATCATCAGCACCCAATTAACTAGTCGTTTGGCATGTGGGAAGAAAGCTGTGCACCCAGAGTTTGGCACCTTGGCTCTGTCCACTACAATGGAATGGATCTCCCAGTGGTCTCATGTTTCAATTCCCCACCCACTTCGTCGGCATGTCTGTCCATGGTATTACATGGTATCCATGTAACACCTCATCTTCCATCTGGGCACCCTCCAACCAGATGCCATTAACATCGACTTCTCCAGTTTCCTTCAACCCCTTCCCCCATCTTCATTCTCCTATCTTTTCCTCTAGTTCTGTCTCTCTCTTGCTTCCCTCGGTCTCCTTTCACAGAGCAAAAACCTTTCCTCTTCTCATATCCAATTAACATTTTTAGTATGTTGGTCTGCACTTCTCCCCCTCCCAATCTTTAATTCAGAATCCTTCTTGTTATTTACTTATGCCTTGAAGAAGGGCGCAGGCCCAAAATGCCCAGAATCTTTACTTCCTGCGGATGCTGCAAGACCAGCTGAATTCCTCCAACATTTATTTTCTATTTGTTTTTACTACAACCACAACATCTGCACATCTTCGTGTTCCACTCCACCCAGAGACACCATAAATTTACAAATGCAACACGGACAGCACTGAAAACAAGCAGGTGTACAAATCTTAGAATCATCAATTCAGAGACAAACTCTGAGAAGCAAACAGAAATCACCCATTTTGACCAATTTCATTTTATTACCTTTGCATTCCATCAAATCTACCCAGATTCTACCACTTATCTGCACACAAAGGGCAACTCACATTAGCCAACTAACCTGTACACTTTTGGGTGGTGGAAGGAAACAGTCACAACAGATGAAGCTACTTGAAATGACTCCAATTAGATTTTTTAAAGTTAATACTCCCAGGTGTAAAGTATTAGCTTATTACAATACAATTGTGATTCAATCAATATGCTTGAGAAATTGTTTCATGAAGCAATTAGTAATAAGGAGAAAACAGTTCACTTCATTAACATAAACACAATCCTCATCCCCTTGCTGCTAATGGAAACCTCTAACAATTGCAAACGAAAGAGTCAGTAGTAGCCTTAACTATCACTCACTCCCACAATTGAAAAGGGAAATCTGCACAATCGATCCTTGAAACAAATAGTTCTCACAAAACCACGTTCTCACATTCATTCTGGTATTCCGTAGCATGGCAACAGTAAATGGAAGAGCAGCTTCAATGTTCAAGGCCATTTCCACCCCTCACAATCACAGGCCAAATATGAAATCCTCTTCGTCAGTGGAAGACATTCCATTATCAAACAACTTCCTGTCACATGACAAATCACTTTAGAAAACAAGCTTTAATTAAATTGTTTTACAGAATAACCTATTAGCCTGCCAGTAGTTTTGAACAATGTTAGGTATTGTGGTGATACACCACTAGCCGACTGCAGGGTGCGACCACTGTACCTGCAGGAAGATCACTGGAGGACAGACAACACCTGGCCGGCTGTCAATCAGTCGACCTGAATGGACCAACCCCACCCGGCCAGCTGCCTGGGATATAAGCCACATCCGGCCCCTCTCAAGGTCAGTCACTCGGGAGCAGAGCACGGCTAGCTACAGCAGAGACTTTAAGCTGAATAAAGCCTGTTGTTCAGCCTTTGAATCTAGTGTCTGCTTACTGTCACAACAGTGCATCACAGGTACACATTTCACAAAGTGTTAATAAACCAAAAATACTTCATAATATCACACAGACATTAGTACAAAATTCTTCCCATCTTCCACATGCCAGGAAGCTCAGCTTTCAGGTAGTTGCTTGGATTGTGGGAGTGCTGACACTAAGATAATAAACAGCTTATGTCAAACTGCTCAGATGGACGCTGAAGATGAGATGGTGAAAGATGAAGAGAAGAAATCATAGCAAAACTATTCTCGCAGCTGAAGGTGACATCAAGGTTAGCAATGTGATAAGAATTGCTTGGAGCTGTGATTCCAAACTACAGAGAGTAAAACAGATCCCCAGACTGAGAAACCTTTCCAACCACATTCTTTTTAGAGGACAAAAAATTTAGAACCTTTCAGGATGGACCAAACCACTCTCAATTAAGTCAATAAAGTGAGTATTAGTTTGCAATTATATTTAATGGGTGATTTCAATGCAATTCATTGGAAAGTGCCATTCAGCCCTTGATGTTGAGCTGACCCATATATTCCTAAAAAAGTACTAAACCCTCCCAACCCTGCAACCCTCCATTTTTCCTCCATCCATGTGCCTGTCTAAGAGCCCCTGATGTTTCAGCCTCCATCAACATCCCTGGCAAGGCATTCCTGGCACCCACAATTCTCTGCATAAAAAAATACCTTTGATGACTCCCTTAAACTTCCCTCCCCTCACTTTGTACATATGTCCTCTGGTGTTTGCTATTCCTGCCCTGAGAAACAGGCGCTTGATGTCCACCCAATCTATGCCTCTCATAATCTTGTAGACCTTTATTCAGTCTCCTCTCATCCTTCTATGTCCTAAAGAGAAAAGTCCCAGCTCTGCTAACCTTGCCTATTAAAACTTGTTTTCTAATCCAGGTAACACCATGGTCAATCTCCTCTGCACCTTCTCCATAGTTCCACATCCTTCCTGTAATGAGGTCACCAGAAATGAACATAATATTCTGTGTGATCTCATCAGAGACGTGTAAAGTTGCAACATGCCCTCTACTACTCCTGAACTCAATCCCCCGATTAATGAAGCCCAGCATCCCATAGACCTTCTTAACTATCCTATCAATCTGTGCAAAAACCTTGAGGGATGCATGAATTTGAACCCCAAGGTCCCTCTGTTCATGCACACTCTTAAATAATTGACCATTAACCCTGTACTCAGCCTTCTGGTTTATCCTTCCAAATGCATCACCTCATGGGTCACGTGATGGAGTAGTGGCCAGTAGGGTAAAACCAGACCTCTCCAGAAAAAAAGTCAAGAAAAGACAAAGTTTAACAAATATAAAATATAAGAAATAAAATATAAAGTTGCAGAGAAGAGAAAGAAGATTGCACCCAAGAAGGAAAAAGTAAAAACAATGGGAAGAAAAGTCACCGGAAAAGAAAGAAGGCTTTATCTGCACGTAGGAACAGGGAGCCGTGGTGGCAAAGAACATCTGAGGTTTGTGTCGGCCTTGCAGAGTCGCAACCCTCCCGACCAGTGGACTGCAAAAATTGCTCTCTGAGCCAAACAAAAGTGCGCAACTGCGCATGTGCAAGGAGTCATTCATGAGCAGTGCGCATTCTAAGGTAAAAGAAAACACCGACGGGAGGGGGGCTCAGCTGAGGAGCGGGCAACCACGGCGCAACCAGCTGAGGGATGTCTGACACCAGGGCTCTCAGCTGGAAGATGAGGAAGGCAGCAGGAGAGGGAGTGAGGTACCAGGCTAGAAAGAAAGTCGACTGGGTGAATGGCAAGAGGAGCAGCAGCAGGAGGCCCAACAGATGAGCAGCTCAGAAGGAGAGAACCAACAGCAAGAGGGCCGACAAAGTGATACAAGCAACTCATCAGGAAAATCAGAAGAATCACAGATACAAAGAGAAGAAGACACAAACACAGTACAGACACAGAAGAAGAGGAAGAAGAACACCAAGATCTTCACAGAGAAATAGGAGGTAAAACTGATGGACAGAATATAGATTAAGCTTTTTTTCAAGAACAAATGAGAGCATTAAAAGAATGGTTGTCATTAGAATTTAGTGCAATTAAAAGAAAAATGAAAAGAACAGAAGATTTACATTTTCTAAGATCCACTTAGAAAGGAAAAAAACGAATTACCAAATACCAAAATTGTTATTGACACAAAACCCACTTATCCATTTTACAATAGATAACCTTTCCTTTAGAGAATGGGAGAGAAAATGAATCAAAAGAATAGAAAATTGTTTTTTGGGAAATAATTTATTAACATTTGAACAGTTGAAGTACAAATATGGAATAACTCATGGTACAATGTTTGCATATCATCAACTGAAAGCTTATTTAAAGGATAAATTGGGAAACAGACTGAGATTGTCAGAATGAAGTAGTTTTGAATATGTGATTACAGACTCAATGATAATTAAAAGATTTATAACGAACATGTACATTAAGATGCAAGATAAGGAAAATGATAAAATAAGCTATAAACCTAAACAAAAGTGGGAAAAGGATTTAAACATAAAGATAAAAAATGAAGCATGGGGAAAAGTTATATTCTGGAACTATGAAGAATACAATAAACACAAGGTTACACATGATACAGTATAAATGGTTACACAGGTTATATATCACACCTCAAAAGTTAAAAGAATGGGATCCAACATTATCAGATAGATGTTTTCGCTGTAAGAAGGTAATGGGACAACAGTACATGCAATTTGGGCATGTACGAAAGTGAAAATATTTTGGAAAGATCTAAATCAGATATTAAATAAAATCACAACAAATAACATTCCAAAAAAAATCCAGAGATATTTCTTCTAAGTAACATAAGAAGTAAAGAATTAGGTCTCAAATTGGATAAAGCGTAAAAAAGATTTATTATGATAGCCTTAGCAGTAGCAAAAAAATGTATAATGTCAACTTGGAAAATGGAAGAGAGCCTGAGAATACAGCAATGGTACATAGAAATGAATAAATGTATTCCATTGGAAAAAATAATTTAAAAAATAAAGTCACATTATTTGAACAAATTTGAGAACCATACATGGAACATAACAGAGAGGGCTTGACTCGGAACTCCACCCCCTAAAATGATAAGAAGACAAAACGACTTGATTCAGTGTGTAACAGTAGAGGACACATTTTTCTTGTTTATTTTTCATTGTGTGAAGACATTGATTCATGGTTTTATTGTATTGTATATGTTGAATATTTATTGGTTTTGGAAAAGGGTAGGGAGGGTAGGGGGGTGGAAAGGAAGAAAATGCCACTGTGTATTTTTAATGAGAAATGTTTGTATATATTTTGGTTTATATGGGTTCGCAGTGTGAAAAATAAAAAATTATAAAAAACAAAATGCATCACCTCACACTTATTCGGATTGAACTCCATCTGCCACTTTTCTGCCCAACTCTGCATCCTGTCTCTATCCTCTTGTAACCTTCAGCTCCATCACAACTCCTCCAACCTTCTCCAAATGCACAAAGATCCTATCCTTAAGAATCCTCTCCAATAGTTTGCACACTATTGACGTAAGACTCAACAGTCTATAATTCCCAGGATTCTCGCTATTACCTTTTTTAAAAAGGAGAAAACATTTATCATTTTCCAATGCTCCAGCACCTTGCCTGCAGCCAAAGAAGACTCAGATCATAGCTACTGCCACAGCTATCTCTTCTCTCACTTCCCACAGCAACCTTGGGTATATAGTGTCCCACCCTGGAGTCTTATCAATCTTGATGTTTTTAAGAAGATCCAACACTTCCTCTTCCTTTATCTTCACATTGTCCAGCACATAACCCTGCTCTATTTCAACCTCATCCTGATCAAGGTCCTTTTCTCTTATAAATACTGAAGCAAAGTATTACTTAGGACCTTCCCAACCTCCTCCATCTCCAGGCAAATTTCACCTCCTTTATCCTTTAGTGGCCTCACCTTCATTCTCATCATCCCTCTATTCTTCACATATGCCAAGAATGTCTTGGGGCTTTCCTTAATCCTACATGCCAAGGCCTTCTCATGTCTTACTACAAGCTTCTCTGCTAATGAATGAACAATCCAATAACCAGCAAAAACTACCAATGTGCACACATAAAGATCACAAATCAACAATATAATGGTGACTAGAAATTCTGTTCATGGTAATGATAAATGTAAGATAATACCCTTGGTCTTCTCTGCCATGTTGAGGGTAGAGGAAGTCTCGATTTAAAAGCTCATCTGAAAGACAACACTCCTGACGATTCAGCACTGTCTAGTCCCTCAAGGAGTGCCAACCCATATCTCCATGATGAGTGGAACAGTTGACAGCTGGATTGTGGAGTGACTAAATCATTGAACTCGCATGCAAGGAACCAATGACCTAGATTCAGGAAATCAAATCACTGCAGCAGGTAGGAATTTCAGTTCAAGTAATTAAATAAATCTGCAATTTAAAAAGTTATTCTCAGTAATGGTGTCTATGGATCCATTGGATTTTGTAAAAACTTATCTGGTGTGGTGGCATGCATATTTGATGGTCAGGCGAACCGACTCCCTGTGTTACGTGCGCACCATCAGAACAGCTGCATCAAAGATGGCATCGCACGGCCTTCTTTTCCAGTAGAAGTTTGAGGCCCACATGCATGCAGGTAGCGCACTTAGGTCACAGTGATGTCATTTCCAGTTCACTGGGGCAGGAGCTTCGAATGCACAAGACAAAATAAAGTTCATAACTTCCAACAAGCCCACTGACTGCTAGTCTTGTTCTTTCGCTCGGTTCGCACACTCGCTACACTTGTTCACTAAACATCCTTTCATGAAGAAAATTATTAATTTTATCTAATCTGACTTACCTGTGACCCCTGGCCAATCATACCCCACCCCATTGAAATAAAGGGCAATTAATAACAAACAATAAATGTAAGCAACTCCACACAGGAACAAATATTTAATCCTGGTTGCATTTTCTGATTTGCAGTGGCATATTCTGAGGGAAGTAGAAAACTTTTCTTCATATGTTTACATAATTATCTCTGAGAGGCAGCAACTACTCATTCTGTTTCTATAGTTGGACTGGGATTACATTGCAAGGACAGGGAGTATCAATCCACATGCACAGGGCAAGGATATATTATAAGATGGATTTTCTCATTATGAAGAGCTATAGAGCGAGGACAATTTTCATGTACATAACATTACAGGCCATGGGGTCATTGCTGATATATCATACCATTACTCATTCATTGGCAGTAAGCATGCTATAAAAGATGTCACTTTCCAATGCTCTGCATTCCAATAGCTACATCATGTGTAACGTCAAAAGCATAATCTGTGACATGGCAAAAGTTGTTCATCTTGCAGCAGGTTTGCATTGTAATTCAACATCGAGCTATTCTTGCACATAGGTGTAAATCTTTGAGTGTTTTCAAAGCATGTCTAATGCCATTTGTTGGTCTGATTGGAATCTATTCAGACAATTCCAAATTTTGTTTCATTTTCAATTTTTCCCAGGTTGTTTCATGTCAAGAAAAATCCATCTTCTTTAACCTTGCAATGCCGGAAAGATTGGTGAGGACTGAACCTACTGCAGTGCAGGCAGACGAGCATTTTTGAACTCAGTCAGTACAGCTCTATTTTCATAGACAGTTCCTTTGAGGTCGAGGTGCACTCCCACGTCTTTGTGCAATTGTGGAGCAGGCAGGTCAACTGTTCCACTCCATCATGGAGATGTGGGTTGGCACATACAGTGAACACCAATTCACCGAATTCCCTGGCGTGAGAGCAGAGCCATTTCTGATAAGGGAGCAAATTCTACCTTTAACAGGTAGCCACAGCGTGGTGTCTTGGACCAGGTTCAATCAACTAAACAGACAGAAAAAAAAATCCAGTACTGTATCCAAGGTTTTTTTTCACCTCTCTTGAGGTATCATCATCAGCTAAGTCTTGGTCATGAGTGTCTGTTTGGAGATGTAAAGAAACCTCAATTATATGGGGCAGGGAAGGAAGACCAAAGGGTCTCATATTTCACAGAAGCAACCATTATTCCAAAGGGAGACTAACTGGTCATCCATCTCTTGGATGAAATTGTCTCCCTGTCAGCCTAAAATGTGAATTCCTGCAATGTAAGTGCTTGTGGCTCTGCAGTAAGATGTGAGAGGGATGCATGAAAAGCTTTCTGTCCTTCAACAGAGGGTGAGGTTCCAGCTGTTTTGCTGGCTTTTGTGAATTGAATTTCCAACCAAGTCATTCCTGAGGTGAGTTAAGAGTTAACAAATCAACTGGAGTCACAGAAACGGTGGATCCCATAGGGATGGCAGATTTCTTTCTCGGGGATACTTGGAGAATCAGAAAGGCTTTTCGTGACAACTCAAGACTTTAATTGTCACTGTTACTAATTTGAATTTTTTAAATCCAAAATGTCATTAGCAAGCAGAATGTAAACTCCACATTACCTCAATTAAATTTCCACTTATCTTAGAGGTAGTTGGCCTCATTAGGAACAATGATAAGTCGAACTGGAGAGAAGAGTTGGAAAATCTTGTGTTGGTGCAACAGTAGCAACCTGAGTCTCAACGTAGACAAGATGAAGGAGATGATTGTGGACTTCAGGAGGACCAGGAATGATCACCCTCCACTATACATCAACAATTCTGTAGTGGTGAATGGAGAACACCAAATTCCTTGCATTTCACTTAATTAGTGACCTATCGTGGACACACAACATCTCTTCACTTGTCAGGAAGCCACAACAGCGCTTGTGCTTCCTGAGAAGACTGAAGTGGGCAAAGCTACCGGACTCCATGATGTTAACCTTCTACAGATGCTCTATTCAACACGTTCTGACCAGCTGAATCACAGTTTGGTAAGGATGTGCAGAGAAATCAATCAGAGATTGACCATAAGAGTGGCAGAGAGGATCACTGGAGTCTTCTTCCCCCCACCCCCCCCCCCCCCCACCATCGACGTGATCAATCAGGATCGTTGTCTGAAGAGGGGATATAAAATTATTGAGGATCCCTTCCACAACATCTTTAAGCTGTTCCTGTCGGGAGAGAGTTACAGGAATATTAGAGCCAGCACCACCAGGCTTAGAAACATCTTCCTCCCACAGAGAGTTGAGAATGCTGAAAAATTGATGAACAGCTCATACCAACCCTCCAAGACTCTCATGTTCATGAAACAATATTTATTTATTTATCTAAATGGATACTTGTCCTGCACAGATATTGTTTGTCTGTAAGTGTGTTATGTCTGGTTGTGTGTCTACGTGTTTTACACTGAGGACCAGAGAACGTTGTTTTGCCTGGTTGTAATTGTGCAATTAGATGACAATAAACTTGACTTAATTTGACTTTTTCCTCATTATTTTTAATCCAGGCCTTTGGAATATTAGTCCAGTAATATAATCACCAAGTTAACATATCCTAATTTGGAGAACCTTGGGAAGGATCTGGTCGCTTAGCTGCTCCTTGCAGTCGGAGAGAAGGCACAATGGTGCAGTTAACAGAGCCAGAGCCTTAGCTCCAACTGTCCTGATGTTCAGGGCTGATCTCTGGTGTGAAGTTTGCATGTTCTCCCTGCAACCATATGGGTTTCTTCTGGGAGCTCCAGTTTCCTCCCATTATCCAAAGATGAGCAGGTTGGGAGGTCCATTGGCCATTGCAAATTACCTTTGGTGTGTGAATTAATGGTAGACTATAAGAGGGAGTTGATTGGAATGTGGGAAAAATAAAATGAGATTGGTGTAAATAGGTGCTTGACATTTGGCACAAACACATTTGATTTATTTGATCCAAAACCCATCTGTATTGATGGGAAGGAGGTGGGGAGAGTCAGAACTTTCAAAGTCCTGGATTCATATTTTAGAAGACCTTTTTTGCACGCATACGTCTCTGCTTTCCAAGGAGATGTTGCATGTCTTTGGATACTCTGCAGGTGCCCGTGGAAAGTGTACTGAGTGCTTGCATCTCAGCCTGGTTTGGCAATTCAAGGGCCTAGGATCGCAGAAGGCCACGAAGGTTGTAAACACAACAAGGCCTATCACAGAGTCTGGCCTCCCGCTCATTGCAGCATCTATATGAGGCATAAGTAAAACACGACTATCTGCAGACATCGTGGTTGAAGTAAAAACACAATGCTGGGGAAACTCAGCAGGTTGGTCAAACAGTGTACTTTATATAGCAAAGATGCCCCAGTTTCTGCTAACCCACTCTCCATCCCTCTCCCCTTGTCTTTTTTCCCTCAGCTCTCCACCCTCTTCCCTCTCTATTCACAGAACCATCCCTCCTCCACCTTCTTGCTGCAGTACCATCCCTCCCTTACCTACCTATTACCTATTGGGACCATGTTTCTTCTTCCATCCCTCCCCCCTACCATTTTGTTCCGATGCCTACCAACATTTTTCCATACTTTAACGAAGACCTCAAGCCCAAAACGTTGGTCATATACCTTTACCTTTGCTATTTACATTTAATTTTTGGGGGCGATGGTACAAAAGCGCAAGTGCTCCCCCCAAGCAACACTGCATAAAGTACAGCTGAGTTTCTCCATCATTGTGTTTTTACTATCTATATGAGGTGCTCCTCAAGAAGGCAACCAAGATGAAAAAGTTTCTTTCCAACAGCTATCAGCCCCTTGAACTTGTGTGGTTAAATGTAAAATTAATCTCATCAGATGAGAGCCCATATTCATAAAGGGGTACAAGTTTCCAGAAAATTGCAAGATTAATATCAAATGCATCGAGTGATTTTTGAGTCATCTCTTTAAACATTATTTTTTTACCATATTCCATTGTCAGCAGTAAAAGCCTTTTGAAAAATGGTGATTTAATCAAGCAAAAAATCTATCTGTGATCATTAATTTAGTTAGATTTTGTCTGAGTCGCAATGCAATGGCATGACATTGACTGAAAGGCCTCTGGATTTATGGATTATAAACTCACTTGTGCCTCAGTGCCCAACTCTCAGCTTGCTCTGATGAGTTAGTGAGTAAACGAAGTCATTCGTACACTCGTCCTCCACCAGGACAGAATGATAAATATCATTTGGCACAAACACATTTGATTTATTTGATCCAAAACCCATCTGTATTGATGGGAAGGAGGTGGGGAGAGTCAGAACTTTCAAAGTCCTGGATTCATATTTTAGAAGACCTTTTCTGCATATTACCATCCTAATTATGGTGTGGTTCAGACATGTTAGAGTTAAGGTTGAAGCATTTGCAATTTGAAATGCTGAGCTGGTGATCCATGTCAACTTTCTCCTGAGATTCCATTACAAAAGCCAGCATCTAGCCTATTCCATTCTCTGCCATGGGTAATTCATCCATGGCTGGGGGTTAAAGGAGCAGCCACTTAAAGTGAAAAACTCACATAAAATGCTTGAAACTCCAGTTGAAAGTTCTTGAAGTCTGTTCGCTGTGCGAGCCCCCTTTAAGGATGGCATATTATAACTTTCTACATCAGTAATGACTTGCAGCAGTAAAGGTTTATGGAATTAGTGTGAACATGGAGACATAAGTGAACAGTTGATTGGTAGGAAAGGGGTTGAGGAAGCGCTCTCTGATTCCCAAGATGGGAAAAATGGTGTTCCCTTGGAGTTCCAAATCAAGACTTTATTTTTCACCCAGAGGCACAGATGAAGCGAAGGAGTGTAACAAATCCAGCATTCATGTTGATAGGAAAGCATAAATTGTGAATGGAAGGTGATGGGAAAAGTGCAAAATTTTGTGCAGTGATTTTTAGAATCGCATTTCCAAGCAACCAGAGAACTTTAGATAAAATCAGAGAATCCTGGAAATGCCCAGCTGGTCAAACAGCATCTGTGATGTGAGGAAGAGTTGATGTTTTTCACCAGGTCTTGGAAAACTCGAGAATCTAATTGACTTGAAGAATTAGGATGGTGGCTGAATGTTTCCAGTATTTCCTGGGCCCACTTTGAATAAGACAGAGTAAGAATAAACAGCCGAAAAAAGGCCACTGACAAACTATGCAAAGTAATAACTAAAAGCTCAGTTGCTGTCCCAACAAAAAATTTGCTTCCTGAACCTTTTTTTTAGATATAACCTACTTCTGTGATTTCCTGTTATATTTTAAGTCTACTTCAAGCATACAAAACCATGAAGCACAACATGTTATTGAAAATTCACTTTCTACATTCACACTTGGATGTCTTCCCTGGTGATCTTTGTGTCGTCAGTGACAAACATTGTGAAAGGTTTCACCAGGACATTGCAACCATGGAAAAATGGTATCAGGGCAACTGGAATCCATCAATACCGGCCGACTATTGTTGGACACTGACATGAGAGGCATCAGATGCTGAGTACAAATGAAAATCAGCAGCAAAACACTTTAGGTCAGTTGAACTAATGCATAGTGACAGCGTCATGATGTGATAACTCATGCTAAATTCAATAAAAGTTAATTTAATGTTTCTCCAACTTCCTACGTGATGCAGCAAATCTGAATTTATCTTTGTGTTCAGCTTGAAGTTGTCCATCATAATCCACAATTTATTTTCAGGAAGCAAACATTTTGGGGGAAAAAATGTTTCCAGTGTAATTAAATGAGGAGAAGACTCCAGGAATATTACCATCCTAATTATGGGGTGGCTCAGACATGTTAGAGTTAAGGTTGAAGCATTTGCAATTTGAAATGCTGAGCTGGTGATCCATGTCAACTTCCTCCTGAGATTCCATTACAAAAGCCAGCATCTAGCCTATTCCATTCTCTGGTGATACACCACTAGCCTACTGCAGGGGGCAATCTCTATACCTGCAGACAGACCACCGGAGGACAGACTATTCCTGGCCGGCTGTCAATCAGCTGACCTAAATAGACCCCTAGGGGGCTAACTCCACCTGGCTGGCTGTCAATCACCTGACCGGGATATAGTCCTGAGCCAGCCTCTCCTGACCCAGTCACTCGGGAGCCACCATCACAGCCACTACTGTAGCAGAGACCTTTAGCCAAATAAAGCCTGCTGTACAGTCTTCAAGTTTGCGTCTGATCACAGCTGCTGCAGTGCATCACACATTCACTCCACATGATGTCAAGAGGTATCTTAGGGCAATGGATGCACCGAAGGCAACACATCCCTATTGTAGAACTGACGACCTGCACGCCCGAACAAGCAGCATCTCTACCCAAGCTGTTACAGCAGTTATAGCACCACCATCACTATGTGAAAAATTAGCCAACAAGCATATTTACTTACTCTGATCCTGCCAAATGTCCAGAATCTGCATGCATGGGGAGGATGGAAGTGGTGGTAGAGTGGCATTGCAAGTGACTTGTACATGAAGAGCAACTCTGAAGGGTTAATTGGTCAACAAATGGCTTCCCTCAGGTCAGAGCTGCAGAAGTGCTTGTCTAAAATCCATGCGGAGAAAGCCTTTTGATGTAACATCTTCCATACCACCTACAAATACACACTGGGACTCTGAGAGAAAGTGAATTAAATGGTAGCAATAATTCTCATTTTCATTAAGTCAATTAATTGTGCTTCTTTGTCAATCACTGCAGTAGCCCCTTTGTTTCCACTTGTTCTACAGCTGAAAGGGCCCATTAATCAACATTTTAAACCATTATTTTACTGTCAGTTAGGACATAACACTGCTGCAATGACACAATCTGGACAACTTCTCTCAACTGTAGCTCAGCAGTACCTTATGTTAAATCACATCAAGTCTTATGAGCCATTCAATCAGCATTATATCCCAGAGCATGGAAATATTTCACTGAAGCTGAATTTTTACCAAAAATATCAATAAATGGAACAAGCTATGAATTTGCCTGCAGGCCCAAGTATTCAGGTGTTTTTGTTGCTGGTATCAGAACTCACCTTCATGGCTGGATCCTCATTCACCAAAGATGCTGATCACCTCTCTTCCTTGCATCGATGGAGCCAGTCAAGAAACACTGGATTTTAAAAGATGCCCATGGCCTTCTCCTGTCTGACAATTTCTCAGTATTCAATAGCATACATGTCATGTTAGGCGACAAAATTTGTTCCTTAAACACTGTCAATCTTTTGATACTTAAAGTATATGACAAACTACTCGCTAGAGGCCTCAATGTTGAGTGAGGAAGGTAGTCTACTTGGTAGAAAGCCATACTGTCTCTGGAACTGTCAGCTCTTCCATTAATCAAGTATCTTGGTTGGTAATTTAAATTAACACATTTTGTCACACAACAGAGAGATAATGAGATATCGGCTCATACAATTTAGAAATTGGATCTTTAGCCCAAAGTCTATGCTGAACATCAAGCACTTATCTACACTCTTTTGAACTCCCTTGAGATTCTACTACATACCGTGCCCTCCACAATGTTTAGGACAGACATTTTTTTCCTTTATTTGCCCATGTGCAAATTTTAAATTTGTAATCAAACATTCGCATGTGATTCAAGTGTACATTCCAAATAGTATTCAAGGTTATGTGTATACATTTTAGTTTGATTGTGTAGAAATACAGCACTTTTTATACATAGTTTCCCTATTTCAGGACAGCATCATGTTTGGGACATTTGGCTTCATATGTGTTTGTGAGTATTTGGGTGTGTTTAATTGCTTCATTGGTGCAGATATAAGAGAGCGAGGCTGCTCACTTCTAAGTGTTTGCTCACCTTTGGAGTCTGTAGTTGCCATTTTTCAACATGGGGTTGTGCCAATGAAAGTTATGATGAGGCTGAAAAACAAGAATAAAACAGTAAACCTTAGGATGACCAAAATCAACAATTTGGAAGATCATTAAGAAGAAAAAGTAAAACAGTGAGCTGACTATTGTTGAACATTGTCATGAGAGGCATCAGATGCTGAATACAAATGAAAATCTGTGTCAAAGCAATTTTAGATCAGTTGAACTAACACTGTGTCAACATCATTATATGATTTAAAGATGCTAAATTCAAATTGTTGTTCAGTGTTTGTGGTCACATTGAGGTCCTGTCTGAAACATGAGGCAGGGCTAACTCAAGAAAAGTATATAATAAGTGGAAAGCTGTGGAGCAACTCAAAGCCAGGTTCAAAGTTTTGATCAACCAGAGAACGCTCATGCAGTGAAACATGAAATGTTAGGTAGACAAGGGATAATATAACGAAGGTGATTTTATTGTTGTGAACAGCAACATAAATGATTAGAAATGAAATGTCTTACTTAAAGGAAAGAATGCTTACAGTGTAGATCAGAAATAATTTTCCATAAACAGTGCACAATAAAGAAGATATCAAGAGTCCCCAGAGTGGATGATCCATGCAATATCTGAAAGAACAATGCGCCTTGTCAAAAGGTCACACAAACACCAACCAGTGACATTTCAACTTGATCCTAGACCAAGTTGTAATGTTCTCCTGAATATGCCTTCATTCTCAAAATAGTGCAGTTAAAACCAATGACCCACATGCTATTAATGTACAATAAGCCTACATTGAGGCTGGTGAGGAGATTCTTCTTGAAAGTGGTGAGCCAAAGAATCAAGTACACCAAGTGCCTCTCCAAATGCCTTTTAAATGTTGCAATTGTATGTTCCTCTCCCTCTCCTTTTGACAGCTTGATCCATCGAACCATCACCAAACCTGTCCCTCATATCTCAGCTCCACTGCTGTCCAACTGATCTCTCCCCCAAGGACTCTGGGAGAACAGCAGAATATTTAAGGCATGATAATGTGTTGGTAGCCTTGCCCCTTCAATCACTGCAGTGACAAAATGCTAACTTACCTGTTCATTCTGTAATTGTGAAGAGATTCATTTAATAAACATAGGATTAACGCAGAAATGGTGGAGCAACTCAGCACGCCTTGAAGCACCAATAGAAATTAAAAGTATATAACCGACGTTAATATCCTTTGAAATAAATTAATTCTTTTTGAAACATTTTTGGAGCCTGAAACCTTCCAGGCCTGGCTTATTGCCTGAAAATTAAAAGACTATGGGTTCAAGTCTCGCATGAAGAATAAAAATCCAAAGAATCAGGAGATGCTCTGTTTCAGAGCAAAGGAATCTGATTGCAGAGGGGAAGAGGCCGTCTTGTGTCTTCAGGCTTCTGTACCTCCTTCCTGATGGTAAGAGGCAATGGCCTGTGGGTCCTTGAGGATAGAGGCTGCTTTCTTAAGACACCACCTCTTGTAGATGTCTTCGATGGGTTGAAGACTGATGCCTGTGATGGAACTGGCTAAGTTCACAACTTTGTAGTCTCTCTGACCTGTGTATTGGCGCCTCCATGCCACATAATGATGCACCAGTCAGACTGTTCTCCACAGTACACCTGTATAAATTTGCATGAGCCTAATTTGGATTGTGGATGTAGAATCAGAATCAGATACTGAATTTATTGTCATGAACAAGTCACGAAGTTTGTTGTATTGCAGCCGCCTCCCAGTGCAAACATACAAACCACCTTACAACAATGAATAAAAATAGTGCACTAAAAGTCAAAGTAAGGCCGTGTTTGTCGTTCATTGTCATTCAGGAATCTGATGGCCGAGGGGAAGAAGCTGTCCTTGTGCCATTGAGTGCTCATCTTCAGGCTCTTGTACCTTTTTTTGATGGTAGTAGAGAGAAGAGAGCATGGCCTGGGTGGTGGGGATCAGGAGAGAAGCTGCTTTCTTAAGACACCACCTCTTGTAGTTATCCTTAATGGAGTGGTCCAGATCCGGTGGTGTCACAGGCCAAGTTAACAACCCTCTGCCCTGATCAGTGGCAACCCCACCCCCCATACCAGACAATGATGCAACCAGCCAGAATGCTCTCATTGGTACATCTGTAGAAATTTTCAAGAGTCTTTGGTGACTTTCCAAATCTCCTCAAACACCTCACAAAGTATAGCCACTGGTGAGCCTTCTTAACCATATAACCACTTACAGCACAGAACAGGCCAGTTCGGCCCTACTAGTCCATGCCGTAGCAAATCCCCACCCTCCTAGTCCCACTGACCAGCACCCGGTCCATACCCCTCTAGTCCCCTCCTATCCATGTAACGATCCAGTCTTTCCTTAAATGTAACCAATGATCCCGCCTCGACCACGTCTGCCGGAAGCTCATTCCACATCCCCACCACCCTCTGCGTAAAGAAATTTCCCTTCATGTTCCCCTTATAATTTTCCCCCTTCAATCTTAAACCATGTCCTCTAGTTTGAATCTACCCCTTTCTTAATTGAAAAAGCCTATCCACATTTACTCTGTCTGTCCCTTTTAAAATCTTAAACACCTCTATCAAGTCCCCTCTCAATCTTCTACGCTCCAGAGAAAAAAGCACAACCTTTCCCTTTAACTCAGACCCTGAAATCCTGTCAACATTCTCGTGAACCTTCTCTGCACTCTCTATTTTGTTTATATCTTTCCTATAATTTGGTGACCAAAACTGTACACAGTACTCCAAATTTCGCCTCACCAATGCCTTGTACAATTTCATCATAACCTCCCTACTCTTGAATTCAATACTCCGATTTATGAAGGCCAACATTCCAAATGCCTTCTTCACCACACCATCTACCTGAGTATCAGCCTTGAGGGTACTATTTACCATAACTCCTAAATCCCTTTGTTGCTCTGCATTCCTCAATTGTCTACCATTCAATGTATATGACCTATTTAAATTTGCCTTTCCAAAATGCAGCACCTCACATTTATCTGTATTAAATTCCATCAGCCATTTCTCAGCCCACACCTCCAGCCTTCCTAAATCACCTTTTAATCTATGGTAATCTACCTCACTGTCCACAACACCACCAATCTTTGTGTCATCCGCAAACTTGCTTATCCAATTCTCTACCCCTACATCCAGATCGTTAATATATATAACAAATAATAGTGGACCCAGGACCGAACCCTGAGGAACTCCACTAGTCACTGGCCTCCAATTGGACAAACAATTGTCTACCACTACTCTCTGACACCTTCCATCAACCACTGCAGAATCCATTTCACTACCTCCTTATTTATCCTTCTTCATGGTTGCATTGTCATGGAGGCTCCAGGACAGATCCTCGAAGATGTTGACACTCAGGAATTTGAAGTTCTTGACCTCCACTAATGAGACCTTGATGAGGGCAGGTTCATATTCTCCTGAATTCCTCTTGAAGTCCACTATCATCTCATTAGTTTTGCTGATGTTGAGTGCAAAGTTGTTGGTGTGACACCATTCAACGAGCTGATCTATCTGCCTTGTGTAGCTTCCTCATTGCCATTTGCGATTCTGCCGACAACTGTGGTGTCATTGGCAAATTTGTATATAGCATTGGAATTGAGCCTGTCCACACACTCATAGGTGTTTTGTGAGTAGAGCAGCAGGTTAAGCACACATCCTTGAGGTGTGCCTGTGTTGATAGCCAGTGAGAAGGAAATATTGTTCCAACTTGTATTGACTGTGGTCTTCTATTGACGAAGTCAGGGATCCAGTTGCAGAGGGGGGAGGGGCGCAGAGGCCCAGGTTTTGGAGTTTCTTGACCAGCACTAAGGCACTAATGAAGGCTGAGCTGTAGTCTATGAAGAGCAAGATGACAAGGATGTTTCCCAGATTTTTAAATTTATGGGGAATCATTGCAAAATGAGATGTAGATCATGAGAAAAAATAGGTGGAGGCTTCTGTCAAAGCTGAAGAATGTCTCATGGATGAAGTCTGCTACACTGCATCTGATCTAAAGTATGAAGATCTCCGACAATGGGTTTGCAGATACACCAATTAGTAGTGACATTAGGGTGTGGATGCCTATCTTAATGGGATTCTTCCTGATAGAATAAAGACAGCTAAGAAAGAGGAAACTCTTGCCCTTTCTGTCTGGACAACTTCTGATGCATGGTCTACAATTGCAGTGAGAAAGCTTAACAAATCACAATTTCCTGCAGGCCAATTAATTTCTGGACAGAAATTCAAAAATACTTTTGGCATTTTGAAAAGCAAAAACTCACACTTCCCTTCCTGCTTTGGAAGAAATTATCATTGAACTTGGGAGAGATAAAAATAATTCAAATACCTCTACAATCTACTGCCTCGTTCTCCCCATTTACATTGGCCAGGACGTTACAGAAACATCTTCAATATTCAAGATCCTTTTATTGTCATGAAATAAAACAGAAAATGTTATAATACACGAAATTTCCTTTAGACTACTGTAAGGCAGATGAAGATAAATCATCAGCCCCTTTCAGTCAGAGAAAGAGAAGCAAAAGAGAGTCCCCCCCAGAGTCACTAAGTGTCCATGGAGTTGCCTCCAGTGTTCCCGCAGCCACACAGCCTTCAGCCCAAAACATCAGCCACCTGAGCACAAATGTCTGACATGATCAGGAAGCCCTCAGCACCCTGGTTCCAACATCTGGTACCCCCTTCTGCCAGTCTTGAGCCAGACTCCAGTTGTCTGCAGCCTGGCCACAGATTCCCTGTTACAATGCAAAACAATGCATGAATCATTTTGTATCCATTGGATAGAATCATCAGAAAGAGAGTACTTCTAATTGTTTTAATCAAGAATATGGGCATCGGTCCCTGAATGGAGATAGGTTCTTTTATCAGATGACAGAAATAGAAAATAAAAGCAAAAGTGGGACAAAGCTTTCTGTGAGTGCTCATTCTTCCACTGCAAATATTGAAAGCCAGCAAGCTGTACTCCTCCGAGACCTGGCTGATATATGTCAATAACTCATCTCTAAAACCTTGATGATGAGCCAATTCAAGTCCTTCTTTCTAATACATTTGTACTCCCTTAAACAGGACTTGCTTGGCAGCAGCAACTCCCACACATACATGCAGAAGGGGCAGGCCGAAGAAATGAGATTATACTGCAGTTTTACAAGCCTCCAGACACGGTCCAACAGGCCACAGCACTTCAGTTAACTGCCACCCTCCTCTGTGTTCATAAACAACGAGAAGCCATAACAATTTTGCTCCATCAGCAGGTTTTAAGTTCATTCAGATGGTTGGGATGTCATTGTCTGTCCTTGTAGGTAAGAATGCACAACACATTCAACTCCAGCTAATCCTCTGACCACAGTCTTTCCAGAAGGCATCAACAAAGCTTGAAGCAGATTCAGATTTATTGTCATTACCTACAACCCTGGCAGTAAACAACTGACTACAATACTGTAAACAAGTCCCTGATTGAGTTAGTGGTTGAGGAGTCTGATGGTGGAGGGGGAGCAGCTGTTCCTGAACCTGGTGGTGTGAGTCTTGTGGCACCGACACCTCTTTCCTGATGGTAGCAGCGAGAATAGAGTGTGTGCTGGGTGGTGTGGATCTTCCATGATTGCAGTGGTCTCCGACACATTGTTGAGGCCACATAATTACAATGCAAATTGAAGTAATTTTGCATTGCTCGCAGGAATATATACTTGCAGAATCTCTCACTTGTGGAGGATCAAAAGGATATCAACCCCAGACAAATTAATTCCACACTGAACAAAGAGATGCCCAACTCAGAGAATTACAATCTCAATAGCTATTGTATATTTAGCACCTCCTTTTTAAAAATGTGGTCACTGTGTAACACAAGAAACATTAACCAAATTAATAGCCTGAAAATGCCTGAGATTGTCTGATCTCTAAAGCTAAGCAGGCTCAGATCTGATCAGTACTTGGAGGAGAGAACACCTAGGTCCTGTAGGTTTCTGTGAGGGGTGCTGAATAAAGTGGTGACTCTTTGATTTACAGTAGACAAAAGTTAAGGAATTTCATGTATGTAACATTCTAAATGTGGTATTACCTGACAATAATGCAACTTTCACCTTGGCACACCACAAAGAGATAGCAACCAGCTTCATCTTTAACAAAGGGTAGGGTCTTAGCTGGTCAGGAATGCTAAGCTAAGGGTAGAAATATGTCATTTTCCATATTTTCCAATTATTTTTCTAGAACATACAAAATAGGAGCAGAAGTTGGCCATCTGGCCTGTCAAGCCTGTTTCATCAGCTAATAAGATCAAGGCTCATCTCCACCTACCTGCCTTTTCCCCATATCAATTAATTCCCCAACTTTGTAAGAATCTATCCAACCTTGTCTTAAATACATTCAGTGAGTTGGCCTCCAGTGCTTCAATGGGCCGCGAATTCCAGAGATTCACCACTATCTGGGAAAAGTTCTTCCTCATCTCCATCCTAAATCTACCACCCTGGATCTTGAGACTATGTCTTCCCCACCAAAGGCAACAGCCTACCTACCTCTCTCTTATCTATGCCTTTCATAATTTTATGATCCCTTCTCATTCTTCTAAATTCAATCGAGTATAGTCCCAGACAACTCAATCTCTCTTCAGAAGCCAACCCAAAATTGCAGTAGAAGGAAATAAAGCACCTGCAGTAGCAGTTGCTTTAGATGCAGAGAAGGCCTTCAAACAGAGTAGAATGGAATTATTTGTTCAAAGTATTGCAAAAATTCAGTTTACCGGAGAAGTATATTAATTGGATTAAAGCATTATATAAGGGACTGTTAGCGAAAGTGACAGTAAATGGACATGTATCAAAGCAATTTAACTTAAGCCGGGCAACGCGGCAGGGATGCCCACTATCACCGTTATTGTTTGCGCTAGCTATAGAACCACTAGCAGAATTGATAAGAATAGATAATAATATAAAAGGAATAAAAATAAAAGACAGGGAATATAAAATCAGTCTATTTGCGGATGATGTGATAGTGTACTTAACAGAACCAGAACTATCAATAAAATAATTAAATAAGAAATTGAAGGAATATGGAGAAGTGTCGGGATACAAGATAAACGTAAATAAAAGTGAAGCAATGCCTATGAATAACGCGGATTTCTCAAAATTTAAGAAGGAATCCCCATTCAGATGGCAAATGCAGGCAATAAGATACCTAGGTGTACAAATAAACAAAAATCTAGGCCAATTATATAAACTCAATTACAATCCACTAATGAAAAAATTACAGGACGATTTAGAGCATTGGAAAGAGCTACCACTAACACTGATAGGAAGGATAAACTGTATTAAAATGAACATTTTTCCAAGGATACTATACTTATTTCAGGCATTGCCAATACAACTGACAGAAAAATTCTTCAAAGAGTTAAAGAAAATAATAAGGAAATTTTTATGGAGAGGGGGGAAACCGAGGATAGCACTAGATAAATTAACAGAATGGTATAAACAAGGAGGCTTACAATTGCCAAACTTCAAAAATTATTATAGAGCCGCACAATTAAGATACCTATCAGATTTTTATCAAACAAGGGAAAAACCAGACTGGACGAGATTAGAATTAGATAAAATAGGGGAAAAGATACCTGAACACATATTATATAAATGGGACGAAAAATTGGTACAACATAGAACTTCTCCAGTATTACATCATCTCCTCAATATTTGGAAGAAGATTCATGCAGAAAGAAATAAAACAAATTATCAATTACCAAAACTAATATTGACGCAAAATAAGCTACTCCCTTTTACAATAGACAACCTTTCCTTTAGAAAATGGGAAAACAAAAGGGATTAAAAGAATAGAAAATTGTTTTTCAGGAAGTAGATTCTT
Organism: Narcine bancroftii; assembly: GCF_036971445.1. Classification (NCBI taxonomy): domain Eukaryota; kingdom Metazoa; phylum Chordata; class Chondrichthyes; order Torpediniformes; family Narcinidae; genus Narcine; species Narcine bancroftii. The sequence goes on from NC_091474.1 coordinate 84,669,233, forward strand.
ATCCTTTGAACAAATGAGAGATAAGTACAATATAACTGGAGATACAGAGCTGGCATATTACCAACTGAGATCCTACTTGAAAGATAAATTAGGAAGCAATTTGAGTTTACCAGAGGGAAGTAACCTTGAATATGTGATTACAGATACAATGTTAATCAAAAGATTTATAACAAATATGTATATTAAACTGCAAGAAAAGGAGAATGAGGAAACAAATGGTAAAACTAAACAAAAATGGGAACAAGATTTAAATATAAAGATAAAAAAGGAAACATGGGAGAAATTATGTTCTGGAACGATGAGAAATACAATAAATACGAGGCTACGTATGATACAATATAATTGGTTACACAGACTATACATTACACCGCAAAAGTTAAATAAATGGGACCCAACAGTATCTGATAGATGTTTTCGATGTAAAAAAGAAAGGGGAACAACAATTCATGCAATCTGGACATGTGAGAGAGTAGAAAAATTTTGGGATGATCTCAATCAGATATTAATTAAAATAACAGAAAACAATATACCAAAGAATCCAGAGATCTTTCTCCTAAGTAACATAAAAAATAAAGAATTTGGAATTGACTTGGAGGATGCACAAAAAAGATTTGTTAAGATAGCCCTAGCCGTAGCAAAAAAATGTATTATGTCAACCTGGAAATTGGAAGATAATTTGAAAATACAACAATGGTATATAGAAATGAATAAATGTATTCCATTAGAAAAAATAACATATAGTTTAAGAAATAATATTGAAATATTCGAACAAGTATGGGAGCCTTACATTAAATACAATAGCGAAAACCTACCGGGAACAAACATTACCTAAGTTGATGGAAGGAGAAGAAAAGAAAAGAATGGACTCAGTAGAATTTCTGGTGTATTTTTGTTGAATGACAACATTGTCTGACTGGCTTAATGCAACCTAGATTGTATACCTAAAATGGATGAGTGGGGGGGGGGGGTGGGGGGGTGGCTTGGGAGGAGGGGGGGGGAGAAAAAGTCACTGTATATGTGTGAAAAAGAAAAAGTGTATATCATGGCTAACGTGATTTATGGTGTGAAAAATTAAAAATTAAATTTAAAAAAAAAAGAAGAAGCCAACCCAATCATCTCTGGAATCAACCTGGTGAACCTCTTCTGCACCTCCTCCAAGGCCAGTACATCCTTCGTCAAGTAAACACACCAGAACTACACACAATACTCATGATGTGGCGTCACCAGTACCTTGTACCATTGCAGCAGAACCTCTCTGTTCCTCAATTCTATCCCGCCAGCAATGAAGGCCAACATTCCATTTGCCTCTTGATAGCCTGATGTACCTGCAAACCAACCTTTTGTGATTCATGCACAAGCACTCCCAAGTCCATTTGCATGGCATGCCATTTAAATAATAATCTGATCTTCCATTTTTCCTTCCAAAGTAGATAACCTCACAATTACCAGCCTTGTACTCTATCTGCCAGTCTACGTATCCATATCATATCTGTATTTTGCAACATCAAGTCCTTGTCAGCTCTCAGAACAATCCCATTACCCCACTAATTTTTCACACATTTCCATCAACATTCTCTGGATGCTAACACTCTCCTACACACGGTGACCAATTCACGTACCAAACTCTGGGATGTGGGAAGAAACTAGAACAGCCAAGGGAAACCCACAAGGGCTCAGGAAGAAATTCAAAACACAGATACTGGAGGAACTCAGCGGGTTTCATAGCATCCACAGTAGGTAAAGATATATTACTGAAATATTCGAACAAGTATGGGAGCCTTACATTAAATACAATAGCGAAAACCTACCAGGAACAAACATTACCTAAGTTGATGGAAGGAGAAGAAAAGAAAAGAATGGACTCAGTAGAATTTCTGGTGTATTTTTGTTGAATGACAACATTGTCTGACTGGCTTAATGCAACCTAGATTGTATACCTAAAATGGATGAGAGGGGGGGTGGTGGGGGGGTGGCTTGGGAGGAGGGAGGTGGCTTGGGAGGAGAAGGTGCCTTTCCTCACCTTCTTCAAAGGGGTGCCACGGTTAGCGTAGCGGTTAGCGCAGCACTTATACAGCGCCAATGACCGAGGTTCACATCTGGCATTGACTGCAAGGAGTTTGTATGTGTCTGCATGGGTCTTCGCTGGGTGTTCCTTCAAAGCATACAGGGGGGTTGTAGGCTGTAATTGGGTGGCTCATGGGCCGAAAAGGCCTGGTACCGTGCTGTATATGTCTAAACTTAGAGTTCCAATTTAAAAAATATACAGTTAAAAATGCCATCTTCACACAGATAGCAGCAGGGATTGGGATTGAACCCAGGTCACTGGAACTGTACTTATTGCACCATTATTGGTTCTGATTCTCCTCAGATGATACTGGGACTGGATCACTCCTCTCATTTACATATTGAAGCCTTCCTCTGAAAAATGAATTCTTTATTCCAAATTAAGAGATTCTTACCCTTGACTAAAATGGCAACAGGCAGTTAACAACACTGTTGGACTGCATTGTCGATCACAAGAATCAATTACCCTTTATTACTCAGTGTTATGTTTACCAATGCACTTCATAAGAGAATAGTTTTGCTGTCATAAAATGGAGCCGGGGTTTCATTTGTAAGGGTCAGCTCAGATCACAATTCCTGCGAACGTCGTTGCTGAACCAGTAATCTAAATTCTTGGAATGAATGATGGAAGACTCAAATTCCTAACCCACTAGATGTCCAATTAATTTAAAAATCAGTTATATAAATCCACACAATATATAAAAGCATGGAAGATATGGCTGTTAATCCTTTGATTCGAAATTTCATGGATTTATCCACAGGTCCCAAGGGACTCAGATGTCCGTTCGTGGGAACACAAATCTGCCCACAGAAAGTGTGGACATATCCTCCCACTCTATCTTTCCTTCTTTCCTGCCTTTCATCTGTGCAACCACCAGGGTAGTTGAGTTTGTGTGAGCATGTCACCCTGACTTCACACCCAGAGAAGAGTGTATTGGATTATGACTGCACCACAGACCCTGACATTGGTGTCCGCCTACGTCTCATAATCTGCTGGAGATGTCACCCAAATGAAGAGAGTGTGAACTGAATCCAGCTCTGAATCTCACAATGGACATATCCTACAAATAAAGAAAAAGAAACCAAGGACAGTTGACAATTGTTGTGATTACGCTTTTCAAAAGATCTTGAACTCATTGCAAAGAAAATTAGCAGTACCATGAACTTTGTTACTGAACAGTCAGCTGACGTAAAGCTGCTTATAGAGAATCCTTTCTTTCATTAGGTTTCCTATGGGTTAAACTGTTAACTTCTATGAAGCTCAGAGGACAGATGAGAAAGATAGGCAAACACATCCAGTAACAATGAGCTGCACTTGCAATATTGTGGTGTCCTAGGAGACTATCTTGGCACTGGATGCTGGAGAGATTGACCTGTGTGCAATCTGTACCTTCCCCACTTCTCAATGAAAGCCAAGATCAATCAACTACTGCACAAGGTAGATCATTAAAACCAAACCTTGGAAAATACAAAGAACTCTGACGTGAAGGAATTTATTCAGTAGCAGCGAAAGAGCCAGAAAATCAGATGTGATTCAAACTCATCCTCAATTATCTACATTCAGTTTGAAGGACACCAATTACAGTAAAATTACCATATATTTCGGTTATCAGTCGAGTTGTGAAACCCAAAAACTCTCAAAAAATGGGGGTCGACATACGCTGGATATACTTTTGAGACCCTAAGTTCAGCTCAAAATCCAATCTGCACTGATCTGGTGGATAAGTTGACCCTTGAAAAACCAAAACAAAACCCGACTGACAGATTTTCATTGAGATCCTTGATTGAAAACAACAACACAATTAGCACCCTTCAAAATCGCTCTCACAATATCATCTGAAGCAAAGATGGGAGCAAGAACATCCATACTGTTTAAACAGTCATCATATGGGTTCCAGTCTGTATCTGATGAGGCGGATTCAACTTCGTCATCAGTGTCCCACAATAAATCATCTACTGTGTGATCAATTGAACTTTTTAAATGATTTTACCACAGACTCTCACTTGACCCATGCCTTGAGCATAAAGTTACACAGCACATCAAGTGATGCAGCATGCATTTCCCCAGCTTTTGTAAATTACTTTTCTGCACTCGACATCTATATATTCCATTCCTCACACACATGGTTTTTGAATAGCTTGTTCAAGCAGACAGTGAGAGGTTCCAATATAGACGTCAAACCACTCAGGATAAACTAGTGAAAACTTACATCTTTATGATCAAGATCTTTTGGTTGTGCAATGTTTGTTTTTTGGTGTAATACCAGATTTTTCTTGTTCATGAAACGATTGCACCAGCTGACTGTAGTCTCAAAATCATCACTGAGGTCTGGGTGCAACTTGCAAATGTTCTTATTTTATTTCTGGTGACTATGTAGCAATCTCGCTTCAGTTCACGTACCCATTCTGCAACATGATTTTCCAACTTTGGCCAATGAGTGATTTCTTTTCTCAAAGAACATTGCCTTTTTCGTATGTTTCTTAAAGTTTCTTCTTTCTTCCTCCAATTTCTAACTAACTTCTTATATACATCAAATTTTCTTGCAGCAGTGCAGTTGTTGGTTCTCTAGGCCATTTCTATCACTTTCAACTTAAAGGTCGCTTCACATTTTCGTCATGTGCTGCGTTGTGTCGATGGAACCTCCATAATAGCAATCATCTCCAGCCAATACCCAGCAGACCAATCAGCGCGATCTATGAAGGTCGATGTATATGCCGATCAAAGGGGCACTTCAGGCAGCCAGAAAATTGAGGTCGACTTATACACCAGATATACCATAAAACCCTTAAAATGAGTCTGAAAAAGGAGGGTCAACAAATACACCAGTTAACATATATGTCAGAATATACAGTAACATTATCCAACACTCAATCAATAGGCAAAAAAAATTTGAGGAAATAAATCAATACATTTTACAATAAATAAGAATAAATAAAGTTTTAAATAAAAGTTTAAAATTGTAAAATTAAATGTTCTTCAAAGCAAGATGGGAGCAAATATTCAGTCAGTGGAGCGCCCTGATCGTGCCTCACCCACAACAGCTGTTGGAATAAAGTTTCAATAAAGTTGTGTTTGAATAAAATAGCAGCACCCAGGATGAAGAGCCGGTTAATGCCAGGGATGACTCCCACTATCCCTGCCTGCTGAGAGACTTTGTTTTTATTAGTATATTATTAAATAAATTAGTAAGGCTTCATCTGTAAACTTGGGGGAGAGAGGTTTAATTATGATGGGAGTATAGTTAGCACAACACCATTGCAGCACCAGCAGCGAGGATTCGAATTTAAAGGAAGGTAGGGCAAGGGCCTGACCGGGTCACTTTCATGGAGATGAGTCAGGTTGCACCGAGGGTCTGACCATGACACCAGGTTTCACAATGTCAGCCAACTTCAGTTTGACGGAGTGAGGGGAGGGGGTGGGATGTGAAGATTCATATACTCCCCAACTCCCAGGCACTCTGCTGCCTCTCTGCTGCTCTCCCGTGGTCCCTATCCAATAGAGGAACAGAGAACAGAACCTCTCCCTGGGCTGCAGATCACATGTTGCAGATTCAAGACCACACCTAAAACAAGTCTGTGGAAAGCTTAGCCTTTGTATCATTGTCTCACCATTGCCGCAGCCCTTTACACTATGTTCAAGGACAAAAGAAAAAGGAGGCCATTCAGCCTTTCTGGAATGCTCTATCATTCAGTCATACAACTGACAACAAACACTTAAGTTATATCACCCTCTTTTACTCCAGACACCTTTATCCTTTGACTGAGTAAAAATCAGGTCAATTTTCTTGGGACCTTCACAAAACCTCCAGTAAATCTTTTGATTTACACTAATTTTCTTCAAAGGAAGCTTTCATTTTGCTCCTGTAGAAATCCTCTCAATAATGAGTTTGCTCTTCTCAGCTCAACCTTAATACTTCTATTTTAATATCTTAAAAATAAATCCAATTAATTAATTAATTAATTACTTGATTGATTGATTAATTAATTAAATATTCGGTGCGGACTAGAAGGGCCTAATGGCCTGTTTCCGTGCTGTAATTGTTATGTTATGTTATAGTGAAGTGATCACCATACATCTTTGTACTTAAGAGCATGTTATCTGTCCTCACAAGAGATAATCATTCAAATTGTGTGATAATTCAGAGCACTGTATGATGCAAGGCTGTCAACATTGCAAGAGCCTGCATAAAATTTGGATCAATAGAAGCATTTTAGAGTACAATATGCTCACATGACCCAAAAAGCTCGTTGCCTCCAAGTTCACTGGTTGCAAGCAATTCTTATACTGTGCACAAAATTTAACATTTATAAAGTTCTCCAGGCTTTGGTGCTAGTAAGGTAAATGGTTACTGCTCAGGAAGGTTCTTGTTGGTTTTCAGAGAGAGATTTGTTGCTCGTTGGACACCCATAACTGATTCCTTCTGAACAGGCACTTTAGTGTCTTGGCAAAGAAACTTGCCCCATCAGGGTTTTCCAGATGATAACTTCTTTCTTTCAGGTCACCAGAGTTCCGTTTTGTTTCCCTTATTTCAAGTGAAACATTATGCAGCCAGCCATCTCCTCTTGTATGGACCACAAGGGCTTTGACCAGGCTGATCTAAGAATTCACAACCCATCTTCAAAATGAGGTTTTTCCAAAAGCTTGCCAGCTTGTCCTGTTCTAGGCCCAGCTGCTGCTGCTGAACTGTAGAACTGAATTCTCTCTCTCAGAGAAAACAATATGACCCTCTTAGAACAGCCAACTGCACTCATACAGACTGCGGCTTTGGACCAAATCTTCTGAGTTCATTCATCTGTTGCTTTTCAAATCAATAATCCATTACTCCACAGTATGTCCAATTAACACCTACTTGTGAAGTCCTTACAGACATTCTTCAAAGTTTTTTCAAAGGCACCCAGAGCCTGAACTGTCTGGCTTGAGCAGAGCTCTGGCATTTTAAATGAGATCTGTTTTGAAGCATTTGCATGTGACCTACACTAAAACAAACTTGCCACAATTTATCTCCTTTAAAACATATCTACATAGAATATAAAATGTAACATAATCTGTCACAGAGGGCCTACTACACTGTTTCAGGTGACACTTCAAACAGATGTAATAGATTACCTGATCTGGCACTCTTCTGAAAGAGGCCATTTCGGGTCCAAAATACATTATTGATCACTCAAGCTGCTCCTGCAGAATATATTGTGTTACGAGCCCAAAGACCCCAAAACCCAGCAGCAAAAGGCACTCACCAAGACAAGTATTACTTAAACAAAAATTGTTTTTAATTATCTTTAAACATGAAAACAGATTCAAACTTTAACTTATCTCTATTAACTTAACTAAACCCAACTTAACCCCCTTCTAATTCTAAGCATATATGTATGTGATGTGTGTGTAAATGTAAGAAAAGTTCTTTGGTTGACAGTTTAATCTCACTTTTCATTCTTCCAAGTTCTCTGGTTGCAGGCAATTCTTATACTGTGCACAGAATTTAACATGTAGAAAGTTCACCAGGCTTTGGTGCTTGAAAGGTAAATGTTTACTGCTCAGGAAGATTCTCGTAGGGTTGCAGAGAGAGATTTGTTGTTCCAGGATTTCCACAACTGAGGTACCACCATTAGTCACCTCAATGTCTTGCTGATGAAACTTGTCCCATCAGGGTTCTCCAGATGATAACCTTTCTTTCAGGCTTTCACAGAGTTCCTTTCTGTTCCACTTATTCTAAGAGAATCATCAGACAGATAGCACTTCCAGCCATCTATCACTCTGGAGTTCTCTGTTTCAGTTCCAACAAGCTTCTTGGTTTGCACTGTTCAGCTGTCTCCCTCTCTCTCATCTCCCCAACTGCCAGAAAGCCTATATGTCTCTCTCTCTCACTTGCAAAACCCATGACCTTCTCCAGCAAACAATAGGAGTTAGTCTTCTTGGTTAGCTGTTATCTTTAGGTAAACAAAAACCCAGGAGTGACCTTTCTGTGCACTCTGTCAAAACTCTTTCAAAGAGCTTTTAACAGCCAGAGCATCTCCTGCTTGTTGCTTTAATGACATCGTTTCAATTAGCGCCTACTTGTGAAATGTGCACAGCATTCTCCATAGTTTCTATAATTTCACTGAATATGAATTCTTCAATATTTCAAATAAGATCTGTTTTAAAGTTTGTGTATGTATGTAATGTACTCTAATTTTACCAATTTATCTCCCAAATATTCCATAACAATTGCAACTTAAGGGACCTTGCTGTGTCAATATTGGTTGTGTCCATGCTACATTGCAACAGTGCTGACAACTCCAGAAAGTTCTTCATTTCATAAACTGGTTGATATGTGGTTAAAAATGTTACACAAATTTCAGCCTCTAAATCGTTGTCCACGAAAACCCCTGGTACCTAGCACCTATAGGGTTAGGTAGATGCCAGATAAGTGAATTTGCCAGTTGCTTGAGATTGTGTGCTGTGTGATTGACAGGTGCCAATTTTAAACTTTTGAATTTTTAACTAATTTATTTTCCTTAATTTTTTTTTTTGCCCATAGCTTAAAGTTGTTGGAATTCCGGATAACAGAGATCTTACTGTATTAATCCATCTGGTAAAATCAAGCAAGTTATTTCACCAACAATAAAGATTAGGGGCTCATACTGCTTAGAAGAAGCATCATTGACATTGCTCCAAGAAGGTACAAATCAAATTATACAGTACATTGTCTTCACCTCCTCAATAGGATCAGTTTGTCATGGGCTTGTATTGAAAATGCCTTCGTGCAGATTAATGACAGGAGAAGTTCATTGTAAAACACAAGCCCTTTGAACAAAGTAGACCAAAGGAATCAATGCTATCGGGACGTTCCCTTCAGGAGGAAATGGTATAAGGAATCTTCATGGTCTGGATCAATTTAAACAATAATTTATATCTCTTGCCAATTTTTATAGATGTACTATAGAAAACATCCTGTCCAGATGCATCACAGAGTCTTATGGGAACAGCTCTGCCCAAAACCCAGAGAAACGGCAGAGTGCTGTGAACACATCTCAGGCCACCAAGCAGACCAATCACTCCTCTATACCCACTTGGGAAAACTTCTTTCTTCTTCTTTGGCTTGGCTTCGCGGATGAAGATTTATGGAGGGGTATGTCCACATCTGCTGCAGGCTTGTTGGTGACTGACAAGTCCGATGCGGGACAGGCAGGCATGGTGGCAGCGGTTGCAAGGGAAAATTGGTTGGTTGGGGTTGGGTGTTGGGTTTTTCCTCCTTTGTCTTTTGTCAATGAGGTGGGCTCTGCTGTCTTCTTCAAAGGAGGTTACTGCCCGCTGAACTGTGAGGCGCCAAGATGCACGGTTGGAGGCAATATCAGCCCACTGGTGGTGGTCAATGAGGCAGACACCAAGAGATTTCTTTAAGCAGTCCTTGTACCTCTTCTTTGGTGCACCTCTGTCTCGGTGGCCAGTGGAAAGCTCGCCATAGAACACAATCTTGGGAAGGCGACGGTCCTCCATTCTGGAGTCGTGACCCACCCAGTGCAGTTGGATCTTCAGCAGCGAGGATTCGATGCTTGCGGACTCTGCCAGCTCAAGTACTTCGATGATGGTGATGAAGTCACTCCAATGAATGTTCAGGATGGAGCGGAGACAGCGCTGATGGAAGCGTTCTAGGAGGCATAGGTGATGCCGGTAGAGGACCCATGATTCGGAGCTGAACAGGAGCGTGGGTATGACAATGGCTCTGTACACGCTGATCTTTGTGTGTTTCTTCAGGTGGTTGTTTTTCCAGACTCTTTTGTGTAGTCTTCCAAAGGCGCTATTTGCCTTGGCGAGTCTGTTGTCTATCCCGTTGTCGATCCTTGCATCCGATGAAATGGTGCAGCCGAGGAAGGTAAACTGGTTGACCGTTTGAGTGCCCGATGGAGATGTGGGGGGGCTGGTAGTCATGATGGGGAGCTGGCTGATGGAGGACCTCAGTTTTCTTCAGGCTGACTTCCAGGCCAAACATTTTGGCAGTTTCTACAAAACAGGACGTCATCTGCTGGAGAGCTGGCTCTGAATGGGCAACTAAAGCGGCATCGTCTGCAAAGAGTAGTTCACGGACAAGTTGCTCTTGTGTCTTGGTGTGGGCTTGCAGGCGCCTCAGATTGAAGAGACTGCCATCCGTGCGGTACCGGATGTAAACAGCGTCTTCATTGTTGAGGTCTTTCATGGCTTGTTTCAGCATCATGCTGAAGAAGATAGTAAAGAGGGTTGGTGTGAGGACACAGCTTTGCTTCATGCCGTTGTCAATGGAGAAGGGTTCGGTGAGCTCATTGCTGTATCTGACCCGACCTTGGGGAAACTGCTAACATATTAAAGACCTATCCCACCCAGGTCATAAAATCTCTCTTCCCCACTTGGGCAGAAGGTCCATGTCCATAAAAACCATGGATCTCCAGATCTAAGGTTTGCTTCTTTCCAGCTGTTATCAAATTTTAACTTTATATTGAGATTCCATATTGCCTGATTGGCAAATTAATGGCAACCTGAACCAATTTTAAACTTCTGTATTTTTTATCTAATTATTTTCTGCAATTATTTTTGCCAATTGCTTGAGGCTGCCGGTTGCTTGAATTCCAAATAACATGGGTGTTACTGTACCCTGTACTATTTGACTTGTTGTTACATTACTCCCCACACTATTGATTGATTGATTTGTTTATTTGTTATTATTGCACTGCCTGCTGCAAGAATTGACATACTGAGATATCATGCAAAGCAAAGCTTTTTACTGTATATCAGAACACTAAACAATTTAATGCTTTCACATTCTTCAACAAACTGGAAGAGTTAAGCAGAGCACCAGAATTTCTCACAGATAAACACAATTTTTGAGACATAGGACACAGCGAGTTTGTCTCAGGAGAACGGAAGCATGCATCTGCCTCTTTCCAACCCTCGTGGATTCATGGAGGTAAACATATGCAAGCAGCCAATTCACTTCTGGCACTGGTGACCAAAGAATAATGTGTTCCAGTGATATATCCCATTATGCCATCACTGGAAGAAATGACAGTGAACCAACTGGTAAGCTCACATTCAAAATCTGACTTAAAATATGCATTTGCTTTCCCATCTGGTTTAGATATTGATCTGATTTGTAGAATTGTTTGGAGATCATACCGTTCCTGTCAGTTCCTAGCAGATTAATCATTCAGTCCCATTCTCCCTTGTTCTCTGCAGCCCTGCAAATTATATTCTTCTCAAGTTCCCATCTAATTTCCTCTTGATAGCCCTGATGGATTCTGTTTCTATAAGAATGAAAGAACATGAGATATAGGAGCAGGAATTGGCCATTTGGCCTGTTGAGCCTGCACCGCCAATCAATAATCTGCTGACCTGGCCGTGGAATCAGCTCCACCAACCCATCTGACACCATCTTTACAGGTGGAAAATTCCAGAACAGAACTTTGAGTTGAAAGTTTCTTTACAGTTCCCTTGTAACTTTTATCCTATTGTTACAATCTTGATATTTCAACCTTCGACTGGGTGAAACAACTTCCTTCTAGTTTGCCTCAGTCAAGGTCATCACTTGGGTTACTCTTTAAAATACTGATAGTAAATTGTATACATATGTGTGTAAAGGAAATAAGGACTTTGATGAAGCATCTTATCTGAAAGACTGCAAAGGTGTTTATACACAAGTATCCACAGTTAGAACTTAAGCTCAGATTTCAGATTTATTGATTTATTGTCAGAGTACATACATGACATCACATTCAACCATGGTCCTGCTGGCCAGGCAGAATTACCACTTATTGGTAGTGTAAAAGAAACTGTACACAGTGGAAACATGAAAACAAAAAACTACAAACAGACAATGACTATGCAAGAAAACTGACTGTGCAATACAAAGAGTAAAATAGAAAATCAATAAAGTGCACAAAATGAGTCTCTGATTGAGTTTGTTGTTGATGGTGGAGGGTTAGGAGCTTTCCTCAACTGCTGGTGAGAGTCGGGAGGAGTCACGTGATGGAGTAGTGGCCAGTAGAGTAAAACAAGCCCTCTCCAGAAAAGAAGAAAAGAAGTCAAGAAAAGACAAAGTTTAATAAATATAAAATATAAGGAATAAAAGATAAAGTTGCAGAGAAGAGAAAGAAGATGGTACGTAAGAAGGAAAACGTAAAAACAACAAGAAAAGACACCAGAAAAGAAAGGAGAAGGCCTTACCTGCATGAAGGAACAGGGAGTCGTGGTGGCAAAGAGCACCCAATCTCCAAGGTTGGGGTCGGCCCTGCGGAGAGTGACCCCCCCCCCCCCAACTGGTGTACTGCAAAAATGGCTCTCTGAGCCAAACAAAAGTGCCCAACTGCGCAATCTAAGGTCAAAGAAAACACGGACAGGAGGGGGGCTCAGCTGAGGAGCAGACAACCACGGCGCAACCAGCTGAGGGATGCCCGACACTTGGGGTCTCAGTTGGAAGATGAGAAAAGCGGCAGGAGAGGGAGTGAAGTACCAGGTGAGAACGAAAGTCGACGGGGTGAACGGCAAGAGGAGCAGCAGCAGGAGGCTTGACAGATGAGCAGCTCAAAAGGAGAGGACCAACAGCAAGAGGCCAAGCAAGAAGAGGCCCAACAAAGTAAGACAAGCAACTCATCAGAAAAATCAGAAAATACACAGATACAAAGAAGAGAAGAAGACACAAACACAGGTACAGACACAGAAGAGGAAGAAGAACACCAAGATTTTCACATAGAAGGTAAAACAGATGGACAGAATATAGATAATGCTTTTTTTCAAGAACAAATGAGAGCATTAAAAAAATGGTTGTCATTAGAATTTAGTGCAATTAAAAGAAAAATGAAAAGAACAGAAGATAAAATGCAAAGATTAGAACTAGTCATGACAGAAAAGAGTAGAAAATGTGGAAGACCAAGAAATGGCTGTAGGAATGAAAGTAAACGACTTAAGAGGAAACTTGGAAGAAAGTGACAAAAAAATTAATGAGACACAAGAGTTGTTAGCTCAGAAAATTGATATGTTGGAAAATTACAGTAGGCGAAACAATATAAAAATAGTGGGCCTGAAGGAAGAAGGCACAGATATGAAGGAGTTTATAAAAGAATGGATCCTGAAAGTCCTGGGAATGACAGAAATGCAGGAAGAAATGGAAATAGAAAGGGCACACAGAACAATAGCTCCGAAACCACAGATACATCAAAAACCAAGATCCATTTTGGTAAAATTTTTTGAGATATACAACAAGAGAAAATATACTGGAGCGGGCAAGGAATAAAATTAGAGAAGACAATAAACCATTGGAATACAAGGGTCAAAAAATATTTTTTTTATTCAGACATAAGTTTTGAATGCTTAAAGAAGAGGAAGGAGTTTAATACAGCAAAATTGATCCTATGAAAAAAAAGTTATAAATTCATGTTAAGACATCCAGCTGTGCTAAAAATATTTATTCCCGGGGAGCAAAACAGACTGTTCTTGGATCCGGAGGAAGCACAAGAATTCGCAGAACACTTGCAGGACAAAAGGAGAGATGAAGAGATGTAAAAAAGAATGAAGAATAGCGATAAAGTATCTATAAAGATGTAAAAACAATGTATTTGTAAAGAAAAGGGAAAGAAAAGAGAAGGAAGGAAGGGGAAAAAAAGGGAAAACTTTGTTATATGTGTAAAAAAAATGTTTTCTGGGGGGGTTGCAGGGGGAAGAGAATAACCATCACTGCGAAATCAGTTGATCCCTGTGAGCAGGATCGCAATCCAAATGGAAAGGGGAGTGTGGTTGCCCGGCAAGGGATAAGGGGCAACTCAGAGAGGGGGTATTTGGGGTTAAGGTAATATTGGATGTGGGAATTGTTTGAATATTTTATGTTTTAAATGTGTTGTCATACATTGAGTTTAAAAAGGGAAAACTGAGAGATGTAAATGGGGAAAAGGAGGATGGTGGTGGTGAAGAAGCAGAAATGAGGTGTAAACAGGATATGAGATGGCCACGTTGACTATTTGACTATAAACCTTAATTTAATACATAACCAAAATTAAAAGGAAGAGGCTACTAAATTTACTGAAAAAAGAAAAAGTAGATATAGCATTTGTGCAGGAAATGCATCTAACTGAAGTGGAACGTAACAAATTAAAGAGAGATTGGGTAGGACACATAGCGGCAGCATCATATAATTCAAAAGATAGAGGTGTAGCCATATTAATTAATAAAAATGTACCAATCAAAATAGTGGAGGAAATAATAGATCTAGCTAGGAGGTATGTAATGATAAAGTGTCAGAAATATTCAAAATTTTGGAATTTGCTCAATATATATGTACCTAATGAGGAGGATCAAAAGTTTATGCAAGATATATTTTTGAAGATTTAAATACACAAGGAAATATATTAATAGGAGGGGATTTTAACCTTAATTTGGATCCAATGTTGGATAAAACTGGACAAAAGAAAAGCAAAAAGAATAAAGTAGCCAAATTTATGGTTAAATCAATGCAGGAAATGAAACTTATGAATATATGGAGGAGGCATTCTCCCTTGAATATGGACCCAAGAGAGAAGGAATATTCATATTATTTGAGTAGGCATAAAACATACTCAAGGATTGATATGTTTTTGTTTTCGGCCCATATTCAAGGGAGAGTTAGGAAAACTGGGTACAAAGCTAGACTACTATCAGATCATTCACCCTTGTTATTAGCAATAGAACTGGAGGACATCCCACCAAGAACATATAGATGGAGGTTAAACTCCATGCTACTTAAAAGACAGGAATTTAGAGAGTTTATTGAACACCAAATTAAAACATATTTTGAAATAAATATGGAATCAGTGAAAGACAAATTTATATTATGGGATGCAATGAAAGCCTTCATTAGAGGGCAGATAATAAGTTATGTAACTAAGATGAAAAAGGACTACAATTGGGAAATAGAGTAGTTGGAAAGGGAGATAGTAAGTACAGAAAAGGATTGAGTAAAAAGGGATGATATAGTGAAAAGGAGAGAATTGGCGGACAAAAAAATAAAATACGAAACATTACAAACGTATAAGGTGGAGAAGAAAATAATGAAAATAAAGCAAAAGTATTACGAACTGGGAGAAAAAACACATAAAATATTAGCCTGGCAATTTAAAACAGAACAAGCTAAAAGAACTGTATTGGCATCAAGGAAAAAGGACAAACAAATTACATATAACCCAATAGAGGTTAATGAGAACTTTAAGGAATTTTATGAACAATTATACCAAACAGAATGAGTTTGATAAAATAGCAGAGTTTTTAGCTAAAATTGAACTGCCGAAATTGCAAGAAGAGGAACAAAACAAACTGATAAAACCATTTGAAATAGAGGAGGTACAGGATATATTAAAAAAGCTGCCAAACAATAAAACGCCTGGAGAGGATGGATTCCCAATAGAATTCTATAAAACATTTGAAGAGTTATAAATTTCTCCTCTCCTTGAAGTAATGAGCCAGATAGAAGAAACACAAAACTTGCCAGATTCATATAAGACAGCAATAATTACAGTAATACCAAAGATGGGGAAGGATCCATTAACACCAGCATCATATAGACCAATATCTCTACTGAATTCAGATTATAAGATAATAGCCAAATTATTATCATACAGATTGGCCAATTGTGTACCAAAAATAGTAAAACAAGATCAAACTGGATTTATTAAAAGACGAACAGCAGATAATGTCTGTAAACGTATTAATCTAATTCATGCAGTTTAAGGAAATAAGAAGTCAACAATGGCTGTTGCTTAAGACGCAGAAAAAGCCTCTGTCAGAGTAGAATGGAATTATTTATCAAAAGTATGACAGAGGTTCAATCTACCAGAAAAATATATTAATTGGAATAAAGCATTATATAATGGACCATTGGCAAAGGTAACAGTAAATGGAGTAGGTCAACTAGACAGGGATGTCCATTATCCCCCTCATTGTTCACCTTAGCAATAGAACCATTAGCAGAACTGATAAGAACAGAAAATAAAATAAAAGGGATAAAAATAAAGGAGTATAAAATCAGCTTATTTGCAGATGACATCATAATATTCTTAACAGAACCAGAAATATCAATAAAAGAATTACATAAGAAATTGAAGGAGTATGAAGAAATATTGGGGTACAAGATCAACGCAAATAAAAGTGAAGTGATCCCAATGAGTAACGCGGATTATACAAAATATAAAAAGAATCACCATTTGAATGGCAAACACAAGCAATCTGATACCTAGCTATTAGGTTAGATAATAACTTAAGCCACCTGTACAAACTAAATTATCAGCCACTAATAAAGAAATTACAGGAGGACTTAGAACATTGGAAATAATTACCGCTAACGTTGATAGGGAGGGTAAATTGCATTAAAATGAATGTCTTCCCAAGGATACAATACTTATTTCAATCATTGCCAATTCCCTTAACAGAGAAATTCTTGCTACAGCTAAGGCTATCATAATAAATCTTTTTTGTGCTTCATCCAAATTGAGGCCTAGTTCTTTACTTCTTATATTACTTAGAAGAAAGATTTCTGGATTTTTTGGTATTTTGCTTTTTGTGATTTTATTTAATACCTGATTTAGATCTTCCCAAAGCATTTTCACTTTCTCACATGCCCAAATTGCATGTACAGTTGTTCCCATTTCCTAATACAGCGAAAACATCTATCTGATACTGTTGGATCCCATTTATTTAACTTTTGGGGCGTGATATATAACCTGTGTAACCAATTATATTGTATCATGCATAATCTCATATTTATTGTATTTCTCATCGTTCCGGAGCATAGCTTTTCCCGTATTTCATTTTTTATCTTTATGTTTAGATCTTGTTCCTACTTTTGTTTGGGTTCATCATTTTCTTTCTCTTGCAGCTTGATGTACATGTTTGTTATAAATCTTTTAATTATTATAGTGTCTGTAATCACATATTCAAAGTTGCTTCCTTTTGATAATCTCAGTCTGCTTCCCAATTTTTCCTTTAAGTTGGTTTTCAGTTGGTGGTATGCAAACAAAAAAAATGTATAATGTCAATCTGGAAATCAGAAGAGAGCCTGAGAGTACAGCAATGGTACATAGAAATGAATAAATGTATTCCATTGGAAAAAAAAACATATAATTTAAGAAATAACATCACAGTATTTGAAATTTGTGAACGGTACATGGAACACAACAGAGAGGGCCTACCATGGACGTCCATCCCCTAAAATGACAGAATGAGAAGAAGACGAAATTAACTGACCCAGTGTGTAAAAGTAGATGACACAATTTTCTTATTTTTTTTCATTGTGTGATGACATTGTTTAATGGGTTTAATGTATTGTATATGTTGGGTGGGGAGGGGGGTGGGAAGGAGAGAGGGAAGGGAGGGGGAAAAGGGGAGAATATAACATGAATTGCAATTCACCAGCTACTTTTAATAGCAAGATTAGAAATCAGGAATATGGATAATGCATCCAGCTTGTTAATTTTAGTTGGCTTGTTGTAGGATTGCACTATAAGTTATACAATCAATTCTGTGTATATTCAAGATGGAAATGTTTGTGAGTATTTTGGTTAATATGGTTAATAGTGTGAAAAATATAATTTAAAAAAAACAAATTCTTTAATGAACTAAAGAGAATAATAAGGAAATTCTTGTGGAAAAGGGGGAAACCGAGGATAGCGTTACATAAATTAATAGAGAGGTACAACCAAGGTGGTTTGCAGTTACCAAACTTTAAAAATTATGATAGAGCAGCACAATTAAGGTATCTTTTTAAAACTTTATTTATTCATTCAAAAAAACAAATAAAACATAACATATAGAACAATTAACCAAAAACATGAACATTATTTTTTATATATAAAAAAGAAAAAAAAAGAAAACAACCGCCCCCCCTTCAGCCAACTCTCCTAAGGAGAGCCATAAAGAAAGAAAAAAAGAAAAAATATTAAAGAAAAATTAAACATACATATTAAGATCTAATCAATATAAATTGAAATGTAAATATTGTGAATATAACAACCACTTATTAATAAAAAAACTATAATTATCACACAAAACATATGTAATTTTTTCCATTATTAAACAATATTTCATCTCATTATGCCATCTATTAATATCAATCATATTTGTATCTTTCCACGTATTAGCAATACATTTTTTCGCTACAGATAAAGCTAAATATACAAAAGCAAGTTGAAACTTATCTAATCCCAAACCTTTCAGAGGTTGCAAACTACCCAATAAAAATACTGTCGGATCTAAAAGTATTTTAATCTTATACAGGTATTCTAAAAACAATTAAATTTTCTTCCAAAAAGATTGTATATGTATACATGACCAAACAGCATAAAAAATGTTCCAACAGAATTACCACATCTAAAACACAAATCTGATTCATGAAAACCATACTTTTTTAATTTTTCAGGTGTTAAGTATAATTGATGTAAAAAATTATAGTTAATCATTACATAACATGCATTTATCAATCTAGTTACAATATCATAACAGATATCTAACCAATCATCCTCGGAAAAAATAAAACCAGTATCCGCTTCCCATTTACTTTTAGATCTATCCCAACACATTTTATCCATACCATCCTGTAATATTTGATACATAGATGAAATATAACCCTTCTATGGTACCTTCATAAGAAAAATCTCAAATTTAGTCATTTCAGGTAAAATCATATTTCTACCAAACGTACATTTTACCAAAGATCAAATTTGATAATAGAGAAACAAAGAATTCTTATCAATACCAAAACTGTCCCTCATCTGATTAAAAGATAAAAATTTACCCTCTTTAAAACAATCTCCCAAATTTTTCACACCTTTAAATCTCCAATGCAATAAACTTCGATTATTTATTGAAAAAGAAATAAGTTGATTATTATACAACAGAGTCAAAGCCGATAATTCACCCCTAGAGCCTATCATTTTATTTTTCTTTATCCATAACTTCATTAGATGTTTTAATATAGGCACATTATATTGCTGTAACAAATTTATATTCCATCTAAACAAAAATTGATGTATTTCAAATTCAGAAATATTTGCCATCTCAATTTTGGCCCAACTAGGAGGCCGTTCCAAATCCATCAATGAACTAATAAATTTAAGTTGGCTGCTTCATAATAATTTTGAAAATGTGGTAAACGTAATCCCCGTAACACATATTTCCAAGTTAATTTATTTAAAGCTACTCTCAAAAATTTACCTCTCCATAAAAACTCCCTAACCATTTTATTCAAATCTCAAAAAAAATTTTATCAAGTAAATACAGAATAAATTGAAACAAATATTGCATACGCGGAAAAATATTCATCTTAATTGTATTTTTATCCTACCCAATAAATTAATAGGTAAATCTTTCCATTTAATCAAGTTTTAATTAAATCAGTTTTAATTTTTTTATTAATGGAATATAATTTAATTTATATAAAGATTGATAATTATCATTCAAAATTATATCCAAATATTTAATTCGATCAGTCCATTTCAAATTAATAATATAAACTGAATAATCTCCTTCACTTACTGGTAATATTTCACTTTTTTCCCAATTAACTTTATATCCAGAAAGACATCCATATTGTGTTAAACACTCCTTCAAGTGCAAAAGTGACTAAGCTGGGTTTGTTAAATACACCAATACATCATCAGCAAATAAATTAATTTTATACTCCTCATCTAAAACTTTCATACCTTGTATCTGTGTATTTTGTCTTATCAGCTGTGCTAAAGGTTCAATCACTAACGCAAACAAAGCTGGTGGCAAAGGACAACCTTGACGAGTTGATCGGGTCAATTTAAAAGGTTCCAAAATGAAGCCATTTGTCAATACTCTAGCTACCGGTTTACTATATAAAGCCTTAATCCAACCAATAAAAAAAGGACCAAACTTAAATTTCTCCAGAACTTTAAACAAAAAAATTCCACTCAACTCTATCAAATGCTTTTTCTGCATCTAAAGATATCACCATCGGGTGATCTGAAGATTGTCGAAATCTATTAATCAAATTAATCATACACAGAATATTATCTGAAACATATCTATTCTTTATAAAAACCTGTTTGATCCATATGAATCAATTTAGGTAAAAATTTAGTCAATCTATTCACTAATATTTTAGCTATTATTTTACACGCTGCTGAAGATCCAGCTGCGCTGGATGGGTCACGTCTCCAGAATGGAGGACCATCGCCTTCCCAAGATCGTGTTATATGGCGAGCTCTTCACTGGCCACCGTGACAGAGGTGCACCAAAGAAAAGGTACAAGGACTGCCTAAAGAAATCTCTTGGTGCCTGCCACATTGACCACCGCCAGTGGGCTGATAACGCCTCAAACCGTGCATCTTGGCGCCTCACAGTTTGGCGGGCAGCAACCTCCTTTGAAGAAGACCGCAGAGCCCACCTCACTGACAAAAGACAAAGGAGGAAAAACCCAAAACCCAACCCCAACCAACCAATTTTCCCCTGCAGCCGCTGCAACCGTGTCTGCCTGTCCCGCATCGGACTTGTCAGCCACAAACGAGCCTGCAGCTGACGAGGACTTTTACCCCCTCCATAAATCTTCGTCCACGAAGCCAAGCCAAAGAAATTTAACAATGAAATTGGTCTATATGAAGATACTTTCAAGAGATCTTTTTTTGGAATTACTGTAATTAAAGCACTAGAACAAGACTCAAGGAATTCATAATGTTCTCCAACTTGACGTAATACATCCCCAAACACTGTAGATAAATCATCATTAAAAAATTTATAAAATTCAACCGAAAATCCATCATCACCAGGCGATTTACCGTTCGGCATTTCCATCATAGCCATTTTAATTTCTGAATCAGTTCTTCTAACTCCTGTATATCTGCATCCTCTAATATCAGTAATTTCAACTGTGATTTAAAAAAATCAATCGATCCAGTTTCTTGTTTTTCTTCAGATGTATATAACTTTTTATAAAATGAACAAAATTCATCATTAATCTCACAAGGTTTATAAATAATAAGAGAATTCCGTATAACAGCATTAATAGTCCTCAAAATCTGTTATTTCTTTAATTGCCACACCAATACCTTATGTGCTTTCTCTCCCCATCCATAATACCATTGTTTAGTCCTATTAATCACACATTCAAATTGATAAGATTGCAAAGTATTATATTCCAATTTCAACCTAGATAATTCTATTTTCTGATCTTCTGTAGCATCTTTCTGGAATTCCTTTTCTAACTCATCAATCTGTTTCTCTAATTCAAGACTCTGATTTAATTTTTTTAATTTTAGAAGTATAACTAATTATTTATCCTCTCAAATAAACTTTCATAGCATCCTATAATACAAACTTACTTTGAACAGAATTAGAATTTTCTTTCAAAAAAAATTAATTTGTTTTTTCAAAAAATCAATAAATTCCATATTTTTTAACAACATTGTATTAAACCTCCAACGATAGAAGTTGCATATGTAAAATATAACAAAGAATTATCTGAATTCACCCTACTTTTATATTCCGCTTGTTGTATTTTCCCTTGTAAATGTGCCAATACCAAAAAAAAGTCAATCCTTGAAAATGATTCATGTCCAGATGAGTAAAAGGAGAAATCTTTCTCTGTCGTATTAAGATGTCTCCAAATATCTACTAAATTAAGATCTTTCATCAATTCTTGAACCTGAACTGCCATCTTAGATTTCTTAACTTTCTTTGGAGATTTATCTAATAAAGGTTCCAAAACACAATTAAAATCACCACCAACTAAAATATTATCATTAGCCTGACCCAAATATAAAAATGCATCTGAAATAAATATTTCATCATCTACATTTGGGGCATAAATATTAAGTAAAGTCCAAAATTCACTAAAAATCTTACAATTCTATTTAAGAATACATCCTGCCTTTTCCTCCATTGATTGTAATTCAAAGGATAAATTTTTATGTATCAAGATTGCTACGCCTTTAGCCCTAGAATTAAATGAAGAAAAATATACATGCCCAACCCAGTCCCTCTTTAATTTCATACTTTCCTTCAAATTCAAATGTGTTTCTTGTAAAAAAGCAACATCAGTTTTCATTTTCTTAATATACGCCAAGACTCGCTTACGCTTGATCGGACTGTTTAAACCTCGAACATTAAAAGTAGCAAACCTCAACTTTGACATATCTACTATTATTACTAAATAGCAATAATATCTTAGTAAGAAAACTCAAATCAATGTATATAAGCCCTCCAGTAGGAGAAAAAAAAATCACAAATTAAAAGCTAACTAAAATTAAAATAGAAAGAAATTTAAAAAAGATTCCCCCCCCCAAAAAAAAGAAATAAAAAATAAGAATAAGAAAATTCTTCTATTCATCCAAGAGATTCCAAACTCGGAGGTCCCATTTCAAAAGAAGTTGGACTCTTTCCATTCCTGTTTTTCCCATTTCTGCCATTTCTTCCATTTCCAGAACAACCAGATTTTTCTTTAGGAGACAATGGTGGATTACGTCTTTGTCCTCTTATATCTGGCAATGAATCAGCAAAAATCATTGCTTCATGATCATTCTCAAAAAACCGAAATTGATGGTCTCCATAAAACACCTTCAACACTGCCGGGCAGCGAAAAGTAGACTTATAACCTTTACGCCACAAAACTTCTTTAACTGGATTAAATCAACATCGACGTTGAATGACCTCTTGACTCAAGTCAGGATTTTTAAAAAACTCTGTTATTCCGAATCAATAATAGAGTTTGTCGTTGTCTCTCATTTGGCACTGCTAGTCGAAGTATTGCTTCTCTGTCTAAATAATTCAAACATCGAATTATTACCGGTCTCGGTGATTGACCAGGTAAAGGTGTTCTTCTTAAAGCTCTATGAGCTCTTTCCAGTACCAAGCCTGCAGAAAAAAATTCTTGCCCTAATACGTGGGAAAAACGTGGTTAAAAAAACGAAGAGGATCTTGTCCTTCTATACCTTCTGGCAAACCAACAATTTCCGCATTATTCCTTCAACTTTGATTCTCCAAGTAGTCTATTTTCCTCTCTAACTCCTTCTCACATTCTCCCAATTCTATGACTGATTTTTCAACCTTCAACACTTTTTCTGTGTTAGAAACCACTTGTTGTTTACAGTCCAAAAAAGCAGTCTGAATTTTTAAAAATTCTTCATAAGATGCATCCACATGTGCTTTAACTGTATTCAATTCTGAACTTATACTAGCATTCATTTAAAGGTTGAATGACAGCATTTAACTGCATACACTGTAACTCAGAAAAGCTCAGCCCTGCTTTCTCTGACGTAGTGGCAGAACCAAGTAACTGCAGCTCCTGCTGCAACTCAACAAAAGGCATTTTAGAAGTTTTACTGCGGGTCTGGATTCCCAGTGACAGCACCCCGACTTCCTCAGGGGGTTGCCACTGGTCTCCCCCCGCAGCTCATTGTTTTTTCACAAAATCACGGAGGAAAGCAATATCTTCAGGTTGAAATGCTTCCTGATGCATTTCCAACAATGGAGTCGTCTTCCTGCGTGCTCCCTCCTTTCAGAATCGGGATCCACTTCTTGGGAACACGCACCTTCTTCCAGAGAATGGGTAATTCCAGCACCATCCTTCACTTGGTGAGTAGTAGACATTTTTTTCAGCTCCCACAGGCAGTCGTTGTGCTTTAGACACTGAAGAAATTAAACCTGAATCTGTATCATGTCGTCTAGGCCCCAAATCTTCAGCACTTCGAAAATGTAACTTCTTCTGCACTTGAGGTTTAATCTTTTTATCATTAATGGCCATAAAAGATCCTTAATACTTTAAACTAAAATTTAAAAAGTTTAAACTTGAAAACAAAGGGTTAAAAGACGGGTACTTAAAAATCTGGCCAGAGAGGTCGAGATTACACGTCTAGACTCTACGCCATCTTGCCACACGCCCCCCCGCCCCCCCACAATTAAGGTATTTATCAGATTTTTACCAGACAAGGGAAAAACCAGACTGGTCTAAGATAGAACTAGATAAAATAGGGGAGAAGGTACCGGAACATATACTTTATAAGTGGGATGAAAAGCTGGTGCAATATAAAAGCTCACCAGTATTGCATCATTTACTTAATATATGGAAGAAGATCCACTTAGAAAGGAAAAAAACGAATTATCAAATACCAAAATTGTTATTGACACAAAACCCATTAATCCCTTTTACAATAGATAACCTTTCCTTTAGAGAATGGGAGAGAAAAAGAATCAAAAGAATAGAAAATTGTTCTTTGGGAAATAATTTATTAACATTTGAACAGTTGAAGTACAAATATGGAATAACTCATGGTACAATGTTTGCATATCATCAACTGAAAGCTTATTTAAAGGATAAATTGGGAAACAGATTGAGATTACCAGAAGGAAGCAGCTTTGAATATGTGATTACAGACACAATGATAATTAAAAGATTTATAACGGACATGTACATTAAGCTGCAAGATAAGGAAAATGATGAAATAAGCTATAAACCTAAACAAAAGTGGGAAAAGGATTTAAACATAAAGATAAAAATTGAAACATGGGAAAAGTTATATTCTGGAACTATCTTTTTTTGGCTTGGCTTCGCAGACGAAGATTTATGGGGGGGGGGGGTAAATGTCCACGTCAGCTGCAGGCTCGTTTGTGGCTGACAAGTCCGATGCGGGACAGGCAGACATGGTTGCAACGGTTGCAGGGGAAAATTGGTTGGTTGGGGTTGGGTGTTGGGTTTTTCCTCCTTTGTCTTTTGTCAGTGAGGTGGGCTCTGCGGTCTTCTTCAAAGGAGGTTGCTGCCCGCCAAACTGTGAGGCGCCAAGATGCACGGTTTGAGGCGATATCAGCCCACTGGCGGTGGTCAATGTGGCCGGCACCAAGAAATTTCATTAGGCAGTCCTTGTACCTTTTCTTTGGTGCACCTCTGTCACGGTAGCCAGTGGAGAGCTCGCCATATAACATGATCTTGGGAAGGCAATGGTCCTCCATTCTGGAGACGTGACCCACCCAGCGCAGCTGGATCTTCAGCAGCGTGGACTCGATGCTGTCGGCCTCTGCCATCTCGAGTACTTCGATGTTAGGGATGAAGTCGCTCGAATGAATGTTGAGGATGGAGCGGAGACAACACTGGTGGAAGCGTTCTAGGAGCCGTAGGTGATGCCGGTAGAGGACCCATGATTCGGAGCCGAACAGGAGTGTGGGTATGACAACGGCTCTATATACGCTTATCTTTGTGAGGTTTTTCAGTTGGTTGTTTTTCCAGACTCTTTTGTGTAGTCTTCCAAAGGCGCTATTTGCCTTGGTGAGTCTGTTGTCTATCTCGTTGTCGATCCTTGCATCTGATGAAATGGTGCAGCCGAGATAGATAAATTGGTTGACCGTTTCGAGTTTTGTGTGCATGATGGAGATGTGGGGGGGATGGTAGTCATGGTGGGGAGCTGGTTAATGGAGGACCTCAGTTTTCTTCAAGCTGACTTCCAGGCCAAACATTTTGGCAGTTTCTACAAAACAGGACGTCATCCGCTGGAGAGCTGGCTCTGAATGGGCAACTAAAGCGGCATCGTCTGCAAAGAGTAGTTCACGGACAAGTGTCTCTTGTGTCTTTGTGTGAGGTTGCAGGCGCATCAGATTGAAGAGACTGCCATCCGTCCGGTACCGGATGTAGACAGCGTCTTCATTGTTGAGGTCTTTCATGGCTTGGTTCAGCATCATGCTGAAGAAGATTGAAAAGAGGGTTGGTGCGAGAACGCAGCCTTGCTTCACACCATTGTTAATGGAGAAGGGTTCAGAGAGCTCATTGCTGTATCTGACCCGGCCTTGTTGGTTTTGGTGCAGTAGGATAACCATGTTGAGGAACTTTGGGGGGCATCCGAGGCGCTCTAGTATTTGCCAAAGCCCTTTCCTACTCACGGTGTCGAAGGCTTTGGTGAGGTCAACAAAGGTGATGTAGAGTCCTTTGTTTTGTTCTCTGCACTTTTCTTGGAGCTGTCTGAGGGCAAAGACCATGTCAGTAGTTCCTCTGTTTGCGTGAAAGCTGCACTGTGATTCTGGGAGAACATTTTTGGTGACACTAGGTATTATTCCATTTAGGAGAATCCTAGTGAAGATTTTGCCTGCAATGGAGAGCAGCATGATTCCCCTGTAGTTTGAGCAGTCTGATTTCTCGCCTTTGTTTTTGTACAGGGTGATGATGATGGCATCACGAAGGTCCTGAGGCAGTTTTCCTTGGTCCCTACAAAGCTTGAAAAACTCATGCAGCTTGACATGCAGAATTTTGCCGCCAGCCTTCCAGACCTCTGGGGGGATTCCATCTATACCTGCCTCTTTGCCACTTTTCAGTTGTTCATTTGCCTTATATGTCTCATCCCGGGTGAGGACCTCATCCAGCTCTAGCCTTAGGGGCTGTTGAGGGAGCTGGAGCAGGGTGGAATCTTGGACTGAGCGGTTGGCATTGAAAAGAGATTGGAAGTGTTCTGACCATCGGTTTAGGATGGAGATCTTGTCGCTGAGGAGGACTTTGCCGTCTGAGCTGCGCAGCGGGTTTTGGACTTGGGGTGAGGGGCCGTACACAGCTTTTAGAGCCTCGTAAAAACCCTTGAAGTCGCCAATGTCCGCGCTGAGCTGGGTTTGGTTGGCGAGGCTAGTCCACCACTCATTTTGGATCTCCCGGATTTGCGCTGAAGATGGCTGCATGCGCGACGGAAGGCTTGTTTCTTCTCTGGACAGGACGGCTTTGTAAGGTGAGCCTGGTGGGCAGCTCGCTTCTTTGCCAGCAGCTCCTGGATTTCCTGGCTGTTATCGTCGAACCAGTCCTTGTTTTTCCTGGAGGAGAAGCCCAGTACCTCTTCAGTGGATTGCAGTATGGTAGTCTTCAGCTGATACCAGAGGGTTTCAGGGGACGAGTCCGTGAGGTGGGTTGCATCGTCGAGCTTTGCTTTGAGGGTTGCCTGGAAGTTTCCTCTCACTTCGTCTGACTGCAGGTTTCTAACATTGAACCTCTTTCTGGGGGCTTTACTGTTCCTGGGCTTTGGCTGGAAGTGAAGATTGAGCTTGCAGCGAACCAGCCGGTGGTCAGTGTGGCATTCCGCGCTGGGCATGACCCTGGTGTGGAGCACATCTCGTTTGTCTCTTTCTCGCACCAGGACGTAGTCCAGGAGGTGCCAGTGTTTGGATCGGGGATGCATCCAGGTAGTCTTCAGGCTGTCCCTTCGCTGAAAAAGGGTGTTTGTAATGACAAGCCGCTGTTCTGCACAGAGCTCCAACAAGAGGCGCCCGTTGTCGTTGCACTTGCCAACATCATGCTTGCCCAGGATTCCTGGCCAGGTTTCTGAGTCTTTGCCGACGCGAGCGTTGAAGTCGCCAAGGATGACAACCTTGTCGGCTGTAGGGGTGCGTTGAATGAGGTTGCGCATGTCAGTGTAGAACTTGTCCTTTTCTGCTGCTTCCGCCTGGAGGGTTGGAGCATAGACACTGATGAGGGTGATGCGACGCTTGTTTTGAAGGGGGAGTCGCATGGACATGATCCGGTCCGAGTGGCCTGTCGGGAGGTTTTCGAGTTTGGAGGCAATGGAGTTCTTGACCATGAAGCCTACACCAGATAGGCGTCGTTCATCCAAAGGCTTGCCAGACCAGTAGAGTGTGTAGCCCGCGTCGCGTTCTTGGAGACTGCCTACATCTGCCAGGCGGACTTCACTGAGAGCGGCTATGTCGATGTCAAGTCTGAGGAGTTCATGTGCAATGAGGGCAGACCGACGTTCAGGTTGGTGGCTGTCAGCCTTGTCTAGCATGGTTCTGATGTTCCAGCATGCTAGCTTGAGTTTGTGAGCATCTTTTGAGGGGGAGGACGTGGAGGGGGAGGACATGGAGGGGGAGGACGTGGAGGGGGAGGATGTGGACATGTCCTCGGGCCTGTGCAAAGGAGCTTTTAGGTGGAGTGCAGTGCGCGCAGTACTGGCCCCACCCTTTACACCCATGGTTTGTGTGCCATGGCCAAGCAAGCTGGGACGTGTCAGCGAGGACCTTGGGTTGTAGGTTTTATATCGGAGTGGCCTTCTCCTATGCAGGTTTCTTACCCGGGCTGGAGGGGTCTGCCTCCCATCCTAGGTCGGTCCATGCTGCCCGGACCGGGGCTGAGGCCGCCGCTGCTTTCCCTGTGCCCGGACCGGGGCCGCCGCCTCCAACTTTCTGCCCGGACCAGGGCCTCCGCCTGCCTCACTCGACCGAGGCCGGGGCCGCCGCCGCCCCTTTGCTCTTGCCCAGATCGGGGCCGCCGCCTCCAACTTTCTGCCCGGACCGGGGCCTCCGCCTGCCTCACTCGACCGAGGCCGGGGCCGCCGCCTCCCCTTTGCTCTTGCCCGGATCGGGGCCGCCGCCTCCAACTTTCTACCCGGACCGGGGCCTCCGTCTGCCTCCACCTGCACTAACTATAATGTTCTATGAACTATGAAGAATATAATGAACACAAGGTTATGCATGATACAGTATAATTGGTTACACAGGTTATATATCATGCCTCAAAAGTTAAAAGAATGGGATCTAACATTATCAGATAGATGTTTTCGCTGTAAGAAGGAAATGTGAACAACAGTACATGAAATTTGGGCAAGTCAGAAAGTGAAAATGTTTTAGGAAGATCTAAATCAGATATTAAATAAAATCACAAAAAATAACATACCAAAAAATCCAGAGATCTTTCTTCTAAAACCAGGGGTGTGAGATAACATTTCAGTTTTTTTGATAAATCCATACTCCTTCAATTTGGATAATATGTCAGATGATGAAGAGCTGAAGGAAGATCTTATTGAACTGCGCACAAATCGTGTTCTTGAAATGCAGTTTGAAAGCAAAACTTTGGAACAATATTGGTGTTCGGCAATGGACATGTTTCCAAGACTTTGTGAAAAAGCACTAACTGTGCTCATCCCATTCGCGACGACATACTTATGCGTGTCTGGATTTAGTGCCCTTTTGTCAATCAAGACAAAATCTAGAAATCGCTTGGGTGCACAGGCAGAAAAATGCAGATTGCTACCAGCAACAAAGTGCCACGTTTTGAAAAACTCTTAAGCAATAAACAGGAACAAAAGAGTCATTAAATTTAAATTGGCTTATGAACATTTGAACATTAGTTCTTTAATGTTTTTAAAGAAATTTCATGCATGGATGAAAATTTAATTTTTTTTTGTAGGGTTTATGCAACTTTTAATTGAAATATTTTTTCTTTTCCATATGTTTCATTTTTGTTTATTTATTATTAAAAATTGTTAATACAAATTTGTTTTGGTCACCTTCACCTTTATTCTTAAATAAATTATTATTTTATGGGGTGCGAGAACATATTAAAATTTTTTAGGGGTGCAGGACATAAAAAAGGTTGAGAACCACTGTTCTAAGTAATATATGGAATTAGGCCTCAAATTAGATAAAGCGCAAAAAAGATTTATTATGATGGCCTTAGCAGTAGCAAAAAAAATGTATAATGTCAACTTGGAAAATGGAAGAGAGCCTGACAATATAGCAATGATACATGGAAATGAATAAATGTATTCCATTGGAAAAAAAAACATATAATTTAAAAAATAAAGTCACATTATTTGAACAAATTCGGGAACTGTACATGGAACATAACAGAGAGGGCTTGCCTCGGACCTCCACCCCCTAAAATGATAAGAAGACAAAATGACTTGATCCATTGTGTAAACGTAGATGACACATTTTTCTTGTTTATTTTTCATTGTGTGATGACATTGTTTAATGGTTTTATTGTATTGTATATTTGAATATTTATTGGTTTTGGAGGGGGGTGGGAAGGGGGGAGGGAGGGTAAGGGGGAAAAAAAGGGAGAAAATGCCACTGTGTATATTTAATGAGAAACATTTGTGTATATTTTGGTTGATATTTTGGTTTGTATATATTTTTCACAGTGTGAAAAATAAAAAATTATTTAAAAAATCTTGCTGGTGAGAGTCTTAGGCACTTGTACCTCTTTCCTGATGGTAGCAGTGAAGACAGAGTGTGGGATGGGTGATGTGGATCCTTGATGATTGCTGCTCTCTTAGACTGCAGTGTTCCCTGTAGATGTACTCAATAGTGGGGAGGATTTTGCTGTATCCACTACCTTTTGGAGGGCTTCATGCTAAGGGGTATTGGTGTCCCCATACCAGACCATGATGCAGTGGTCTGCACACTTTCCACCACACCTCTGAAGAAATTTGCCAGTTTTTTCAACGGCGTACCAAACCTCCACAAACTCCTGAGGAAGTAGAGGCTCTGACGTGCTTTCTTCTTGATGCCATTGGTGTGATGGATCCAGGAAAATCTTCCAAGACAGTGACTCCCAAGAACTTAAATTTGCTCACCCTCTCCACCTCTGATCCCCCGATGATCACTGCATTTTATACCTTTGGTTTTCCTTTCCTGAAGTCAACAATCAGCTCCTTATTTTTCAATGAGGGGAGGTGGGAAAGTCACTGCTTGTTGAAAATGTTGTTCTCAACTATATTTCAAATCTACTTCTCAATAAATTTCTCTGGCCTTAACATTGTTTACATGTAACAAAGCTAACTTTTATTATTTGTGAGGCCTTAATGTTAGAGTGTCCAACTTGCTTGAAGTATTTATAGGGACTTTAGGAAAATTAAATACCTTTAAAAGTAATTTCCTTCTGAATGGTTTTGAAAACATGCAGTTTAAAGAGAATGATTAACATTTCTGTAATCTGAAATTCTCACAGGTTAATTCACAAATAATGAAACATTAACAGGGCATTAGTTTTGTTTGGAGACTGGTTTCTAGTAAATTTCAGAGGATGTTAAGGAATGCCTCACATCTTCAATTTTCAAATCTAAAACAAGAATCCCAGAGATTTTGTAGGCCATTCACAGAAGTACTGCAAAATACTCTGTTCACAATGCCAGGAAAGATGTCAAATCAAACTTTATCTGTGATAATATTCATTCCATTATCCTAAATGGAAATGATTTAAGGGTTGTCGTAACAAAGTTGTGCCATATGCTTACAGCAACAAGCATTTACATAATGCCCAGATGCTTCAGATAGAAATGCAGTGGGGAAATCTGAATAAAAATTCAAACCAAACAAAGCAATGACAGTAAAGTCTGTAAAACAGGCAGATAAGTGAGTATTCCAGTTGCTTAAGACTCACTGTCAATGCCTTCATTAAGAATAAACAATTTAAAAGACAAAAATACTGTACTGTACTTACACTAAACAAACTTCACTTGCTTGAATTTATAAACCTTAAAGAATTTTATTTTATTTTCAGACACATTCTTTGAAAACATTTAACCATCGCTGCATCTGCAGGTTCCTTCCCCTCCACAGAGCCGCCCGAAAGATGAGCAATAATATCATAGATAATAAGAGAGTCACCCCGTTGGAGAGCAGAATCAATTTCAGCTCTTCATCCTTGGAGATGCCATTTTATTCACATCGCTTTATTCAAACAGCTGCTACGACCAAAGCCTGACCAAGGAACTTCACTGGCTGAATATTTGCTCCCATCTTCACCGAAGGTTTATATGCTACTTCGAGAACATTTACTTTTACAATTTTAAACATGTATTTAAATTTTTATTTGTCTTTTTTTGTTTGTTTGTTTATTTTCTTCAATTTCTTTTTGCCAGTTGCTTGAATTCCAGAAACACTGTATTTGAGACAAAAGCTGGGTTAGAGAGGTAGGTTTTGTACATCTCTAAGAAGAAATTTAAAAAAATTAATGCAATGGAGAGAGAATTCCAGAGTCAAGAGTCCAGGCAAGCTTCCTCTGAAGGCAGTGACAGATGCACCAGTTGCCAAGTTTGTGGAAGGAGAGTTTCCAACATTGAACCTCTTTCTGGGGGCTTTATTGTTCCTGGGCTTTGGTTTGAAGTGAAGGTTGAGCTTGCAGCGAACCAGCCGGTGGTCAGTGTGGCATTCCGCGCTAGGCATGACCCTGGTGTGGAGCACATCTCGTTTGTCACTTTCTCGCACCAGGATGTAGTCCAGGAGGTGCCAGTGTTTGGATCGGGGATGCATCCAGGTGGTCTTAAGGCTGTCCCTCTGCTGAAAAAGGGTGTTTGTAATGACAAGCCGCTGTTCTGCGCAGAGCTCCAACAGGAGGCGCCCATTGTCGTTGCACTTGCCGACGCCATGCTTGCCCAGGATTCCTGGCCAGGTTTCTGAGTCTTTGCCGACACGAGCGTTGAAGTCACCCAGGATGACAACCTTGTCGGCTGTAGGGGTGCGTTGGATGAGGTTGCGCAGGTCGGTGTAGAACTTGTCCTTTTCTGCTGGTTCCACCTGGAGGGTTGGAGCATAGACACTGATGAGGGTGATGTGACGCTTGTTTTGAAGGGGGAGTCGCATGGACATGATTCGGTCCGAGAGGCCTGTCGGAAGGTTTTCGAGTTTGGAGGCAATGAAGCTCTTGACCATGAAGCCTACACCAGATAGGCGTCGTTCATCCGAAGGCTTGCCAGACCAGTAGAGTGTGTAGCCCGCGCCGCGTTCTTGGAGGCTGCCTACATCTGCCAGGCGGACTTCACTGAGAGCGGCTATGTCGATGTCAAGTCTGAGGAGTTCATGTGCAATGAGGGCAGACCGACGTTCAGGTCGGTGGCTGTCAGCCTTGTCTAGCATGGTTCTGATGTTCCAGCATGCTAGCTTGAGTTTGTGAGCATCTTTTGAGGGGGAGGACGTGGAAGGGGAGGACGTGGAGGGGGAGGACGTGGAGGGGGAGGACGTGGAGGGGGAGGACGTGGACCTGTCCTCGGGCCTGCGCAAAGGAGCTTTTAGGTGGAGTGCAGTGCGCGCAGTACTGGCCCCACCCTTTACACCCATGGTTCGTGTGCCGTGGCCAAGCAAGCTGGGACGTGGCAGCGAGGTCCTTGGGTCGTAGGTTTTATATCGGAGTGGCCTTCTCCTATGCAGGTTTCTTACCCGGGCTGGAGGGGCCTGCCTCCCCTCCTAGGTCGGTCCATACTGCCCGGACCGGGGCCGAGGCTGCCGCAGCTCACCCTGTGCCTGGACTGGGGCCGCCGCCTCCCACTCTCTGCCCGGATCGGGGCCTCCCCCTGCCCCACTCGACCAAGGCCGGGGCCGCCGTCTCCCCCTTGCTCCTGCCCGGATCGAGGCCGCCGCCGTCTACCCTTCGCCCGGACCGGGGCCGGGGCCGCTGCTGCTCTCCCTGTGCCTGGACTGGGGCCGCCGCCTCAATGTTGGAAAACCTGAGGTTCAATGTTGGAAACCTGCAGTCAGACGAAGCGAGAGGAAACTTCCAGGCAAACCTCAAAGCAAAGCTCGACGATGCAACCCACCTCACGGACCCGTCCCCCGAAACCCTCTGGGATCATTTGAAGACTACCATACTGCAATCCACTGAAGAGGTACTGGGCTTCTCCTCCAGGAAAAACAAGGACTGGCTTGACGAAAACAGCCAGGAAATCCAGGAGCTGCTGGCAAAGAAGCGAGCTGCCCACCAGGCTCACCTTACAAAGCCGTCCTGTCCAGAGAAGAAACAAGCCTTCCGTCGCGTATGCAGCCATCTTCAGCGCAAACTCCGGGAGATCCAAAATAAGTGGTGGACTAGCCTCGCCAAACGAACCCAGCTCAGCGCGGACATTGGCGACTTCAGGGGTTTCTACGAGGCTCTAAAGGCTGTGTACGGCCCCTCACCCCAAGTCTAAAGCCTGCTGCGCAGCTCAGACGGCAAAGTCCTCCTCAGCGACAAGATCTCCATCCTCAACCGATGGTCAGAACACTTCCAATCTCTTTTCAGTGCCAACCGCTCAGTCCAAGATTCCGCCCTGCTCCAGCTCCCTCAACAGCCCCTAAGGCTAGAGCTGGATGAGGTTCCCACCCTGGATGAGACATATAAGGCAATCGAACTACTGAAAAGTGGCAAAGCAGCAGGTATGGATGGAATCCCCCCAGAAGTCTGGAAGGCTGGCGGCAAAACTCTGCATGCCAAACTGCATGAGTTTTTCAAGCTTTGTGGGGACCAAGGTAAACTGCCTCAGGATCTTCGTGATGCCACCATCATCACCCTGTACAAAAACAAAGGCGAGAAATCAGACTGCTCAAACTACAGGGGAATCATGCTGCTCTCCATTGCAGGCAAAATCTTCACTAGGATTCTCCTAAATGGAATAATACCTAGTGTCACCAAAAATGTTCTCCCAGAATCACAGTACAGCTTTCACGCAAACAGAGGAACTACTGACATGGTCTTTGCCCTCAGACAGCTCCAAGAAAAGTGCAGAGAACAAAACAAAGGACTCTACATCACCTTTGTTGACCTCACCAAAGCCTTCGACACCGTGAGCAGGAAAGGGCTTTGGCAAATACTAGAGCGCATCGGATGTCCCCCAAAGTTCCTCAACATGATTATCCAACTGCACGAAAACCAACAAGGTCGGGTCAGATACAGCAATGAGCTCTCTGAACCCTTCTCCATTAACAATGGCGTGAAGCAAGGCTGTGTTCTGGCACCTACCCTCTTTTCAATCTTCTTCAGCATGATGCTGAACCAAGCCATGAAAGACCCCAACAATGAAGACGCTGTTTACATCCGGTACCGCACGGATGGCAGTCTCTTCAATCTGAGGCGCCTGCAAGCTCACACCAAGACACAAGAGAAACTTGTCCGTGAACTACTCTTTGCAGACGATGCCGCTTTAGTTGCCCATTCAGAGCCAGCTCTTCAGCGCTTGACGTCCTGCTTTGCGGAAACTGCCAAAATGTTTGGCCTGGAAGTCAGCCTGAAGAAAACTGAGGTCCTCCATCAGCCAGCTCCCCACCATGATTACCAGCCCCCCCACATCTCCATCGGGCACACAAAACTCAAAACGGTCAACCAGTTTACCTATCTCGCTGCACCATTTCATCAGATGCAAGGATCGACAATGAGATAGACAACAGACTCGCCAAGGCAAATAGCGCCTTTGGAAGACTACACAAAAGAGTCTGGAAAAACAACCAACTGAAAAACCTCACAAAGATAAGCGTATACAGAGCCGTTGTCATACCCACACTCCTGTTCGGCTCCGAATCATGGGTCCTCTACTGGCACCACCTACGGCTCCTAGAACGCTTCCACCATCGTTGTCTCCGCTCCATCCTCAACATCCATTGGAGCGCTTACATCCCTAACGTCGAAGTACTCGAGATGGCAGAGGTCGACAGCATCGAGTCCACGCTGCTGAAGATCCAGCTGCGCTGGATGGGTCACGTCTCCAGAATGGAGGACCATCGCCTTCCCAAGATCGTGTTATATGGCGAGCTCTCCACTGGCCACCGTGACAGAGGTGCACCAAAGAAAAGGTACAAGGACTGCCTAAAGAAATCTCTTGGTGCCTGCCACATTGACCACCGCCAGTGGGCTGATAACGCCTCAAACCGTGCATCTTGGCGCCTCACAGTTTGGCGGGCAGCAACCTCCTTTGAAGAAGACCGCAGAGCCCACCTCACTGACAAAAGGCAAAGGAGGAAAAACCCAACACCCAACCCCAACCAACCAATTTTCCCTTGCAACCGCTGCAATCGTGTCTGCCTGTCCCGCATCGGACTTGTCAGCCACAAACGAGCCTGCAGCTGACGTGGACTTTTTACCCCCTCCATAAATCTTCGTCCGCGAAGCCAAGCCAAAGAAAAAGAAAAAAAGGAAGGAGAGTTCAAACAGCCAAGGGTTGGACCATTTTGGAGAGGGGTGGAGATTAAGTCTTGATGCAAGGATATGAATTTCCTGTTATATAATGGCAGAGCATCAATGAGCACAGGGTTGAAAAACTGAACAAAATTCACAAGCAGATTAACAAGCTGAGAGGGTGACGATGTTTTTGTTCTTGTCACCACGTCTTGCCTCTGGTAGAACTGATGACCATGACATGAATTCTCGATTTATGAACCTGCTTGCACCAATCAATTGCACAGGTGTGCAAGGATGATTTGTCCTTTCAGATGAGAGGCTCCATTGTGCCTAAATAGCCCACGATAGACATCTGAAATTCTGGCCCAGGCCTCAATTCTTCAGAAATGTCAGGGAGCAGATTTGAACCCCAGAGCCAGTATTGTTAACATCAAGCCAAGGGAAGGGACCAGGAAAATGTAATAAAATAGCAAGAAAGGTGACATTATTTCTGTCTGCACAAGAATGATCTCTTCAGTAATACATTTAATTAAACGTTTAGGATGAGAAATAAGATCTGTATTTGTTTCTCCCTGAACAGACACTTGGAAAACTGTCAGCCTGTTAAAAACATAAAAGGAAATGGAAGGTGAAATAACTTTCCAAATTGAGACAGTTGTTTCATTGTCATTTTCTGCCTAAGAGGCGATTGTGCTCAAGAGATTCACTGGCCTCGAGCAGAAGAAGTTATGCAGTGGCCCTATTTAAATTCCCATTTTGAGCTTCAACATTTAATGTGCAAAATTTCAGCAATCAGATGAAATCTTGCCTGAAACCACTTCCACTCACCTGAAATTCTGATTAATGAGCTGTGTTATGCTGCTAGAAAGGTAGAAATAAGTTGTTTTACCCCAGGGTTACAATCTCAAAATGGCGACACAAAATTAATCCTTTAGTAAATAAAATACATAAGAATATTAAAACTTTGGCAGCTGCTTTGCCTTTTCAAAATATTTTCCATTCATTGTTTGTGTTCAATAAATTTCAATATCTCTATTCTATTTTCTTCTATATCTGCTTTCGAATCACATTACTCTTTGACACGAATTTAAGTTTATTACACCAGTTTAAAATGTTGAGCAATTTAATCATTCCCTGTAGCAAATATGAGGTTATCATTGAAAATACTGGAAATGGTCAGTGGATCTGGCAGAATCTATGGAGAATAAAACAGAATTTTTCAGTAAATTAACAGTTAGTTAATAAAAAAACATTAAAGCTCAGTACAGGCCCTTCGGCCCACGATTTTGTGTTGACATATATAAACCGAGTCAACAATCTAAACCTACCTTACTCTCTATTTTCCTTGCATCCACGTGCCCCCTAAGAGTGTTTTAAATGTCCTTATTGCACCAGCCTCTGCCACCACACCGAGGCAATGTACTCCAAGCATTCACTATTCTCTGAGTGGAAAAACTTACCCCTGATATCTCCCCTGAACTTTCTTCCTCTCAACTCATACAGATGTCCTCTTGTATTTACCACTGTCATCCTGGGCAAAAAATGCTGGCTGTCCACCCTACTGATGCCTTTCATAATCTTGTAGACCTCTGTTGTCACCTCTCATCCTTCTTCACTCCAAAGAAAAAAGCCATAGCTCTGCTAACCCTGCCTTGTAAGACACCTTCTCCAATCCAGGCAATATCCTGGTAAATCTCCTCTGCACCCTCTCCAAAGCTTCCACTTCCTTCCTTTAATGAGGCAACCAGAACACAATAGTGTTTTCTAACCAGAGTTTTATAGAGCTGCAACATTACCTCACAACTCTTGAACTTAAACTCTGGACTAATGAAAGCCAACATCTGGGATAGGGTCCACCATCCAGAGCAACACGGTTGGCACATCGGTTAGCACAACACTGTTACAGTGCCAGCAATCGGGACAGGGGTTAAAAACCCATGCTGTCTGTAAGGAGTTTGTACGTTCTCCCTGTGTCTGCATGAGTTTCCTCTGGGGGCTCTGGTTTCCTCCCACCATTCGAAATGTACCAGGAGTTGTAGATTAATTGGGTGTAATTGGGTGGCACAGGTTCGGGGACTGAAATGGCCTGTTACCATGCTGTATGTCTAAATCTAAATTTAAATTCCAAAAGCCTCCTTAATTACCTTATCAATTTCCTCACCAACCTTGAGAGAGCTATGGACTTGAACCCTCTGTTCTTCCATACTGTTAAGAATCCTGCCATGTACCATGTTCTCCGCCTTCAAGTTTGACTTTCCAAAATACATCACTTCACTCTTATCCAGATTGAACTCCACCTGCCACTTCTTCGCCAAACTCTGCATCCTTTATATCCTGGTGTGACCTACGACAACCTTCTACACTATCTACAACACCTCTAAACTTTGAGTCATCTGCCAACTTATTTCTTCATCCAGGACAGTTATAAAAATGACAAGGAGAAGAGGTCCCAGAACATATCCCTGCGGAATCCCACTAGTCACTGACTTAAACAGAATACGTTCTGTCTACTGCCACCCACTACATTCTGCAGGCAAGCCAATTTTGAATGCACACAGCCAAAAGTCCATGGATTAACATGCCTTTTAACTTTCTGAATGAGTCCACCACGTGGGATCTTTTCAATTGCCTTACTAAATTCATATACACTAGTTTTACCACCCTTCCTTCACAAATTTCTTTTGTTACTCTCTCAAAAAACTCAAATTAGACTCGTGAAGCAAGACCTGCCTCTCACAAAGCCATGATAACCATCACTGAGGAAAGTATGGTTCTCTAAATGCTTGTAAATCCTCTTCCTAAAAATCCTCTCTAACATGAGACTCACTCGTTTATAATCCCCAGGATTCTTCCTAGGACCTTTTTTGAACAAGGGGACTACATTTGGCATTCTCCAATCCTCCAGTACCTCTCCTGTGGCCAGGGAGATCATAGCCATAGCTATCTCTTCCTTTACTTCCTGTGGTAAGCTAGGGTATATCTCACATGGTCCTGGGGACTTATCACTCCTCATGTTTTTTAAGAAGATCCAGCACTTACTGATCTCATATTGACCAACGAATGTCTTTCTGGTAAATGCTGAAGCAAAGTATTTATTTAGGACCTCCTCTGCCTCCAAGCACGTGTTGAATTTATTATGGATTAACTAGCTATGAATTTAAGAAATTAAAATGAATCCCTCCTCTCACTGCTGCATGTTTCATATTCAAGCCTCTGGTCCCATTCCACTCGTTTTGACATCAATGCTTTGCTACGAGATCTTAACGCAGGAAAATGTTCAGCTGACACTTCGCTTCTTTAACGACAGCCTAAAGTAAAGTTTGCATTTTTATAGCAACTTCCACAACCAGAGGTCATCCCAGAAAACCACAGCTTATGCATTAGTTTTTGAAGTCAAATTACTTCCATTTGGAGCAATGGATAATATAATCTATTATTAAATGTTTGAATAATGATGGCTATTTTGCACAGTAGAAACTCCTTATTGGTAATGTGAAAATAGGCAGATAATCCATCTTGGTGATATTGGATGAACAATAAATATGGGCCCCAGATCATGAGGAGTCCTCTTGTCCTCATTGGAATAGTGTCATGAGGCCTTTTACATTCTCAAAAGGGCAGGTGGGGCCTTTGTTTAGAATCCCAACTGAGTTAGTGTACTGAGATTCGAATCCGGCGCTGTTTATATGTTCTCTCCATGTCTATGTGGGGACTCCAGTTACCTTCCACTCTTCAAAACATACCGGACTTTGTAGGTCAATTGAGTGTAATTGGGCAGCACAGGCTTGTGGGCCAAAGGGGCTCGTTAACATGTTATATGTCTCAATTTTTTTTTAATTAAATTTTAAAATTCAATAGTGTCCCATTCCTTCAGTAATGCCTTGGCAAATTTATCCAGAGGTGTGATGGAAAGTGTGATCGACTGCATCACGGTCTGGTATGGAGATACCAATACCCCTGAGTGTAAAGCCCTGCAAAAGGTCACAGCCCAGGACATCACAGGCAAAACCCCACCCACCATTGAGACATCTACAGGAAACGCTGCCGTCGGAGAGCAGCAACAGTCATCAAGGATGCACATCACCCAGCACACGCTCTGTTCTCACTGCTACCATCAGGAAAGAGGTCTAGGTGCTACAAGACTCGTACCCCAGGTTCAGGAACAGCTGCTATCCCTCCTCCATCAGACTCCTTAACAACAAATTCATTCAGGGACTCATTTAAGGACTCTTGCTTTTGCACTTCATATTTATTTCCTCTCTGTATTGCTGTCAGTTTGTTTACATGTCTTTATTTGTTCCCATGTGTATATTTTTTGCTCTACCAATAAATGGTATATTGCCTTGCTTGCAGGAAATAGAATCTCACAGTTGTATATGATATCATATATGTACTCTGACAATAAATCAGAACCTGAAATTTGAAAATCCAGAGCATCAGCCCCAGAGTTTGTGCTTGAGATGCTGAAGCAGGATTTAGAAATGTATAACCTTCCAACTCAAGAGAGTGCCATGGACCTGAGTAATATCACACAGTTAATTGTGTTCCCTCTGAGTAATTGTGGTAATGACTCTCTGTTTCTTGTCATTTCTAGAATGATACTTCTTTGCTTTTCAAGTTGTGGTACATAAGGTAAAGCAGTGGGAATGTAAACTACCCACAGTGAAGTTGTTAGGTCTCCCGCAGAACATGAGAAACTGTTGCAGCTGTTTGTCAGTAAATGCTGCACCAGTTCCTTCACCTGCAGTGCCCTTCATTCTCAAGGCCAACCTTAGAAAAGCCAAGACTCAGTGTTTGTGAAGCACAAGATTCTTGGTTGCCATATCATCATGAAAATTCGTGTCAACAAACCTTTGACAACTTTTGTCTGACGTACGGCTAACAAAGAGTGGCCGTGAGTGTTGCCCGGCGCTCCTCACTAAAGGAGAAAGAAGCAAAAGGGATACTATTACATTTTTAATGTGTTATCACATGACAATAAAAAGAAACTTTCCTTGTGTATTCTGAGTGAAGCCAGGTCTTCATCTCTACAAGATCTGATCCCCATCATTTGTTGTGAAGAGATAAGAGCAAGCAAATTTATCCCGTGTTGATTTGTTCACTACTTGCAACACAGGCAGGGAAATAGCAATGTTCTTCAGGACTCGGCCAGCTTGGCAGTGGTGATGCTCACAATCTACGTACCAATGGACCAAGATAATGTGCTGTCCTTTTCCCACATTCTGCACACGCAGAGGAGCACTGACTGCAGGAGGGCAGTGGGTGGATATTAGGGGGAGGGTTGCTTGACCTGACGCCATGAGACTTGGTATAGTGTGGAGTTTCCATTGAGGGATTCGTGGGAGTACTAGCTTTCAGATGTAGCATTGCAAACACCATT
Source organism: Narcine bancroftii (assembly GCF_036971445.1). NCBI lineage: Eukaryota > Metazoa > Chordata > Chondrichthyes > Torpediniformes > Narcinidae > Narcine > Narcine bancroftii. Next base: position 84,710,264 of record NC_091474.1, read on the forward strand.
TCTGGTTGGACTGCTCTCCCACTGACTCCAGGTGTACCGAGGATTGTACTGCAGGTATCTGTAAAGTAGAATTGTGAAGTCAAGGTCTTTTTGAGGAGTCTATGGGATAGCTTTTTTCAACTCCTGATTGCTGCCGCAGATGGTAAAAGGAAGATTTTGCAAGGTTAACTGGTCTAGGAGCAACTTTGCCACATCAGTATTTCATCAATAGATCAATACCCAGGGGACCATAGCACATTTAAGTAAAAGCCTCTTCACCTCACATAACATTTTTTTTTAATGTTTTTTACGTAGTTGGTAGAACTGGCAGAGAGGAGCAATTAACATTTAGTATGAAAGGGCATTGGTCCAAAACGTCTAATTCGGCAATGCCACATTCAACAATTCTGTTCATTTTAGAATTTGATTTCTATTCATTAACCTATTTATTTTCATTGTTTTAATGACTTTGTTAATAGAGCTGAGAAATTATTTGGCTACATTAGATATTGAAATATTGAGATGATAAGCACATTGGTGTTGTTCCGTGCCAGAAGATCATGGCAAGTAGATTAAACCCTTTTCAACCTCTATAGATTAAGGCTGATCCATGTCCAAACATCATTCACAAACAGAAGAGATCCTTGCATTTTTGTAGCCTTTGTGAACATTCCAGAGTCTCCCACAAGGCCAGAGTCAAACAAAATTTGATACCAGGCAAAATCAGGAATTTACAGAGCACCATGTTGTTATTGATCTGCGTCCCTTTCGCTCACACATGCTTCACCGAAAAACTCGCAATGCTTTCTTGACATTTCCAGTACAGCCAGCAGAAGGTAATTAAGTGCAAACTAATGCACAGATGATGAAATGTTGGCAGAATTCACACCTGCTGGGCTTCAAAAGATAAATGCCAGCAAACATAGGGAGTGAATGGTCCAATGAATTGAGTTCACCCAAGCTTTCAAGTCTGTAATAAATCTTCCTTCACTTTATAACACCTGGTCTCTCTCAAAAAAGTGTCGCTTCAGAGATCTCCTTTCCTGCCAGCATATATTGACAGAAAGCAAAAACTTGAATTTTTACAGTAATAACATTGGACTTAAAGTACTCCATTAGTACAAAGACTTTTTAAATCGAGACATACAGCATGGTAACAGGCCATTTCAACCCACGAGTCCATGCCGCTCAATTTACACCCCATTAATTTAACCGCCGTATGTGGCAAAAATGACCTAACTCCTTACAGACACTGCAGGATTTGAACCCCGGATCAGTCCCGATCACTGGCACTGTAAAAGCATCGTGCTAATTGCTACACTAACCGTGCCACCCTATTGGAATGGCACTGCACAGAAAACTCCAACGTATAGCAATGTGAGTTTGTTCCAACACAGTGAGTGAGGAATAATGATATGAGGTGATGAGGACAACTCCTGTCATTTTCCATACAAACAAGATGCAGCCTGGTTCGCAAAACAGTTAACGTAATGCCATTATAGTGCCAGTAACCCAAGTTCGAATCCAGCACTGGCTATAAGGAGCTTGTGCATTCTCCCTCGGTCCACTCTGGTGCTCGGATTTCCTCCCACCTTTCCAAACGTATGGGGGTTGAAGATGTAATTGGGCGGCACGGGCTCGTGAAACAAAAGGGCCTGGTACCGTGCTGTATATCTTAAAAAAAGCGTCCTTGGTTCTCTTACATCGGTCTGAGGGAGTGGATCATCTCACCTGAAGAGATCTATAGTCACGTGACAGCCACAGTGAACTGCCTTCTTCACTCAAATTGCCTGAAAAGAAGAGAAAACAAAGGTTTTTCACTAGGTCCAAAGAACTTGAGGTGATCACATCCCTCCCTCTTTAATATGCCTAAAATATAAAAACAATAATACATAAATGAAGTACAGTCAAAAGTGTCCAGTGTCTAAAAAAAACTAAAAATAGCTCCCCATTTGTAAATTTAATCAGTCTGTTAACGTTCTCATCAGTGCCGGTTGTGGTGAATCCAAATGCTGATGTGAACACCTCATTTTGAGACATGTTCACCATCACTCCATCAGTTTCAGTAGAAGATGATTTGCTTGGTATTAGCGCATTTAAGGAGGAGACAACAAACGACGCAGACTTATAAAGACTCCACAATAGACAAGAACAATTTCATTTTCAGTAAAACCTCTAGTATCCAGAATTAAAGTAACCGGCAGCCTCAAGCACCTGACAAAAAAATAAATGAGGAAAATAAAATATAAAAAATTAAAATAAATAAGAATAAAATTATAGGTTAAAAAATACATAAGTTTCAAATTGTAAAAGTAAATGGTCTCCTAAGTAACACATAAACCTTTGGTGAAGATGGAAGCAAATATTCAGCCAGCAGAGGGACTTTGCTGCAGAAGCTGTTTGAATAATGTTGTGTGAAAAGCAGTGGCATCACCCAGGTTGATGCTGCTCGCCGTTGGGGTGACTCTCTTAAAGTATCTCCTTATCCCTGCTTACTCAGAGAGGCTCTGGTCAGAGCCTTTATCTGTAGACTTGGTGAGGCGGGGGGGTGGGGGGTTAATTATCTAGAATGTTATTAATTGTCTTTCAGCGGCTCTGTGGCGCTGCAGATGCAGTGTCGGTTAAATGTTTTCAGAAAATTGGACTGAAAATAAAGTAAAATGCTTTTCAGTTTATATATTCATGCAAGAAGTACAGAGAAGCATTTTTTTTCTTTTAAACTGTTTATTCTTAATGCAGGTGCATGAGTTAGGCCTTGTTGGAGTAAGTCTCAAGCACCCAGAAAATACATTTATCTGGCATCTACCAATCCTCATAGATGCTGGATACCAGGGGTTTTACTGTATTATGTAGCTTGGAGTAATCAAATTGGCAAGCATTGTTTAGAGATGTGTTTAAGGATTAAGGATGGTTTTGGGGAATCAACCAGGAAGCAGATACTTTAGATAATTGTTCCAAAATAAACCTTTGTAAAGAGTAAAGATAGAATAGTATTATTTCAATTTCAGCTTGTGGGTGAGAAACATTAGTCCTTTAATTTAATCAAAGGACTATAACAATGGGATGAGGACTGAGTTGGCATGAGTGGATTTGGATAATAGACTGAAGTGCAAAGCGGCAACTCAGTAGTGGCAGGCATTCAAAAAGATATGTCATAAATTTCAGTAAAGATGTCCTGTATTTTAATGAGAAGGATGTACAATCCATGGATAACCAAGGAAATAATGGATGGTGTTAAACTGAAAGAAAAGGGATAGAATGTTGCAAAGATTAATGCTAAGCCAGAGATTGGAAACTTTTCAGAAATCTGCAAAAAATTACAAACAAGTAGGGACTAAGCATATATTAAATGGAGATTGGTTTATCTGTTAAAATTAGCCTAACAAATGAATAGTGAATAAACACCTGAAGGTAATCTATGTTAAAATACAGTGAGTCTATTGACAAGGATATCACCCATGAGTTAGACGTGATGTGGGCCATGTCGACATTCATTGCAAATTCAATTGTACAGTATACAGCTGATTTTTTTTGTAAAATGGTCTATTATAAGATCTGGCAAAAACATGAAAGGAAAAACAGTTTTCCCCAATTTAAAGCTGAGTATTTTTTACCAGGAATAGCGCGAGCCCCTAGATAGTTTCACACAAATTGATAAGCTTCAATTCATTCTCCAATTTACAAAAATAGGCTAGATTGTCACACGTCATTATCAGTAAACTGTAGCAGCATCTACACTGCTCCTGTAATAACACACACACAACCAGACGGGTTGAGCTCAGTGAGCAGACTAGTTTATTGCAAGCTGCTGAGCTGCACTTGTACTCCCAGCCCGGACCTGGCTGAGAACCGCGCTGGAGGGCGCTGACGTCACCCGGGTATCACGTGGTCCCCCAGTACAGGTTTCTGAGCCCTGTGCTGGAAGGAAGGGAAACCCCTGACAGTGCCATTTTGGCCAGCTCCCCCACCCCGTGGCTTACGAGCGGGGACGGTTCACCTACCTTGTGATGAGCCGCCACAAAACAATCAAAATAATGGCAGACCCATTGCTGGGTTACCACTGAGACAGTAAAATTCTATTGTGAGGTTGTTATCCCTTCCTTCCCTTTCTATCCCACATTCATTTAACACCAATTAATACAGTGGGAGTCAACTCTTGGTAGGTTAATATCAGTAGCACTCAACACATAACTAGGTAGTGTGCATTTGATTCATTAAGATTAAAATACACAAGAATCTCCAACATCTGATCATTTGCAGTCCAGTCTTTACATGTGACATTAAACGTAAATAAGACACTAGCCTCTTGTAGCTGTGTCACTGAATTGATAATGTGACAATAATGATCTGGGGAAAATTCAAACCCCAACCATGATTAAGAAATTCAAATTCAGTTCCAAAAATGTAAGATAAATCAGCATTAGTCACAGTGGCTTCGAAATTGTCTTCCATGGAAGTGTAGTAGAAGTAACCTCAGTAAAAATATTTAAGACAAGTTTGGACAGATTTTTACATAGTTGGGGAATTAAGGGATATGGGGGAAAGGCACGTAAGGGGAGATGAGCCTATCATCAGATCAGCCATGATCTCACTGAATGGTGGAGCAGGCTCAATGGGCCGGATGGCCGACTCCTGCTCCTATTTCTTATGTTCTTATAAAACTCTAGGATTGTCAGAAAAATCCAAGTGATGCCCTGAGAAAAGGAAATTAACTGTACTTACCAGGTTTGTGTGTGAACCCTGACCTATGTTACAAGCCCAGAGAACCCCAAAACCCACCAGCAATAGAAATTCACCAAGACAAATGATTTCTAACACAAAAGTTCCTTTTAATTATCTTTAAACATGAAAAGAGGATCAAACTTTAACTTATTACTATTAACTGAACCCCCTTCTAATTCTAAGAGCATGTGTATGTAATGTGTGTGTGTAAGTTCAGAAAAGTTCTTTAATTCACAGTCCAATCTCACTTCTCACTCCTCCAAGTTCACTGGTTGCAGGCAGTGTGCATTTGATTTGTTTGCACAGAATTTAACGTTTATGAATTTCACCAGGCTTTGGTGCTTGAAAGGTAAATGGTTACTGCTCAGGAAGGTGCTTGTCGGTTTTCAGAGAAAGAGATTTGTTGCTCATTGGATACCCACAACTGATTCCTTCAGATTATCCACGTCAGTGTCTTGCTGAAGAAACTTGCCCCATCAGGGTTTTCCAGATGATAACCTCTTTCTTTCAGTTCACCACAGAGTTCCTTTTTGTTTCCCTTATTTCAATCTCCTCTTGTGTGGGCCACAAGGGCTTTGACCAGGCTGAACTAAGAACTTACAATCCATCTTCAAAATGTTTTTTTTTTTCTCAAGCTTGCCAGCTTGTCCTGTTCCAGTCCCAGCTGCTGCTGCTGAACTGTAGAACTGAATTTCCCCACCCCCCCCACTCTCTCTCTCTCTCTCTCTCTCTCTCTCTCTCTCTCTCTCTCTCTCTCTCTCTCTCTCTCTATATATATATATCTCACTCAGAAAAAGCCACACGACCCTCTTAGAACAGCTAACTGCACTCAGACTGCGGCTCCGGACTCAATCTTCTGAGTTTGTTCATCCGTTGCTTTCCAAATCAATAATCCATTACTACACGGCATGCCCAATTAACACCTACTTATGAAGTCCTTATAGATATCCTTCAAAGATTTTGCAAAGGTACACGGAGCCTGAACTGTCTGGCTTGAGCAGAGCTCTGGCATTTTAAATGACATCCATTTTGAAGAGTTTGTATGTGACCAACACTAAAAAAAACTGCCACAATTTATCTCCTTTAAAAGATATCGATATACAATATAAAATATAACATAATACAACACTATACAGTTGGCTCTGAATTTGTTCCTGAAATAGGCCAATAGAGCATTCTGAGAGAGACTGCAAAACTGCAATCGCAATGAGATTGGCCACCAATGTACTCAAACAACAAAGGCATTTTTTTAAATACACCATTAAAGACACAGCGCTGTCGCCCTCCATCAGTCATATTATGAGAAATCAGTCCAGGTTTTTGCATTTGAGTCTCTGGAGGGTATTTTTAACCCAATGCCAACAACAATGCAACAATGACTCTTGGCATTACTGCATTTGCTTCAGTCTCTAACTTTCACTGTGAAAATACTGGACAACAAATGTTCTCAAAAGGTTTGCTTCCTGTAAAAAAAAATGGGGATTATAATAGACAACTTCAAGTTGATCACAAGGATATTTCCAGATCTGTTGTATCACATTAGAAGTTGTAGAAACATTAAATTAACCTTTATTAAATTTAGTAGGTTTAATCACGTAATGATGCTGACATACTGTGTGAGTTCAACTGACCTCAAAATGATTATACTGTGGCAGTGTGAGCAGTGGAAGAAACACGGCCACCATGTTGAGGGTCATTAACGACTGTTTTTATTCATATTCAGCGCATCCCTATAAGGGTAGCATGAGCTCAGTCACCTGGTGCACTGTGACATCATAATCGCTGCCCAGGGTGGGCGCTGGAAGGGATGCTGGAGTCAGAGAGAAACCTCTGACAACACCATTTCCACATGGCTGCCTCGCCACGTGATGATACAGGTAGGGCTGGTTCGCCGTGAGGATGTGTGCCGCCACACAACCCCCCCCCCCCCCAGAATCGGCTACGCATCCTGTCACTTTGGCGGCTGGCCCCAGCGCTTGGGCGCAGCCGTCTGCACCGGCTGTGATAAGTCCAGATGGACCACCTGAAGGCGGCCCACCATAAAAAGTTCCTCTCTCCCTCTAACGTCCAGGGTGAAGGTTCCACCAGACCGGTGCAAGACTTTGTATGGCCCCTCGTACGGTCGCTAGAGCGGTGCACCTTGTGGTCCCCTCCGCACAAAAACGAACTGGGCTGAGTCGAGCTCTTTGGGGA